>NW_025063096.1:0-320696 GCF_018153295.1 Drosophila grimshawi
GACTACATATTTTCAGCTTTTGATGCAGAGTCAAAATATATAAAAAAGGGCTTCATAATGTTGAAAGAAATTCTAACTTCTGACAATTATTGGCGAAGATACATCCGTTTGAATTTGGAAACAGAAACTTAAAACGTCGATTTCTCGAAATGACTTTGAGACTACATATTTTCAGCTTTTGATGCAGAGTCAAAATATATAAAAAGGGCTTCATAATGTTGAAAGAAATTCTAACTTCAGACAATTATTGGCGAAGATAAATCAGTTTCAATTTGGAAACAGAAACTTAAAACGTCAATTTCGCGAAATGACTTCGAGACTACATATTTTCAGCTTTTGATGCAGAATCAAAATATATAACAAGGGCTTCATAATGTTGAAAGAAATTCTAACTTCTGACAATTATTGGCGAAGATACATCCGTTTGAATTTGGAAACCGAAACTTAAAACGTCAATTTCTCGAAATGACTTCGAGACTACATATTTTCAGCTTTTGATGCAGAGTCAAAATATATAAAAAGGGCTTCATAATGTTGAAAGAAATTCTAACTTCTGACAATTATTGGCGAAGATACATCCGTTTGAATTTGGAAACAGAAACTTAAAACGTCGATTTCTCGAAATGACTTCAAGACTACATACTTTAAGCTTATGATGCAGAATCAAAATATATAAAAAGGGCTTCATAATGTTGAAAGAAGTTCTAACTGCTGACAATTATTGGCGAAGATACATCCGTTTGAATTTGGAAACCGAAACTTAAAACGTCAATTTCTCGAAATGACTTCGCGACTACATATTTTCAGCTTTTGATGCAGAGTCAAAATATATAAAAAGGGCTTCATAATGTTGAAAGAAATTCTAACTTCTGACAATTATTGGCGAAGATACATCCGTTTGAATTTGGAAACCGAAACTTAAAACGCCAATATCTCGAAATGACTTCGAGACTACATATTTTCAGCTTTTGATGCAGAATCAAAATATATAAAAAGGGCTTCATAATGTTGAAAGAAATTCTAACTTTTGACAATTATTGGCGAAGATACATCCGTTTGAATTTGGAAACAGAAACTTAAAACGTCAATTTCGCGAAATGACTTCGAGACTACATATTTTCAGCTTTTGATGCAGAATCAAAATATATAAAAAGGGCTTCATAATGTTGAAAGAAATTCTAACTTTTGAAAATTATTGGCGAAGATACAACCGTTTGAATTTGGAAACAGAAACTTAAAACGTCAATTTCTCGAAATGACTTCGAGACTACATATTTTCAGCTTTTGATGCAGAGTCAAAATAAATAAAAAGGGCTTCATAATGTTGAAAGAAATTCTAACTGCTGACAATTATTGGCGAAGATACATCCGTTTGAATTTGGAAACAGAAACTTAAAACGTCAATTTCACGAAATGACTTCAAGACTACATATTTTCAGCTTTTGATGCAGAGTCAAAATATATAAAAAGGGCTTCATAATGTTGAAAGAAATTCTAACTTCTGACAATTATTGGCGAAGATACATCCGTTTGAATTTGGAAACCGAAACTTAAAACGTCAATTTCTCGAAATGACTTCGAGACTACATATTTTCAGCTTTTGATGCAGAGTCAAAATATATAAAAAGGGCTTCATAATGTTGAAAGAAATTCTAACTTCTGACAATTATTGGCGAAGATACATCCGAATGAATTTGGAAACATAAACTTAAAACGTCAATTTCTCGAAATGACTTCGTGAACACATATTTTCCGCTTTTGATGCAGAATCAAAATATATAAAAAGGGCTTCATAATGGTGTAAGAAGTTCTAACTTCAGACAATTATTTGCGAAGATACATCCGTTTGAATTTGAAAACAGAAACTTAAAACGTCAGTTTCTCGAAATGACTTCGAGACTACATAATTTCAGCTTTTGATGCAGAATCAAAATATATAAAAAGGGCTTCATAATGTTGAAAGAAATTCTAACTTCTGACAATTATTGGCGAAGTTACATCCGTTTGAATTTGGAAACCGAAACTTAAAACGTCAATTTCTCGAAATGACTTCGAGACTACATATTTTCAGCTTTTGATGCAGAATCAAAATATATAAAAAGGGCTTCATAATGTTGAAAGAAATTCTAACTTCTGACAATTATTGACGAAGATACATCCGTTTGAATTTGGAAACAGAAACTTAAAACGTCAATTTCTCGAAATGACTTCGAGACTACATATTTTAAGCATTTGATGCAGAATCAAAATATATAAAAAGGGCTTCATAATGTTGAAAGAAATTCTAGCTTCTGACAATTATTGGCGAAGATACATCCGTTTGAATTTGGAAACAGAAACTTAAAACGTCAATTTCTCGAAATGACTTCGAGACTACATATTTTCAGCTTTTGATGCAGAGTCAAAATATATAAAAAGGGCTTCATAATGTTGAAAGAAATTCTAACTTCTGACAATTATTGGCGAAGATACATCCGTTTGAATTTGGAAACAGAAACTTAAAACGTCAATTTCTCGAAATGACTTCGAAACTACATATTTTCAGCTTTTGATGCAGAGTCAAAATATATAAAAAGGGCTTCATAATGTTGAAAGAAATTCTAACTTCTGACAATTATTGGCGAAGATACATCCGTTTGAATTTGGAAACAGAAACTTAAAACGTCGATTTCTCGAAATGACTTCAAGACTACATACTTTAAGCTTTTGATGCAGAATCAAAATATATAAAAAGGGCTTCATAATGTTGAAAGAAATTCTAACTGCTGACAATTATTGGCGAAGATACATCCGTTTGAATTTGGAAACCGAAACTTAAAACGTCAATTTCTCGAAATGACTTCGCGACTACATATTTTCAGCTTTTGATGCAGAGTCAAAATATATAAAAAGGGCTTCATAATGTTGAAAGAAATTCTAACTTCTGACAATTATTGGCGAAGATACATCCGTTTGAATTTGGAAACCGAAACTTAAAACGTCAATTTCTCGAAAATGACTTCGCGACTACATATTTTCAGCTTTTGATGCAGAGTCAAAATATATAAAAAGGGCTTCATAATGTTGAAAGAAATTCTAACTTCTGACAATTATTGGCGAAGATACATCCGTTTGAATTTGGAAACCGAAACTTAAAACGTCAATTTCTCGAAATGACTTCGGGACTACATATTTTCAGCTTTTGATGCAGAGTCAAAATATATAAAAAGGGCTTCATAATGTTGAAAGAAATTCTAACTTCTGACAATTATTGGCGAAGATACATCCGTTTGAATTTGGAAACAGAAACTTAAAACGTCAATTTCTCGAAATGACTTCGAGACTACATATTTTCAGCTTTTGATGCTGAATCAAAATATATAAAAAGGGCTTCATAATGTTGAAAGAAATTCTAACTTCTGACAATTATTGGCGAAGATACATCCGTTTGAATTTGGAAACAGAAACTTAAAACGTCGATTTCTCGAAATGACTTCAAGACTAAATACTTTAAGCTTTTGATGCAGAATCAAAATATATAAAAAGGGCTTCATAATGTTGAAGGAAATTCTAACTTCTGACAATTATTGGCGAAGATACATCCGTTTGAATTTGGAAACCGAAACTTAAAACGTCAATTTCTCGAAATGACTTCGCGACTACATATTTTCAGCTTTTGATGCAGAGTCAAAATATATAAAAAGGGCTTCATAATGTTGAAAGAAATTCTAACTTCTGACAATTATTGGCGAAGATACATCCGTTTGAATTTGGAAAAAGAAACTTAAAACGTCGATTTCTCGAAATGACTTTGAGACTACATATTTTCAGCTTTTGATGCAGAGTCAAAATATATAAAAAGGGCTTCATAATGTTGAAAGAAATTCTAACTTCAGACAATTATTGGCGAAGATACATCCGTTTCAATTTGGAAACAGAAACTTAAAACGTCAATTTCTCGAAATGACTTCGAGACTACATATTTTCAGCTTTTGATGCAGAGTCAAAATATATAAAAAGGGCTTCATAATATTGAAAGAAATTCTAACTTCTGACAATTATTGGCGAAGATACATCCGTTTGAATTTGGAAACAGAAACTTAAAACGTCGATTTCTCGAAATGACTTCGAGACTACATACTTTAAGCTTATGATGCAGAATCAAAATATATAAAAAGGGCTACATAATGTTGAAAGAAATTCTAACTTCTGACAATTATTGGCGAAGATAAATCAGTTTCAATTTGGAAACAGAAACTTAAAACGTCAATTTCGCGAAATGACTTCGAGACTACATATTTTCAGCTTTTGATGCATAGTCAAAATATATAAAAAGGGCTTCATAATGTTGAAAGAAATTCTAACTTCTGACAATTATTGGCGAAGATACATCCGTTTGAATTTGGAAACCGAAACTTAAAACGTCAATTTCTCGAAATGACTTCGAGACTACATATTTTCAGCTTTTGATGCAGAGTCAAAATATATAAAAAGGGCTTCATAATGTTGCAAGAAATTCTAACTTCTGACAATTATTGGCGAAGATACATCCGTTTGAATTTGGAAACAGAAACTTAAAACGTCAGTTTCTCGAAATGACTTCGAGACTACATATTTTCAGCTTTTGATGCAGAGTCAAAATATATAAAAATGGCTTCATAATGTTGAAAGAAATTCTAACTTCTGACAATTATTGGCGAAGATACATCCGTTTGAATTTGGGAAAATAAACTTACAACGTCAGTTTCTCGAAATGACTTCGAGACTACATATTTTCAGCTTTTGATGCAGAATCAAAATATATAAAAAGGGGTTCATAATGTTGCAAGAAATTCTAACTTCTGACAATTATTGGCGAAGATACATCCGTTTGAATTTGGAAACAGAAACTTAAAACGTCAATTTCTCGAAATGACTTCGAGACTACATATTTTCAGCTTTTGATGCATAGTCAAAATATATAAAGAGGGCTTCATATTGTTGAAAGAAATTCTAACTTCTGACAATTATTGGCGAAGATACATCCGTTTGAATTTGGAAAACTAAACTTAAAACGTCAATTTCTCGAAATGACTTCGAGACTACATATTTTCAGCTTTTGATGCATAGTCAAAATATATAAAAAGGGCTTCATAATGTTGAAAGAAATTCTAACTTCTGACAATTATTGGCGAAGATACATCCGTTTGAATTTGGAAACAGATACTTAAAACGTCGATTTCTCGAAATGACTTCAAGACTACATATTTTCAGCTTTTGATGCAGAATCAAAATATATAAAAAGGGCTTCATAATGTTGAAAGAAATTCTAACTGCTGACAATTATTGGCGAAGATACATCCGTTTGAATTTGGAAACCGAAACTTAAAACGTCAATTTCTCGAAATGACTTCGCGACTACATATTTTCAGCTTTTGATGCAGAATCAAAATATATAAAAAGGGCTTCATAATGTTGAAAGAAATTCTAACTTCTGACAATTATTGGCGAAGATACATCCGTTTGAATTTGGAAACCGAAACTTAAAACGTCAATTTCTCGAAATGACTTTGAGACAACATATTTTCAGCTTTTGATGCAGAGTCAAAATATATAAAAAGGGCTTCATAATGTTGAAAGAAATTCTAACTTCTGACAATTATTGGCGAAGATACATCCGTTTCAATGTGGAAACAGAAACTTAAAACGTCGATTTCTCGAAATGACTTTGAGACTACATATTTTCAGCTTTTGATGCAGAGTCAAAATATATAAAAAGGGCTTCATAATGTTGAAAGAAATTCTAACTTCTGACAATTATTGGCGAAGATACATCCGTTTGATTTGGAACAGAAACTTAAAACGTCAATTTCTCGAAATGACTTCGAGACTACATATTTTCAGCTTTTGATGCAGAATCAAAATATATAAAAAGGGCTTCATAATGTTGAAAGAAATTCTAACTTCTGACAATTATTGGCGAAGATACATCCGTTTGAATTTGGAAACAGAAACTTAAAACGTCAATTTCTCGAAATGACTTCGAGACTACATATTTCCAGCTTTTGATGCAGAGTCAAAATATATAAAAAGGGCTTCATAATGTTGAAAGAAATTCTAACTTCTGACAATTATTGGCGAAGATACATCCGTTTGAATTTGGGAAAATAAACTTAAAACGTCAATTTCTCGAAATGACTTCGAGACTACATATTTTCAGCTTTTGATGCAGAGTCAAAATATATAAAAAGGGCTTCATAATGTTGCAAGAAATTCTAACTGCTGACAATTATTGGCGAAGATACATCCGTTTGAATTTGGGAAAATAAACTTACAACGTCAGTTTCTCGAAATGACTTCGAGACTACATATTTTCAGCTTTTGATGCAGAATCAAAATATATAAAAAGGGGTTCATAATGTTGCAAGAAATTCTAACTTCTGACAATTATTGGCGAAGATACATCCGTTTGAATTTGGAAACCGAAACTTAAAACGTCAATTTCTCGAAATGACTTCGAGACTACATATTTTCAGCTTTTGAAGCAGAGTCAAAATATATAAAAAGGGCTTCATAATGTTGAAAGAAATTCTAACTTCTGACAATTATTGGCGAAGATACATCCGTTTGAATTTGGAAACAGAAACTTAAAACGTCAATTTCTCGAAATGACTTCGAGACTACATATTTTCAGCTTTTGATGCAGAGTCAAAATATATAAAGAGGGCTTCATATTGTTGAAAGAAATTCTAACTGCTGACAATTATTGGCGAAGATACATCCGTTTGAATTTGGAAAAATAAACTTAAAACGTCAATTTCTCGAAATGACTTCGAGACTACATATTTTCAGCTTTTGATGCATAGTCAAAATATATAAAAAGGGCTTCATAATGTTGAAAGAAATTCTAACTTCTGACAATTATTGGCGAAGATACATCCGTTTGAATTTGGAAACAGATACTTAAAACGTCGATTTCTCGAAATGACTTCGAGACTACATATTTTCAGCTTTTGATGCAGAATCAAAATATATAAAAAGGGCTTCATAATGTTGAAAGAAATTCTAACTGCTGACAATTATTGGCGAAGATACATCCGTTTGAATTTGGAAACCGAAACTTAAAACGTCAATTTCTCGAAATGACTTCGCGACTACATATTTTCAGCTTTTGATGCAGAATCAAAATATATAAAAAGGGCTTCATAATGTTGAAAGAAATTCTAACTTCTGACAATTATTGGCGAAGATACATCCGTTTGAATTTGGAAACCGAAACTTAAAACGTCAATTTCTCGAAATGACTTTGAGACAACATATTTTCAGCTTTTGATGCAGAGTCAAAATATATAAAAAGGGCTTCATAATGTTGAAAGAAATTCTAACTTCTGACAATTATTGGCGAAGATACATCCGTTTCAATGTGGAAACAGAAACTTAAAACGTCGATTTCTCGAAATGACTTTGAGACTACATATTTTCAGCTTTTGATGCAGAGTCAAAATATATAAAAAGGGCTTCATAATGTTGAAAGAAATTCTAACTTCTGACAATTATTGGCGAAGATACATCCGTTTGATTTGTAAACAGAAACTTAAAACGTCAATTTCGCGAAATGACTTCGAGACTAAATATTTTCAGCTTTTGATGCAGAATCAAAATATATAAAAAGGGCTTCATAATGTTGAAAGAAATTCTAACTTCTGACAATTATTGGCGAAGATACATCCGTTTGAATTTGGAAACAGAAACTTAAAGCGTCAATTTCTCGAAATGACTTGGAGACTACATATTTTCAGCTTTTGATGCAGAGTCAAAATATATAAAAAGGGCTTCATAATGTTGAAAGAAATTCTAACTTCTGACAATTATTGGCGAAGATACATCCGTTTGAATTTGGAAACAGAAACTTAAAACGTCAATTTCTCGATATGACTTTCGCGACTACATATTTGCAGCTTTTGATGCAGGGGTCAAAATATATAAAAAGGGCTTCATAATGTTGAAAGAAATTCTGACTTATGACAATTATTGGCGAAGATACATCCGTTTGAATTTGGAAACAGAAACTTAAAACGTCAATTTCTCGAAATGACTTCGAGACTACATATTTTCAGCTTTTGATGCAGAATCAAAATATATAAAAAGGGCTTCATAATGTTGCAAGAAATTCTAACTTCTGACAATTATTGGCGAAGATACATCCGTTTGAATTTGGAAACAGAAACTTAAAACGTCGATTTCTCGAAATGACTTCAAGACTACATACTTTAAGCTTTTGATGCAGAATCAAAATATATAAAAAGGGCTTCATAATGTTGAAAGAAATTCTAACTGCTGACAATTATTGGCGAAGATACATCCGTTTGAATTTGGAAACCGAAACTTAAAACGTCAATTTCTCTAAATGACTTCGAGACTACATATTTTCAGCTTTTGATGCAGAATCAAAATATATAAAAAGGGGTTCATAATGTTGAAAGAAACTCTAACTTCTGACAATTATTGGCAAAGATACATCCGTTTGAATTTGGAAACAGAAACTTAAAACGTCAATTTCTCGAAATGACTTCGAGACTACATATTTTCAGCTTTTGATGCAGAATCAAAATATATAAAAAGGGCTTCATAATGTTGAAAGAAATTCTAACTTCTGACAATTATTGGCGAAGATACATCCGTTTGAATTTGGAAACAGAAACTTAAAACGTCAATTTCTCGAAATGACTTCGAGACTACATATTTTCAGCTTTTGATGCAGAATCAAAATATATAAAAAGGGCTTCATAATGTTGAAAGAAATTCTAACTTCTGACAATTATTGGCGAAGATACATCCGTTTGAATTTGGAAACAGAAACTTAAAACGTCAATTTCTCGAAATGACTTCGAGACTACATATTTTCAGCTTTTGATGCAGAATCAAAATATATAAAAAGGGCTTCATAATGTTGAAAGAAATTCTAACTTCTGACAATTATTGGCGAAGATACATCCGTTTGAATTTGGAAACAGAAACTTAAAACGTCAATTTCTCGAAATGACTTCGAGACTACATATTTTCAGCTTTTGATGCAGAATCAAAATATATAAAAAGGGCTTCATAATGTTGAAAGAAATTCTAACTTCTGACAATTATTGGCGAAGATACATCCGTTTGAATTTGGAAACAGAAACTTAAAACGTCAATTTCTCGAAATGACTTCGAGACTACATATTTTCAGCTTTTGATGCAGAATCAAAATATATAAAAAGGGCTTCATAATGTTGAAAGAAATTCTAACTTCTGACAATTATTGGCGAAGATACATCCGTTTGAATTTGGAAACAGAAACTTAAAACGTCAATTTCTCGAAATGACTTCGAGACTACATATTTTCAGCTTTTGATGCAGAATCAAAATATATAAAAAGGGCTTCATAATGTTGAAAGAAATTCTAACTTCTGACAATTATTGGCGAAGATACATCCGTTTGAATTTGGAAACAGAAACTTAAAACGTCAATTTCTCGAAATGACTTCGAGACTACATATTTTCAGCTTTTGATGCAGAATCAAAATATATAAAAAGGGCTTCATAATGTTGAAAGAAATTCTGACTTCTGACAATTATTGGCGAAGATACATCCGTTTGAATTTGGAAACAGAAACTTAAAACGTCAATTTCTCGAAATGACTTCGGGACTACATATTTTCAGCTTTTGATGCACAGTCAAAATATATAAAAAGGGGTTCATAATGTTGGAAGAAATTCTAACTTCTGACAATTATTGGCGAAGATACATCCGTTTGAATTTGGAAACAGAGACTTAAAACGTCGATTTCTCGAAATGACTTCAAGACTACATACTTTAAGCTTATGATGCAGAATCAAAATATATAAAAAGGGCTACATAATGTTGAAAGAAATTCTAACTTCTGACAATTATTGGCGAAGATACATCCGTTTGAATTTGGAAACCGAAACTTAAAACGTCAATTTCTCGAAATGACTTCGAGACTACATATTTTCAGCTTTTGATGCAGAGTCAAAATATATAAAAAGGGCTTCATAATGTTGAAAGAAATTCTAACTTCTGACAATTATTGACGAAGATACATCCGTTTGAATTTGGAAACCGAAACTTAAAACGTCAATTTCTCGAAATGACTTTGAGACTACATATTTTCAGCTTTTGATGCAGAGTCAAAATATATAAAAAGGGCTTCATAATGTTGAAAGAAATTCTGACTTCTGACAATTATTGGCGAAGATACATCCGTTTGAATTTGGAAACAGAAACTTAAAACGTCAATTTCGCGAAATGACTTCGAGACTACATATTTTCAGCTTTTGATGCAGAATCAAAATATATAAAAAGGGCTTCATAATGTTGAAAGAAATTCTAACTTCTGACAATTATTGGCGAAGATACATCCGTTTGAATTTGGAAACCGAAACTTAAAACGTCAATTTCTCGAAAT
This sequence comes from Drosophila grimshawi, assembly GCF_018153295.1. Taxonomy (NCBI): domain Eukaryota; kingdom Metazoa; phylum Arthropoda; class Insecta; order Diptera; family Drosophilidae; genus Drosophila; species Drosophila grimshawi. The sequence goes on from NW_025063096.1 coordinate 10,422, forward strand.
GACTTCGAGACTACATATTTTCAGCTTTTGATGCAGAGTCAAAATATATAAAAAGGGCTTCATAATGTTGAAAGAAATTCTAACTTCTGACAATTATTGGCGAAGATACATCCGTTTGAATTTGGAAACAGAAACTTAAAACGTCGATTTCTCGAAATGACTTCAAGACTACATACTTTAAGCTTATGATGCAGAATCAAAATATATAAAAAGGGCTACATAATGTTGAAAGAAATTCTAACTTCTGACAATTATTGGCGAAGATACATCCGTTTGAATTTGGAAACAGAAACTTAAAACGTCAATTTCTCGAAATGACTTCGCGACTACATATTTTCAGCTTTTGATGCAGAGTCAAAATATATAAAAAGGGCTTCATAATGTTGAAAGAAATTCTAACTTCTGACAATTATTGGCGAAGATACATCCGTTTGAATTTGGAAACCGAAACTTAAAACGTCAATTTCTCGAAATGACTTTGAGACTACATATTTTCAGCTTTTGATGCAGAGTCAAAATATATAAAAAGGGCTTCATAATGTTGAAAGAAATTCTAACTTCTGACAATTATTGGCGAAGATACATCCGTTTGAATTTGGAAACCGAAACTTAAAACGTCAATTTCTCGAAATGACTTCGCGACTACATATTTTCAGCTTTTGATGCAGAGTCAAAATATATAAAAAGGGCTTCATAATGTTGAAAGAAATTCTAACTTCTGACAATTATTGGCGAAGATACATCCGTTTGAATTTGGAAACAGAAACTTAAAACGTCAATTTCTCGAAATGACTTCGAGACTACATATTTTCAGCTTTTGATGCAGAGTCAAAATATATAAAAAGGGCTTCATAATGTTGAAAGAAATTCTAACTTCTGACAATTATTGGCGAAGATACATCCGTTTGAATTTGGAAACAGAAACTTAAAACGTCGATTTCTCGAAATGACTTCAAGACTACATACTTTAAGCTTATGATGCAGAATCAAAATATATAAAAAGGGCTACATAATGTTGAAAGAAATTCTAACTTCTGACAATTATTGGCGAAGATACATCCGTTTGAATTTGGAAACCGAAACTTAAAACGTCAATTTCTCGAAATGACTTCGCGACTACATATTTTCAGCTTTTGATGCAGAGTCAAAATATATAAAAAGGGCTTCATAATGTTGAAAGAAATTCTAACTTCTGACAATTATTGGCGAAGATACATCCGTTTGAATTTGGAAAAAGAAACTTAAAACGTCGATTTCTCGAAATGACTTTGAGACTACATATTTTCAGCTTTTGATGCAGAGTCAAAATATATAAAAAGGGCTTCATAATGTTGAAAGAAATTCTAACTTCTGACAATTATTGGCGAAGATACATCCGTTTGAATTTGGAAACAGAAACTTAAAACGTCAATTTCGCGAAATGACTTCGAGACTACATATTTTCAGCTTTTGATGCAGAATCAAAATATATAAAAAGGGCTTCATAATGTTGAAAGAAATTCTAACTTCTGACAATTATTGGCGAAGATACATCCGTTTGAATTTGGAAACCGAAACTTAAAACGTCAATTTCTCGAAATGACTTCGAGACTACATATTTTCAGCTTTTGATGCAGAGTCAAAATATATAAAAAGGGCTTCATAATGTTGAAAGAAATTCTAACTTCTGACAATTATTGGCGAAGATACATCCGTTTGAATTTGGAAACAGAAACTTAAAACGTCGATTTCTCGAAATGACTTCGAGACTACATACTTTAAGCTTTTGATGCAGAGTCAAAATATATAAAAAGGGCTACATAATGTTGAAAGAAATTCTAACTGCTGACAATTATTGGCGAAGATACATCCGTTTGAATTTGGAAACCGAAACTTAAAACGTCAATTTCTCGAAATGACTTCGCGACTACATATTTTCAGCTTTTGATGCAGAGTCAAAATATATAAAAAGGGCTTCATAATGTTGAAAGAAATTCTAACTTCTGACAATTATTGGCGAAGATACATCCGTTTGAATTTGGAAACCGAAACTTAAAACGTCAATTTCTCGAAATGACTTCGAGACTACATATTTTCAGCTTTTGATGCAGAGTCAAAATATATAAAAAGGGCTTCATAATGTTGAAAGAAATTCTAACTTCTGACAATTATTGGCGAAGATACATCCGTTTGAATTTGGAAACCGAAACTTAAAACGTCAATTTCTCGAAATGACTTCGCGACTACATATTTTCAGCTTTTGATGCAGAGTCAAAATATATAAAAAGGGCTTCATAATGTTGAAAGAAATTCTAACTTCTGACAATTATTGGCGAAGATACATCCGTTTGAATTTGGAAACAGAAACTTAAAACGTCAATTTCTCGAAATGACTTCGAGACTACATATTTTCAGCTTTTGATGCAGAATCAAAATATATAAAAAGGGCTTCATAATGTTGAAAGAAATTCTAACTTCTGACAATTATTGGCGAAGATACATCCGTTTGAATTTGGAAACAGAAACTTAAAACGTCAATTTCTCGAAATGACTTCGAGACTACATATTTTCAGCTTTTGATGCAGAATCAAAATATATAAAAAGGGCTTCATAATGTTGAAAGAAATTCTAACTTCTGACAATTATTGGCGAAGATACATCCGTTTGAATTTGGAAACCGAAACTTAAAACGTCAATTTCTCGAAATGACTTCGAGACTACATATTTTCAGCTTTTGATGCAGAGTCAAAATATATAAAAAGGGCTTCATAATGTTGAAAGAAATTCTAACTTCTGACAATTATTGGCGAAGATACATCCGTTTGAATTTGGAAAAAGAAACTTAAAACGTCAATTTCTCGAAATGACTTCGAGACTACATATTTTCAGCTTTTTATGCAGAGTCAAAATAAATAAAAAGGGCTTCATAATGTTGAAAGAAATTCTAACTTCTGACAATTATTGGCGAAGATACATCCGTTTGAATTTGGAAACAGAAACTTAAAACGTCAATTTCTCGAAATGACTTCGAGACTACATATTTTCAGCTTTTGATGCAGAATCAAAATATATAAAAAGGGCTTCATAATGTTGAAAGAAATTCTAACTTCTGACAATTATTGGCGAAGATACATCCGTTTGAATTTGGGAAACAGAAACTTAAAACGTCAATTTCTCGAAATGACTTCGAGACTACATATTTTCAGCTTTTGATGCAGAATCAAAATATATAAAAAGGGCTTCATAATGTTGAAAGAAATTCTAACTTCTGACAATTATTGGCGAAGATACATCCGTTTGAATTTGGAAACAGAGACTTAAAACGTCGATTTCTCGAAATGACTTCGAGACTACATATTTTCAGCTTTTGATGCAGAATCAAAATATATAAAAAAAGGGTTCATAATGTTGAAAGAAATTCTAACTTCTGACAATTATTGGCGAAGATACATCCATTTGAATTTGGAAACAGAAACTTAAAACGTCAATTTCTCGAAATGACTTCGAGACTACATATTTTCAGTTTTTGATGCATAGTCAAAATATATAAAAAGGGCTTCATAATGTTGAAAGAAATTCTAACTTCTGACAATTATTGGCGAAGATACATCCGTTTGAATTTGGAAACAGAAACTTAAAACGTCAATTTCTCGAAATGACTTCGAGACTACATATTTTCAGCTTTTGATGCGTAGTCAAAATATATAAAAAGGGCTTCATAATGTTGCAAGAAATTCTAACTTCTGACAATTATTAAACTTAAAACGTCAATTTCTCGAAATGACTTCGAGACTACATATTTTCAGCTTTTGATGCGTAGTCAAAATATATAAAAAGGGCTTCATAATCTTGCAAGAAATTCTAACTTCTGACAATTATTGGCGAAGATACATCCGTTTGAATTTGGGAAAATAAACTTAAAACGTCAGTTTCTCGAAATGACTTCGAGACTACATATTTTCAGCTTTTGATGCAGAATCAAAATATATAAAAAGGGCTTCATAATGTTGCAAGAAATTCTAACTTCTGACAATTATTGGCGAAGATACATCCGTTTGAATTTGGGAAAATAAACTTAAAACGTCAGTTTCTCGAAATGACTTCGAGACTACATATTTTTAGCTTTTCATGCAGAGTCAAAATATATAAAAAGGGCTTCATAATGTTGAAAGAAATTCTAACTTCTGACAATTATTGGCGAAGATACATCCGTTTGAATTTGGAAACCGAAACTTAAAACGTCAATTTCTCGAAATGACTTCGCGACTACATATTTTCAGCTTTTGATGCAGAGTCAAAATATATAAAAAGGGCTTCATAATGTTGAAAGAAATTCTAACTTCTGACAATTATTGGCGAAGATACATCCGTTTGAATTTGGAAACAGAAACTTAAAACGTCGATTTCTCGAAATGACTTCAAGACTAAATACTTTAAGCTTATGATGCAGAATCAAAATATATAAAAAGGGCTACATAATGTTGAAAGAAATTCTAACTTCTGACAATTATTGGCGAAGATACATCCGTTTGAATTTGGAAACAGAAACTTAAAACGTCAATTTCTCGAAATGACTTCGCGACTACATATTTTCAGCTTTTGATGCAGAGTCAAAATATATAAAAAGGGCTTCATAATGTTGAAAGAAATTCTAACTTCTGACAATTATTGGCGAAGATACATCCGTTTGAATTTGGAAAAAGAAACTTAAAACGTCAATTTCTCGAAATGACTTCGAGACTACATATTTTCAGCTTTTGATGCAGAGTCAAAATATATAAAAAGGGCTTCATAATGTTGAAAGAAATTCTAACTTCAGACAATTATTGGCGAAGATACATCCGTTTCAATTTGGAAACAGAAACTTAAAACGTCAATTTCGCGAAATGACTTCGAGACTACATATTTTCAGCTTTTGATGCAGAATCAAAATATATAAAAAGGGGTTCATAATGTTGAAAGAAATTCTAACTTCTGACAATTATTGGCGAAGATACATCCGTTTGAATTTGGAAACAGAAACTTAAAACGTCAATTTCTCGAAATGACTTCGAGACTACATATTTTCAGCTTTTGATGCAGAGTCAAAATATATAAAAAGGGCTTCATAATGTTGAAAGAAATTCTAACTTCAGACAATTATTGGCGAAGATACATCCGTTTGAATTTGGAAACAGAAACTTAAAACGTCAATTTCTCGAAATGACTTCGAGACTACATATTTTCAGCTTTTGATGCAGAGTCAAAATATATAAAAAGGGCTTCATAATGTTGAAAGAAATTCTAACTTCTGACAATTATTGGCGAAGATACATCCGTTTGAATTTGGAAACAGAAACTTAAAACGTCGATTTCTCGAAATGACTTCAAGACTTAATACTTTAAGCTTATGATGCAGAATCAAAATATATAAAAAGGGCTACATAATGTTGAAAGAAATTCTAACTTCTGACAATTATTGGCGAAGATACATCCGTTTGAATTTGGAAACCGAAACTTAAAACGTCAATTTCTCGAAATGACTTCGAGACTACATATTTTCAGCTTTTGATGCAGAGTCAAAATATATAAAAAGGGCTTCATAATGTTGAAAGAAATTCTAACTTCTGACAATTATTGGCGAAGATACATCCGTTTGAATTTGGAAAAAGAAACTTAAAACGTCGATTTCTCGAAATGACTTTGAGACTACATATTTTCAGCTTTTGATGCAGAGTCAAAATATATAAAAAGGGCTTCATAATGTTGAAAGAAATTCTAACTTCAGACAATTATTGGCGAAGATAAATCAGTTTCAATTTGGAAACAGAAACTTAAAACGTCAATTTCGCGAAATGACTTCGAGACTACATATTTTCAGCTTTTGATGCAGAATCAAAATATATAACAAGGGCTTCATAATGTTGAAAGAAATTCTAACTTCTGACAATTATTGGCGAAGATACATCCGTTTGAATTTGGAAACCGAAACTTAAAACGTCAATTTCTCGAAATGACTTCGAGACTACATATTTTCAGCTTTTGATGCAGAGTCAAAATATATAAAAAGGGCTTCATAATGTTGAAAGAAATTCTAACTTCTGACAATTATTGGCGAAGATACATCCGTTTGAATTTGGAAACAGAAACTTAAAACGTCGATTTCTCGAAATGACTTCAAGACTACATACTTTAAGCTTATGATGCAGAATCAAAATATATAAAAAGGGCTACATAATGTTGAAAGAAGTTCTAACTGCTGACAATTATTGGCGAAGATACATCCGTTTGAAATTGGAAACCGAAACTTAAAACGTCAATTTCTCGAAATGACTTCGAGACTACATATTTTCAGCTTTTGATGCAGAGTCAAAATATATAAAAAGGGCTTCATAATGTTGAAAGAAATTCTAACTTCTGACAATTATTGGCGAAGATACATCCGTTTGAATTTGGAAACCGAAACTTAAAACGCCAATATCTCGAAATGACTTCGAGACTACATATTTTCAGCTTTTGATGCAGAATCAAAATATATAAAAAGGGCTTCATAATGTTGAAAGAAATTCTAACTTCTGACAATTATTGGCGGAGATACATCCGTTTGAATTTGGAAACAGAAACTTAAAACGTCAATTTCTCGAAATGACTTCGAGACTACATATTTTCAGCTTTTGATGCAGAATCAAAATATATAAAAAGGGCTTCATAATGTTGAAAGAAATTCTAACTTCTGACAATTATTGGCGAAGACACATCCGTTTGAATTTGGAAACAGAAACTTAAAACGTCAATTTCTCGAAATGACTTCGAGACTACATATTTTCAGCTTTTTATGCAGAGTCAAAATAAATAAAAAGGGCTTCATAATGTTGAAAGAAATTCTAACTTCTGACAATTATTGGCGAAGATACATCCGTTTGAATTTGGAAACAGAAACTTAAAACGTCAATTTCTCGAAATGACTTCGCGACTACATATTTTCAGCTTTTGATGCAGAATCAAAATATATAAAAAGGGCTTCATAATGTTGAAAGAAATTCTGACTTCTGACAATTATTGGCGAAGATACATCCGTTTGAATTTGGGAAAAGAAACTTAAAACGTCAATATCTCGAAATGACTTCGAGACTACATATTTTCAACTTTTGATGCAGAATCAAAATATATAAAAAGGGCTTCATAATGTTGAAAGAAATTCTAACTTCTGACAATTATTGGCGAAGATACATCCGTTTGAATTTGGAAACAGAAACTTAAAACGTCAATTTCTCGAAATGACTTCGAGACTACATATTTTCAGCTTTTGATGCAGAATCAAAATATATAAAAAAAACTTCATAATGTTGAAAGAAATTCTAACTTCTGACAATTATTGGCGAAGATACATCCGTTTGAATTTGGATACAGAAACTTAAAACGTCAATTTCTCGAAATGACTTCGAGACTACATATTTTCAGCTTTTGATGCAGAGTCAAAATATATAAAAAGGGCTTCATAATGTTGAAAGAAATTCTAACTTCTGACAATTATTGGCGAAGATACATCCGTTTGAATTTGGAAACAGAAACTTAAAACGTCAATTTCTCGAAATGACTTCGCGACTACATATTTTCAGCTTTTGATGCAGAGTCAAAATATATAAAAAGGGCTTCATAATGTTGAAAGAAATTCTAACTTCTGACAATTATTGGCGAAGATACATCCGTTTGAATTTGGAAACAGAAACTTAAAACGTCGATTTCTCGAAATGACTTCAAGACTTAATTCTTTAAGCTTATGATGCAGAATCAAAATATATAAAAAGGGCTACATAATGTTGAAAGAAATTCTAACTTCTGACAATTATTGGCGAAGATACATCCGTTTGAATTTGGAAACCGAAACTTAAAACGTCAATTTCTCGAAATGACTTCGAGACTACATATTTTCAGCTTTTGATGCAGAGTCAAAATATATAAAAAGGGCTTCATAATGTTGAAAGAAATTCTAACTTCTGACAATTATTGGCGAAGATACATCCGTTTGAATTTGGAAACAGAAACTTAAAACGTCGATTTCTCGAAATGACTTAGAGACTACATATTTTCAGCTTTTGATGCAGAATCAAAATATATAAAAAGGGCTTCATAATGTTGAAAGAAATTCTAACATCTGACAATTATTGGCGAAGATACATCAGTTTGAATTTGGAAACAGAAACTTAAAACGTCAATTTCTCGAAATGACTTCGAGACTACATATTTTCAGCTTTTGATGCAGAATCAAAATATATAAAAAGGGCTTCATAATGTTGAAAGAAATTCTAACTTCTGACAATTATTGGCGAAGATACATCCGTTTGAATTTGGAAACCGAAACTTAAAACGTCAATTTCTCGAAATGACTTCGAGACTACATATTTTCAGCTTTTGAAGCAGAGTCAAAATATATAAAAAGGGCTTCATAATGTTGAACGAAATTCTAACTTCTGACAATTATTGGCGAATATACATCCGTTTGAATTTGGAAACAGAAACTTAAAACGTCAATTTCTCGAAATGACTTCGAGACTACATATTTTCAGCTTTTGATGCAGAATAAAAATATATAAAAAGGGCTTCATAATGTTGAAAGAAATTCTAACTTCTGACAATTATTGGCGAAGATACATCCGTTTGAATTTGGAAACAGAAACTTAAAACGTCAATTTCTCGAAATGACTTCGCGACTACATATTTTCAGCTTTTGATGCAGAGTCAAAATATATAAAAAGGGCTTCATAATGTTGAAAGAAATTCTAACTTCTGACAATTATTGGCGAAGATACATCCGTTTGAATTTGGAAACCGAAACTTAAAACGCCGATTTCTCGAAATGACTTCGAGACTACATATTTTCAGCTTTTGATGCACAGTCAAATATATAAAAGGGCTTCATAATGTTGAAAGAAATTCTAACTTCTGACAATTATTGGCGAAGATACATCCGTTTGAATTTGGAAACAGAAACTTAAAACGTCAATTTCGCGAAATGACTTCGAGACTACATATTTTCAGCTTTTGATGCAGAATCAAAATATATAAAAAGGGCTTCATAATGTTGAAAGAAATTCTAACTTCTGACAATTATTGACGAAGATACATCCGTTTGAATTTGGAAACAGAAACTTAAAACGTCAATTTCTCGAAATGACTTCGAGACTACATATTTTCAGCTTTTTATGCAGAGTCAAAATAAATAAAACGGGCTTCATAATGTTGAAAGAAATTCTAACTTCTGACAATTATTGGCGAGATACATCCGTTTGAATTTGGGAAACAGAAACTTAAAACGTCAATATCTCGAAATGACTTCGCGACTACATATTTTCAGCTTTTGATGCAGAATCAAAATATATAAAAAGGGCTTCATAATGTTGAAAGAAATTCTAACTTCTGACAATTATTGGCGAAGATACATCCGTTTGAATTTGGGAAAATAAACTTAAAACGTCAATATCTCGAAATGACTTCGAGACTACATATTTTCAACTTTTGATGCAGAATCAAAATATATAAAAAGGGCTTCATAATGTTGAAAGAAATTCTAACTTCTGACAATTATTGGCGAAGATACATCCGATTGAATTTGGAAACAGAAACTTAAACCGCCAATATCTCGAAATGACTTCGAGACTACATATTTTCAGCTTTTGATGCAGAATCAAAATATATAAAAAAAACTTCATAATGTTGAAAGAAATTCTAACTTCTGACAATTATTGGCGAAGATACATCCGTTTGAATTTGGATACAGAAACTTAAAACGTCAATTTCTCGAAATGACTTCGAGACTACATATTTTCAGCTTTTGATGCAGAGTCAAAATATATAAAAAGGGCTTCATAATGTTGAAAGAAATTCTAACTTCTGACAATTATTGGCGAAGATACATCCGTTTGAATTTGGAAACAGAAACTTAAAACGTCAATTTCTCGAAATGACTTCGAGACTACATATTTTCAGCTTTTGATGCGTAGTCAAAATATATAAAAAGGGCTTCATAATGTTGAAAGAAATTCTAACTTCTGACAATTATTGGCGAAGATACATCCGTTTGAATTTGGAAACAGAAACTTAAAACGTCAATTTCTCGAAATGACTTCGAGACTACATATTTTCAGCTTTTGATGCGTAGTCAAAATATATAAAAAGGGCTTCATAATGTTGAAAGAAATTCTAACTTCTGACAATTATTGGCGAAGATACATCCGTTTGAATTTGGGAAAATAAACTTAAAACGTCAGTTTCTCGAAATGACTTCGAGACTAAATATTTTCAGCTTTTGATGCAGAATCAAAATATATAAAAAGGGCTTCATAATGTTGCAAGAAATTCTAACTTCTGACAATTATTGGCGAAGATACATCCGTTTGAATTTGGGAAAATAAACTTAAAACGTCAGTTTCTCGAAATGACTTTGAGACTACATATTTTCAGCTTTTCATGCAGAGTCAAAATATATAAAAAGGGCTTCATAATGTTGAAAGAAATTCTAACTGCTGACAATTATTGGCGAAGATACATCCGTTTGAATTTGGAAACCGAAACTTAAAACGTCAATTTCTCGAAATGACTTCGCGACTACATATTTTCAGCTTTTGATGCAGAGTCAAAATATATAAAAAGGGCTTCATAATGTTGAAAGAAATTCTAACTTCTGACAATTATTGGCGAAGATACATCCGTTTGAATTTGGAAACAGAAACTTAAAACGTCGATTTCTCGAAATGACTTCAAGACTAAATACTTTAAGCTTATGATGCAGAATCAAAATATATAAAAAGGGCTACATAATGTTGAAAGAAATTCTAACTTCTGACAATTATTGGCGAAGATACATCCGTTTGAATTTGGAAACCGAAACTTAAAACGTCAATTTCTCGAAATGACTTCGCGACTACATATTTTCAGCTTTTGATGCAGAGTCAAAATATATAAAAAGGGCTTCATAATGTTGAAAGAAATTCTAACTTCAGACAATTATTGGCGAAGATACATCAGTTTCAATTTGGAAACAGAAACTTAAAACGTCAATTTCGCGAAATGACTTCGAGACTACATATTTTCAGCTTTTGATGCAGAATCAAAATATATAAAAAGGGCTTCATAATGTTGAAAGAAATTCTAACTTCTGACAATTATTGGCGAAGATACATCCGTTTGAATTTGGAAACCGAAACTTAAAACGTCAATTTCTCGAAATGACTTCGAGACTACATATTTTCAGCTTTTGATGCATAGTCAAAATATATAAAAAGGGCTTCATAATGTTGAAAGAAATTCTAACTTCTGACAATTATTGGCGAAGATACATCCGTTTGAATTTTGAAACCGAAACTTAAAACGTCAATTTCTCGAAATGACTTCGAGACTACATATTTTCAGCTTTTGATGCATAGTCAAAATATATAAAAAGGGCTTCATAATGTTGCAAGAAATTCTAACTTCTGACAATTATTGGCGAAGATACATCCGTTTGAATTTGGGAAAATAAACTTAAAACGTCAGTTTCTCGAAATGACTTCGAGACTAAATATTTTCAGCTTTTGATGCAGAATCAAAATATATAAAAAGGGCTTCATAATGTTGAAAGAAATTCTAACTTCTGACAATTATTGGCGAAGATACATCCGTTTGAATTTGGGAAAATAAACTTAAAACGTCAGTTTCTCGAAATGACTTCGAGACTACATATTTTTAGCTTTTCATGCAGAGTCAAAATATATAAAAAGGGCTTCATAATGTTGAAAGAAATTCTAACTTCTGACAATTATTGGCGAAGATACATCCGTTTGAATTTGGAAACCGAAACTTAAAACGTCAATTTCTCGAAATGACTTCGCGACTACATATTTTCAGCTTTTGATGCAGAGTCAAAATATATAAAAAGGGCTTCATAATGTTGAAAGAAATTCTAACTTCTGACAATTATTGGCGAAGATACATCCGTTTGAATTTGGAAACAGAAACTTAAAACGTCGATTTCTCGAAATGACTTCAAGAATAAATACTTTAAGCTTATGATGCAGAATCAAAATATATAAAAAGGGCTACATAATGTTGAAAGAAATTCTAACTTCTGACAATTATTGGCGAAGATACATCCGTTTGAATTTGGAAACCGAAACTTAAAACGTCAATTTCTCGAAATGACTTCGCGACTACATATTTTCAGCTTTTGATGCAGAGTCAAAATATATAAAAAGGGCTTCATAATGTTGAAAGAAATTCTAACTTCTGACAATTATTGGCGAAGATACATCCGTTTGAATTTGGAAAAAGAAACTTAAAACGTCGATTTCTCGAAATGACTTTGAGACTACATATTTTCAGCTTTTGATGCAGAGTCAAAATATATAAAAAGGGCTTCATAATGTTGAAAGAAATTCTAACTTCAGACAATTATTGGCGAAGATACATCAGTTTCAATTTGGAAACAGAAACTTAAAACGTCAATTTCGCGAAATGACTTCGAGACTACATATTTTCAGCTTTTGATGCAGAATCAAAATATATAAAAAGGGCTTCATAATGTTGAAAGAAATTCTAACTTCTGACAATTATTGGCGAAGATACATCCGTTTGAATTTGGAAACCGAAACTTAAAACGTCAATTTCTCGAAATGACTTCGAGACTACATATTTTCAGCTTTTGATGCATAGTCAAAATATATAAAAAGGGCTTCATAATGTTGAAAGAAATTCTAACTTCTGACAATTATTGGCGAAGATACATCCGTTTGAATTTTGAAACCGAAACTCAAAACGTCAATTTCTCGAAATGACTTCGCGACTACATATTTTCAGCTTTTGATGCAGAGTCAAAATATATAAAAAGGGCTTCATAATGTTGAAAGAAATTCTAACTTCTGACAATTATTGGCGAAGATACATCCGTTTGAATTTGGAAACAGAAACTTAAAACGTCGATTTCTCGAAATGACTTCAAGACTACATACTTTAAGCTTATGATGCAGAATCAAAATATATAAAAAGGGCTACATAATGTTGAAAGAAATTCTAACTTCTGACAATTATTGGCGAAGATACATCCGTTTGAATTTGGAAACCGAAACTTAAAACGTCAATTTCTCGAAATGACTTCGAGACTACATATTTTCAGCTTTTGATGCAGAGTCAAAATATATAAAAAGGGCTTCATAATGTTGAAAGAAATTCTAACTTCTGACAATTATTGGCGAAGATACATCCGTTTGAATTTGGAAAAAGAAACTTAAAACGTCAATTTCTCGAAATGACTTCGCGACTACATATTTTCAGCTTTTGATGCAGAGTCAAAATATATAAAAAGGGCTTCATAATGTTGAAAGAAATTCTAACTTCAGACAATTATTGGCGAAGATACATCCGTTTGAATTTGGAAACCGAAACTTAAAACGTCAATTTCTCGAAATGACTTCGAGACTACATATTTTCAGCTTTTGATGCAGAATCAAAAATATATAAAAAGGGCTTCATAATGTTGAAAGAAATTCTAACTTCTGACAATTATTGGCGAAGATACATCCGTTTGAATTTGGAAACCGAAACTTAAAACGTCAATTTCTCGAAATGACTTCGAGACTACATATTTTCAGCTTTTGATGCAGAGTCAAAATATATAAAAAGGGCTTCATAATGTTGAAAGAAATTCTAACTTCTGACAATTATTGGCGAAGATACATCCGTTTGAATTTGGAAACAGAAACTTAAAACGTCGATTTCTCGAAATGACTTCAAGACTACATACTTTAAGCTTATGATGTAGAATCAAAATATATAAAAAGGGCTACATAATGTTGAAAGAAATTCAAACTGCTGACAATTATTGGCGAAGATACATCCGTTTGAATTTGGAAACCGAAACTTAAAACGTCAATTTCTCGAAATGACTTCGAGACTACATATTTTCAGCTTTTGATGCAGAGTCAAAATATATAAAAAGGGCTTCATAATGTTGAAAGAAGTTCTAACTGCTGACAATTATTGGCGAAGATACATCCGTTTGATTTGGAAACAGAAACTTAAAACGTCGATTTCTCGAAATGACTTCAAGACTACATACTTTAAGCTTATGATGCAGAATCAAAATATATAAAAAGGGCTTCATAATGTTGAAAGAAGTTCTAACTGCTGACAATTATTGGCGAAGATACATCCGTTTGATTTGGAAACAGAAACTTAAAACGTCAATTTCGCGAAATGACTTCAGAACTACATATTTTCAGCTTTTGATGCAGAGTCAAAATATATAAAAAGAGTTCATAATGTTGAAAGAAAATTTTAACTTCTGACAATTATTGGCGAAGATACATCCGTTTGAATTTGGAAACCGAAACTTAAAACGCCAATATCTCGAAATGACTTCGAGACTACATATTTTCAGCTTTTGATGCAGAATCAAAATATATAAAAAGGGCTTCATAATGTTGAAAGAAATTCTAACTTCTGACAATTATTGGCGAAGATACATCCGTTTGAATTTGGAAACAGAAACTTAAAACGTCGATTTCTCGAAATGACTTCAAGACTACATACTTTAAGCTTATGATGCAGAATCAAAATATATAAAAAGGGCTACATAATGTTGAAAGAAATTCTAACTGCTGACAATTATTGGCGAAGATACATCCGTTTGAATTTGGAAACCGAAACTTAAAACGTCAATTTCTCGAAATGACTTCGAGACTACATATTTTCAGCTTTTGATGCATAGTCAAAATATATAAAAAGGGCTTCATAATGTTGAAAGAAATTCTAACTTCTGACAATTATTGGCGGAGATACATCCGTTTGAATTTGGAAACAGAAACTTAAAACGTCAATTTCTCGAAATGACTTCGAGACTACATATTTTCAGCTTTTGATGCAGAATCAAAATATATAAAAAGGGCTTCATAATGTTGAAAGAAATTCTAACTTCTGACAATTATTGACGAAGATACATCCGTTTGAATTTGGAAACAGAAACTTAAAACGTCAATTTCTCGAAATGACTTCGAGACTACATATTTTCAGCTTTTGATGCAGAGTCAAAATAAATAAAAAGGGCTTCATAATGTTGAAAGAAATTCTAACTTCTGACAATTATTGGCGAAGATACATCCGTTTGAATTTGGAAACAGAAACTTAAAACGTCAATTTCTCGAAATGACTTCGCGACTACATATTTTCAGCTTTTGATGCAGAATCAAAATATATAAAAAGGGCTTCATAATGTTGAAAGAAATTCTGACTTCTGACAATTATTGGCGAAGATACATCCGTTTGAATTTGGGAAAATAAACTTAAAACGTCAATATCTCGAAATGACTTCGAGACTACATATTTTCAGCTTTTGATGCAGAGTCAAAATATATAAAAAGGGCTTCATAATGTTGAAAGAAATTCTAACTTCTGACAATTATTGGCGAAGATACATCCGATTGAATTTGGAAACAGAAACTTAAAACGCCAATATCTCGAAATGACTTCGAGACTACATATTTTCAGCTTTTGATGCAGAATCAAAATATATAAAAAGGATTCATAATGTTGAAAGAAATTCTAACTTCTGACAATTATTGGCGAAGATACATCCGTTTGAATTTGGAAACAGAAACTTAAAACGTCAATTTCTCGAAATGACTTCGAGACTACATATTTTTAGCTTTTGATGCACAGTCAAAATATATAAAAAGGGCTTCATAATGTTGAAAGAAATTCTAACTTCTGACAATTATTGGCGAAGATACATCCGTTTGAATTTGGAAACAGAAACTTAAAACGTCAATTTCTCGAAATGACTTCGAGACTACATATTTTCAGCTTTTGATGCGGAGTCAAAATATATAAAAAGGGCTTCATAATGTTGCAAGAAATTCTAACTTCTGACAATTATTGGCGAAGATACATCCGTTTAAATTTGGGAAAATAAACTTAAAACGTCAGTTTCTCGAAATGACTTCGAGACTACATATTTTCAGCTTTTGATGCATAGTCAAAATATATAAAAAGGGCTTCATAATGTTGAAAGAAATTCTAACTTCTGACAATTATTGGCGAAGATACATCCGTTTGAATTTGGAAACAGAAACTTAAAACGTGAATTTCTCGAAATGACTTGGCGACTACATATTTTCAGCTTTTGATGCGTAGTCAAAATATATAAAAAGGGCTTGCTAATGTTGCAAGAAATTCTAACTTCTGACAATTATTGGCGAAGATACATCCGTTTGAATTTGGGAAAATAAACTTAAAACGTCAGTTTCTCGAAATGACTTCGAGACTACATATTTTCAGCTTTTGATGCAGAATCAAAATATATAAAAAGGGCTTCATAATGTTGCAAGAAATTCTAACTTCTGACAATTATTGGCGAAGATACATCCGTTTGAATTTGGGAAAATAAACTTAAAACGTCAGTTTCTCGAAATGACTTCGAGACTACATATTTTTAGCTTTTGATGCAGAGTCAAAATATATAAAAAGGGCTTCATAATGTTGAAAGAAATTCTGACTTCTGACAATTATTGGCGAAGATACATCCGTTTGAATTTGGGAAAATAAACTTAAAACGCCAATATCTCGAAATGACTTCGAGACTACATATTTTCAGCTTTTGATGCAGAATCAAAATATATAAAAAGGGGTTCATAATGTTGCAAGAAATTCTAACTTCTGACAATTATTGGCGAAGATACATCCGTTTGAATTTGGGAAAATAAACTTAAAACGTCAGTTTCTCGAAATGACTTCGAGACTACATATTTTCAGCTTTTGATGCAGAATCAAAATATATAAAAAGGGGTTCATAATGTTGCAAGAAATTCTAACTTCTGACAATTATTGGCGAAGATACATCCGTTTGAATTTCGAAACAGAAACTTAAAACGTCAATTTCTCGAAATGACTTCGCGACTACATATTTTCAGCTTTTGATGCAGAGTCAAAATATATAAAAAGGGCTTCATAATGTTGAAAGAAATTCTAACTTCTGACAATTATTGGCGAAGATACATCCGTTTGAATTTGGAAACCGAAACTTAAAACGTCAATTTCTCGAAATGACTTCGGGACTACATATTTTCAGCTTTTGATGCAGAGTCAAAATATATAAAGAGGGCTTCATAATGTTGAAAGAAATTCTAACTGCTGACAATAATTGGCGAAGATGCATCCGTTTGAATTTGGAAACAGAAACTTAAAACGTCAATTTCTCGAAATGACTTCGAGACTACATATTTTCAGCTTTTGATGCATAGTCAAAATATATAAAAAGGGCTTCATAATGTTGAAAGAAATTCTAACTTCTGACAATTATTGGCGAAGATACATCCGTTTGAATTTGGAAACAGAAACTTAAAACGTCGATTTCTCGAAATGACTTCGAGACTACATATTTTCAGCTTTTGATGCGTGGTCAAAATATATAAAAAGGGCTTCATAATGTTGAAAGAAATTCTAACTTCTGACAATTATTGGCGAAGATACATCCGTTTGAATTTGGAAACCGAAACTTAAAACGTCAATTTCTCGAAATGACTTCGCGACTACATATTTTCAGCTTTTGATGCAGAGTCAAAATATATAAAAAGGGCTTCATAATGTTGAAAGAAATTCTAACTTCTGACAATTATTGGCGAAGATACATCCGTTTGAATTTGGAAACAGAAACTTAAAACGTCAATTTCTCGAAATGACTTCGAGACTACATATTTTCAGCTTTTGAAGCAGAGTCAAAATATATAAAAAGGGCTTCATAATGTTGTAAGAAGTTCTAACTTCTGACAATTATTGGCGAAGATACATCCGTTTGAATTTGGAAACAGAAACTTAAAACGTCAATTTCTCGAAATGACTTCGAGACTACATATTTTCAGCTTTTGATGCACAGTCAAAATATATAAAAAGGGCTTCATAATGTTGAAAGAAATTCTAACTTCTGACAATTATTGGCGAAGATACATCCGTTTGAATTTGGAAACAGAAACTTAAAACGTCAATTTCTCGAAATGACTTCGCGACTACATATTTTCAGCTTTTGATGCAGAGTCAAAATATATAAAAAAAACTTCATAATGTTGAAAGAAATTCTAACTTCTGACAATTATTGGCGAAGATACATCCGTTTGAATTTGGAAACAGAAACTTAAAACGTCAATTTCGCGAAATGACTTCGAGACTACATATTTTCAGCTTTTGATGCAGAGTCAAAATATATAAAAAGGGCTTCATAATGTTGAAAGAAATTCTAACTTCTGACAATTATTGGCGAAGATACATCCGTTTGAATTTGGGAAAATAAACTTAAAACGTCAATTTCTCGAAATGACTTCGAGACTACATATTTTCAGCTTTTGATGCAGAGTCAAAATATATAAAAAGGGCTTCATAATGTTGAAAGAAATTCTAACTTCTGACAATTATTGGCGAAGTTACATCCGTTTGAATTTGGAAACAGAAACTTAAAACGTCAATTTCTCGAAATGACTTCGAGACTACATATTTTCAGCTTTTGATGCAGAATAAAAATATATAAAAAGGGCTTCATAATGTTGAAAGAAATTCTAACTTCTGACAATTATTGGCGAAGATACATCCGTTTGAATTTGGAAACAGAAACTTAAAACGTCAATTTCTCGAAATGACTTCGAGACTATATATTTTCAGCTTTTGATGCAGAATCAAAATATATAAAAAGGGCTTCATAATGTTGAAAGAAATTCTAACTTCTGACCATTATTGGCGAAGATACATCCGTTTGAATTTGGAAACAGAAACTTAAAACGTCAATTTCTCGAAATGACTTCGAGACTACATATTTTCAGCTTTTGATGCAGAGTCAAAATATATAAAAAGGGCTTCATAATGTTGAAAGAAATTCTAACTGCTGACAATTATTGGCGAAGATACATCCGTTTGAATTTGGAAACCGAAACTTAAAACGTCAATTTCTCGAAATGACTTCGCGACTACATATTCTCAGCTTTTGATGCAGAGTCAAAATATATAAAAGGGGCTTCATAATGTTGAAAGAAATTCTGACTTCTGACAATTATTGGCGAAGATACATCCGTTTGAATTTGGGAAAATAAACTTAAAACGTCAATTTCTCGAAATGACTTCGAGACTACATATTTTCAGCTTTTGAAGCAGAGTCAAAATATATAAAAAGGGCTTCATAATGTTGAAAGAAATTCTAACTTCTGACAATTATTGGCGAAGATACATCCGTTTGAATTTGGGAAAAGAAACTTAAAACGTCAATTTCGCGAAATGACTTCGAGACTACATATTTTCAGCTTTTGATGCAGAATCAAAATATATAAAAAGGGCTTCATAATGTTGAAAGAAATTCTAACTTCTGACCATTATTGGCGAAGATACATCCGTTTGAATTTGGAAACAGAAACTTAAAACGACAATTTCTCGAAATGACTTCAAGACTACATATTTTCAGCTTTTGATGCAGAATCAAAATATATAAAAAGGGCTTCATAGTGTTGAAAGAAATTCTAACTTCTGACAATTATTGGCGAAGATACATCCGTTTGAATTTGGAAACAGAAACTTAAGACGTCAATTTCTCGAAATGACTTCGAGACTATATATTTTCAGCTTTTGATTCAGAATCAAAATATATAAAAAGGGCTTCATAAGTTGAAAAGAAATTCTACTTCTGACATTATTGGCGAAGATACATCCGTTTGAATTTGGAAACAGAAACTTAAAACGTCAATTTCTCGAAATGACTTCGCGACTACATATTTTCAGCTTTTGATGCAGAGTCAAAATATATAAAAAGGGCTTCATAATGTTGAAAGAAATTCTAACTTCTGACAATTATTGGCGAAGATACATCCATTTGAATTTGGAAACAGAAACTTAAAACGTCAATTTCTCGAAATGACTTCGAGACTACATATTTTCAGCTTTTGATGCAGAGTCAATTATATAAAAAGGGCTTCATAATGTTGAAAGAAATTCTAACTTCTGACAATTATTGGCGAAGATACATCCGTTTGAATTTGGAAACAGAAACTTAAAACGTCAATTTCTCGAAATGACTTCGAGACTACATATTTTCAGCTTTTGATGCAGAGTCAAAATATATAAAAAGAGCTTCATAATGTTGAAAGAAATTCTAACTTCTGGCAATTATTGGCGAAGATACATCCGTTTGAATTTGGAAACAGAAACTTAAAACGTCAATTTCTCGAAATGACTTCGAGACTACATATTTTCAGCTTTTGATGCAGAATCAAAATATATAAAAAGGGCTTCATAATGTTGAAAGAAATTCTAACTTCTGACAATTATTGGCGAAGATACATCCGTTTGAATTTGGAAACAGAAACTTAAAACGTCGATTTCTCGAAATGACTTCGAGACTACATATTTTCAGCTTTTGATGCATAGTCAATATATATAAATAGGGCTTCATAATGATGAAAAGAAACTCTAACTTCTGACAATTATTGACGAAAGATACATCCGTTTGAATTTGGAAACAGAAACTTAAAACGTAAATTTCTCGAAATGACTTCGAGACTACATATTTCTAGCTTTTGATGCACAGTCATAATATATAAAAAAGGGCTTCATAATGTTGAAAGAATCTCTAACTTCTGACAATTATTGGCGAAGATACATCCGTTTGAATTTGGGAAAATAAACTTAAAACGTCAATTTCTCGAAATGACTTCGAGACTACATATTTTCAGCTTTTGATGCAGAATAAAAATATATAAAAAGGGCTTCATAATGTTGAAAGAAATTCTAACTTCTGACCATTATTGGCGAAGATACATCCGTTTGAATTTGGAAACAGAAACTTAAAACGTCAATTTCTCGAAATGACTTCGAGACTACATATTTTCAGCTTTTGATGCAGAGTCAAAATATATAAAAAGGGCTTCATAATGTTGAAAGAAATTCTAACTTCTGACAATTATTGGCGAAAGTTACATCCGTTTGAATTTGGAAACAGAAACTTAAAACGTCAATTTCTCGAAATGACTTCGAGACTACTGAATTTCATCTTATGATACAGCATCTAAATATATAAAAAGGGCTTCAGAATGAAGAAAGAAATTCTAACTTCTGACCATTATTGGCGATGATACCACCGTTTGAATTTCGAATCAGAAACTTAAGACGTCGAATTCGCGAAATGACTTCTGGACTCCCTATTTTCTTCTTTTGAAGCAGAGTCTTAATATATAAGTAGGGCTTCATAATGTTATAAGAATTTCCGACTTCTGCCAATTATTGGCGAAGATACTTCCCGTTTGAATTTGGAAACAGAAACTTAAAACGTCAATTTCTCGAAATGACTTCGAGACTACATATTTTCAGCTTTTGATGCAGAATCAAAATATATAAAAAGGGCTTCATAATGTTGAAAGAAATTCTAACTTCTGACAATTATTGGCGGAAGGATACATCCGTTTGAATTTGGAAACAGAAACTTAAAACGTCAATTTCTCGAAATGACTTCGCGACTACATATTTTCAGCTTTTGATGCAGAGTCAAAATATATAAAAGGGGCTTCATAATGTTGAAAGAAATTCTGACTTCTGACAATTATTGGCGAAGATACATCCCGTTTGAATTTGGGAAAATAAACTTAAAACGTCAATTTCTCGAAATGACTTCGAGACTACATATTTTCAGCTTTTGAAGCAGAGTCAAAATATATAAAAAGGGGTTCATAATGTTGAAAGAAATTCTAACTTCTGACAATTATTGGCGAAGATACATCCGTTTGAATTTGGGAAAAGAAACTTAAAACGTTAATTTCTCGAAATGACTTCGAGACTACATATTTTCAGCTTTTGATGCAGAATCAAAATATATAAAAAGGGGTTCATAATGTTGAAAGAAATTCTAACTTCTGACAATTATTGGCGAAGATACATCCGTTTGAATTTGGAAACAGAAACTTAAAACGTCAATTTTTCGAAATGACTTCGAGACTACATATTTTCAGCTTTTGATGCAGAGTCAAAATATATAAAAAGGGGTTCATAATGTTGAAAGAAATTCTAGCTTCTGACAATTATTGACGAAGATACATCCGTTTGAATTTGGAAACAGAAACTTAAAACGTCAATTTCTCGAAATGACTTCGAGACTACATATTTTCAGCTTTTGATGCAGGGTCAAAATATATAAAAAGGGCTTCATAATGTTGAAAGAAATTCTAACTTCTGACAATTATTGGCGAAGATACATCCGTTTGAATTTGGAAACAGAAACTTAAAACGTAAATTTCTCGAAATGACTTTGAGACTACATATTTTCAGCTTTTGATGCAGAGTCAAAATATGTAAAAAGGGATTCATAATGTTGAAAGAAATTCTAACTTCTGACAATTATTGGCGAAGATACATCCGTTTGAATTTGGAAACAGAAACTTAAGACGTCAATTTCTCGAAATGACTTCGAGACTACATATTTTCAGCTTTTGATGCATAGTCAAAATATATAAAAAGGGCTTCATAATGTTGAAAGAAATTCTAACTTCTGACAATTATTGGCGAAGATACATCCGTTTGAATTTGGGAAAAGAAACTTAAAACGTCAATTTCTCGAAATGACTTCGAGACTAAATATTTTCGGCTTTTGATGCAGAATCAAAATATATAAAAAGGGGTTCATAATGTTGAAAGAAATTCTAACTTCTGACAATTATTGGCGAAGATACATCCGTTTGAATTTGGAAACTGAAACTTAAAACGTCAATTTCTCGAAATGACTTCGAGACTACATATTTTCAGCTTTTGATGCAGAGTCAAAATATATAAAAAGGGCTTCATAATGTTGAAAGAAATTCTAGCTTCTGACAATTATTGGCGAAGATACATCCGTTTGAATTTGGAAACAGAAACTTAAAACGTCAATTTCTCGAAATGACTTCGAGACTACATATTTTCAGCTTTTGATGCAGAGTCAAAATATATAAAAAGGGCTTCATAATGTTGAAAGAAATTCTGACTTCTGACAATTATTGGCGAAGATACATCCGTTTGAATTTGGAAACCGAAACTTAAAACGTCAATTTCTCGAAATGACTTCGAGACTACATATTTTCAGCTTTTGATGCAGAATCAAAATATATAAAAGGGGCTTCATAATGTTGAAAGAAATTCTGACTTCTGACAATTATTGGCGAAGATACATCCGTTTGAATTTGGGAAAATAAACTTAAAACGTCAATTTCTCGAAATGACTTCGAGACTACATATTTTCAGCTTTTGATGCAGAGTCAAAATATATAAAAAGGGCTTCATAATGTTGAAAGAAATTCTGACTTCTGACATTTATTGGCGAAGATACATCCGTTTGAATTTGGGAAAATAAACTTAAAACGCCAATATCTCGAAATGACTTCGAGACTACATATTTTCAGCTTTTGATGCAGAATCAAAATATATAAAAAGGGGTTCATAATGTTGCAAGAAATTCTAACTTCTGACAATTATTGGCGAAGATACATCCGTTTGAATTTGGAAACAGAAACTTAAAACGTCAATTTCTCGAAATGACTTCGAGACTACATATTTTCAGCTTTTGATGCAGAATCAAAATATATAAAAAGGGCTTCATAATGTTGAAAGAAATTCTAACTTCTGACAATTATTGACGAAGATACATCCGTTTGAATTTGGATACAGAAACTTAAAACGTCAATTTCTCGAAATGACTTCGAGACTACATATTTTCAGCTTTTTATGCAGAGTCAAAATATATAAAAAGGGCTTCATAATGTTGAAAGAAATTCTGACTTCTGACAATTATGGCGAAAGATACATCCGTTTGAATTTGGAAACAGACACTTAAAACGTCAATTTCTCGAACTGACTTCGAGACTACATATTATTCAGCTTTTGATGCAGAATCAAAATATATAAAAAGGGCTTCATAATGTTGAAAGAAATCCTACTCTGACATAATGCGAAGATACATCCGTTTGAATTTGGAAACAGGAACTTAAAACGTCAATTTCTCGAAATGACTTCGAGACTACATATTTTCAGCTTTTGATGCAGAGTCAAAATATATAAAAAGGGCTTCATAATGTTGAAAGAAATTCTAACTTCTGACAATTATTGGCGAAGATACATCCGTTTGAATTTGGAAACAGAAACTTAAAACGACAATTTCTCGAAATGACTTCAAGACTACATATTTTCAGCTTTTGATGCAGAATCAAAATATATAAAAAGGGCTTCATAATGTTGAAAGAAATTCTAACTTCTGACAATTATTGGCGAAGATACATCCGTTTGAATTTGGAAACAGAAACTTAAGACGTCAATTTCTCGAAATGACTTCGAGACTACATATTTTCAGCTTTTGATGCAGAGTTCAAAATATATAAAAGGGGGCTTCATAATGTTGAAAGAAATTCTAACTTCTGGCAATTATTTGGCGAAGATACATCCGTTGAATTTGGAAACAGGAAACTTAAACCGCCAATATCTCGAAATGACTTCGAGACTACATATTTTCAGCTTTTGATGCAGAATCAAAATATATAAAAAGGGGTTCATAATGTTGAAAGAAATTCTAACTTCTGACAATTATTGGCGAAGATACATCCGTTTGAATTTGGAAACAGAAACTTAAGATGTCAGTTTCTCAAACTGACTTCGAGACTACATATTTTCAGCTTTTGATGCATAGTCAAAATATATAAAAAGGGCTTCATAATGTTGAAAGAAATTCTAACTTCTGACAATTATTGGCGAAGATACATCCGTTTGAATTTGGAAACAGAAACTTAAAACGTAAATTTCTCGAAATGACTTCGAGACTACATATTTCCAGCTTTTGATGCACAGTCAAAATATATAAAAAGGGCTTCATAATGTTGAAAGAAATTCTAACTTCTGACAATTATTGGCGAAGATATATCCGTTTGAATTTGGAAACAGAAACTTAAAACGTCAATTTCGCGAAATGACTTCGAGACTACATATTTTCAGCTTTTGATGCAGAATCAAAATATATAAAAAGGGCTTCATAATGTTGAAAGAAATTCTAACTTCTGACAATTATTGGCGAAGATACATCCGTTTGAATTTGGAAACAGAAACTTAAAACGACAATTTCTCGAAATGACTTCAAGACTACATATTTTCAGCTTTTGAAGCAGAGTCAAAATATATAAAAAGGGCTTCATAATGTTGAAAGAAATTCTAACTTCTGACAATTATTGGCGAAGATACATCCGTTTGAATTTGGAAACAGAAACTTAAAACGTCAATTTCTCGAAATGACTTCCAGACTACATATTTTCAGCTTTTGATGCAGAATCAAAATATATAAAAAGGGCTTCATAATGTTGAAAGAAATTCTAACTTCTGACAATTATTGAGGAAGATACATCCGTTTGAATTTGGAAACAGAAACTTAAAACGTAAATTTCTCGAAATGACTTCGAGACTACATAATTTCAGCTTTTGATGCAGAATCAAAATATATAAAAAGGGCTTCATAATGTTGAAAGAAATTCTAACTTCTGACAATTATTGGCGAAGATACATCCGTTTGAATTTGGAAACCGAAACTTAAAACGTCAATTTCTCGAAATGACTTCGAGACTATATATTTTCAGCTTTTGATGCAGAATCAAAATATATAAAAAGGGCTTCATAATGTTGCAAGAAATTCTAACTTCTGACAATTATTGGCGAAGATACATCCGTTTGAATTTGGAAACAGAAACTTAAGACGTCAATTTCTCGAAATGACTTCGAGACTACATATTTTCAGCTTTTGATGCAGAGTCAAAATATATAAAAAGAGATTCATAATGTTGAAAGAAATTCTAACTTCTGACAATTATTGGCGAAGATACATCCGTTTGAATTTGGAAACAGAAACTTAAAACGACAATTTCTCGAAATGACTTCAAGACTACATATTTTCAGCTTTTGAAGCAGAATCAAAATATATAAAAAGGGCTTCATAATGTTGAAAGAAATTCTAACTTCTGACAATTATTGGCGAAGATACATCCGTTTGAATTTGGAAACAGAAACTTAAAGCGTCAATTTCTCGAAATGACTTCAAGACTACATATTTTCAGCTTTTGATGCATAGTCAAAATATATAAAAAAGGGCTTCATAATGTTGAAAGAAATTCTAACTTCTGACAATTATTGGCGAAGATACATCCGTTTGAATTTGGAAACAGAAACTTAAAACGTAAATTTCTCGAAATGACTTCGCGACTACATATTTCCAGCTTTTGATGCACAGTCAAAATATATAAAAAGGGCTTCATAATGTTGAAAGAAATTCTAACTTCTGACAATTATTGGCGAAGATACATCCGTTTGAATTTGGAAACACAAACTTAAAACGACAATTTCTCGAAATGACTTCAAGACTACATATTTTCAGCTTTTGAAGCAGAGTCAAAATATATAAAAAGGGCTTCATAATGTTGAAAGAAATTCTAACTTCTGACAATTATTGACGAAGATACATCCGTTTGAATTTGGGAAAATAAACTTAAAACGCCAATATCTCGAAATGACTTCGAGACTACATATTTTCAGCTTTTGAAGCAGAGTCAAAATATATAAAAAGGGCTTCATAATGTTGAAAGAAATTCTAACTTCTGACAATTATTGGCGAAGATACATCCGTTTGAATTTGGAAACCGAAACTTAAAACGTCAATTTCTCGAAATGACTTCGAGACTACATAATTTCAGCTTTTGATGCAGAATCAAAATATATAAAAAGGGCTTCATAATGTTGAAAGAAATTCTAACTTCTGACAATTATTGGCGAAGATACATCCGTTTGAATTTGGAAACCGAAACTTAAAACGTCAATTTCTCGAAATGACTTCGCGACTACATATTTTCAGCTTTTGAAGCAGAGTCAAAATATATAAAAAGGGCTTCATAATGTTGAAAGAAATTCTAACTGCTGACAATTATTGGCGAAGATACATCCGTTTGAATTTGGAAACCGAAACTTAAAACGTCAATTTCTCGAAATGACTTTGAGACTACATATTTTCAGCTTTTGATGCAGAGTCAAAATATATAAAAAGGGCTACATAATGTTAAAAGAAATTCTAACTGCTGACAATTATTGGCGAAGATACATCCGTTTGAATTTGGAAACCGAAACTTAAAACGTCAATTTCTCGAAATGACTTCGAGACTACATATTTTCAGCGTTTGATGCAGAGTCAAAATATATAAAAAGGGCTTCATAATGTTGAAAGAAATTCTAACTTCTGACAATTATTGGCGAAGATACATCCGTTTGAATTTGGAAACAGAAACTTAAAACGTCAATTTCTCGAAATGACTTCGAGACTACATATTTTCAGCTTTTGATGCAGAATCAAAATATATAAAAAGGGCTTCATAATGTTGAAAGAAATTCTAACTTCTGACCATTATTGGCGAAGATACATCCGTTTGAATTTGGAAACAGAAACTTAAAACGTCAATTTCTCGAAATGACTTCGAGACTACATATTTTCAGCATTTGATGCAGAATCAAAATATATAAAAAGGGCTTCATAATGTTGAAAGAAATTCTAACTGCTGACAATTATTAGCGAAGATACATCCGTTTGAATTTGGAAACCGAAACTTAAAACGTCAATTTCTCGAAATGACTTTGAGACTACATATTTCCAGCTTTTGATGCAGAGTCAAAATATATAAAAAGGGCTTCATAATGTTGAAAGAAATTCTGACTTCTGACAATTATTGGCGAAGATAATTCCGTTTGAATTTGGGAAAAGAAACTTAAACCGCCAATATCTCGAAATGACTTCGAGACTACATATTTTCAGCTTTTGATGCAGAGTCAAAATATATAAAAAGGGGTTCATAATGTTGAAAGAAATTCTAACTTCTGACAATTATTGGCGAAGATACATCCGTTTGAATTTGGAAACAGAAACTTAAAACGTCAATTTCTCGAAATGACTTCCAGACTACATATTTTCAGCTTTGATGCAGAGTCAAAATATATAAAAAGGGCTTCATAATGTTGAAAGAAATTCTAACTCTGACAATTATTGGCGAAGATACATCCGGTTGAATTTGGAAACAGAAACTTAAAACGTCAATTTCTCGAAATGACTTCGCGACTACATATTTTCAGCTTTTGATGTAGAATCAAAATATATAAAAAGGGCTTCATAATGTTGAAAGAAATTCTAACTTCTGACAATTATTGGCGAAGATACATCCGTTTGAATTTGGAAACAGAGACTTAAAACGTCGATTTCTCGAAATGACTTCGAGACTACATATTTTCAGCTTTTGATGCAGAATCAAAATATATAAAAAGGGCTTCATAATGTTGAAAGAAATTCTAACTTCTGACAAATATTGACGAAGATACATCCGTTTGAATTTGGAAACAGAAACTTAAAACGTCAATTTCTCGAAATGACTTCGAGACTACATATTTTCAGCTTTTGATGCAGAATCAAAATATATAAAAAAGGCTTCATAATGTTGAAAGAAATTCTGACTTCTGACAAATATTGGCGAAGTTACATCCGTTTGAATTTGGAAACAGAAACTTAAAACGTCAATTTCTCGAAATGACTTCGAGACTACATATTTTCAGCTTTTGATGCAGAGTCAAAATATATAAAAAGGGCTTCATAATGTTGAAAGAAATTCTAACTTCTGACAATTATTGGCGAAGATAATTCCGTTTGAATTTGGGAAAAGAAACTTAAACCGCCACTATCTCGAAATGACTTCGAGACCACATATTTTCAGCTTTTGATGCAGAATCAAAATATATAAAAAGGGGTTCATAATGTTGAAAGAAATTCTAACTTCTGACAATTATTGGCGAAGATACATCCGTTTGAATTTGGAAACAGAAACTTAAAACGTCAATTTCTCGAAATGACTTCGAGACTACATATTTTCAGCTTTTGATGCAGAATCAAAATATATAAAAAGAGCTTCATAATGTTGAAAGAAATTCTAACTTCTGACAATTATTGGCGAAGATACATCCGTTTGAATTTGGAAACAGAAACTTAAGGCGTCAATTTCTCGAAATGACTTCGAGACTACATATTTTCAGCTTTTGATGCAGAGTCAAAATATATAAAAAGGGCTTCATAATGTTGAAAGAAATTCTAACTTCTGACAATTATTGGCGAAGATACATCCGTTTGAATTTGGAAACAGAAACTTAAAACGTCAATTTCTCGAAATGACTTCGAGACTACATATTTTCAGCTTTTGATGCATAGTCAAAATATATAAAAAAGGCTTCATAATGTTGAAAGAAATTCTAACTTCTGACAATTATTGGCGAAGATACATCCGTTTGAATTTGGAAACCGAAACTTAAAACGTCAATTTCTCGAAATGACTTCGAGACTACATATTTTCAGCTTTTGATGCAGAATCAAAATATACAAAAAGGGCTTCATAATGTTGAAAGAAATTCTAACTTCTGACAATTATTGGCGAAGATACATCCGTTTGAATTTGGAAACAGAAACTTAAAACGTCAATTTCTCGAAATGACTTCGAGACTACATATTTTCAGCTTTTGATGCATAGTCAAAATATATAAAAAGGGCTTCATAATGTTGAAAGAAATTCTAACTTCTGACAATTATTGGCGAAGATACATCCGTTTGAATTTGGAAACAGAAACTTAAAACGACAATTTCTCGAAATGACTTCGAGACTACATATTTCCAGCTTTTGATGCACAGTCAAAATATATAAAAAGGGCTTCATAATGTTGAAAGAAATTCTAACTTCTGACAATTATTGGCGAAGATACATCCGTTTGAATTTGGAAACAGAAACTTAAAACGTCAATTTCTCGAAATGACTTCGAGACTACATATTTTCAGCTTTTGATGCAGAATCAAAATATATAAAAAGGGCTTCATAATGTTGAAAGAAATTCTAACTTCTGACAATTATTGTCGAAGATACATCTGTTTGAATTTGGGAAAATAAACTTAAAACGCCAATATCTCGAAATGACTTCGAGACTACATATTTTCAGCTTTTGATGCAGAGTCAAAATATATAAAAAGGGCTTCATAATGTTGAAAGAAATTCTAACTTCTGACAATTATTGGCAAAGATACATCCGTTTGAATTTGGAAACAGAAACTTAAAACGTCAATTTCTCGAAATGACTTCGAGACTACATATTTTCAGCTTTTGATGCAGAATCAAAATATATAAAAAGGGCTTCATAATGTTGAAAGAAATTCTAACTTCTGACAATTATTGGGGAAGATACATCCGTTTGAATTTGGAAACAGAAACTTAAAACGTCAATTTCTCGAAATGACTTCGAGACTATATATTTTCAGCTTTTGATGCAGAATCAAAATATATACAAAGGGCTTCATAATGTTGAAAGAAATTCTAACTTCTGACAATTATTGGCGAAGATACATCCATTTGAATTTGGAAACCGAAACTTAAAACGTCAATTTCTCGAAATGACTTCGCGACTACATATTTTCAGCTTTTGAAGCAGAGTCAAAATATATAAAAAGGGCTTCATAATGTTGAAAGAAATTCTAACTTGTGACAATTATTTGGGAAGATACGTCCGTTTGAATTTGGGAACAGAAACTTAAAACGTGAATTTCTCGAAATGACTTCGAGACTACATATTTTCAGCGTTTGATGCACAGTCAAAATATATAAAAAGGGCTTCATAATGTTGAAAGAAATTCTAACTTCTGACAATTATTGGCGAAGATACATCCGTTTGAATTTGGAAACAGAAACTTAAAACGTCAATTTCTCGAAATGACTTCGAGACTACATATTTTCAGCTTTTGATGCAGAATCAAAATATATAAAAAGGGCTTCATAATGTTGAAAGAAATTCTAACTTCTGGCCATTATTGGCGAAGATACATCCGTTTGAATTTGGAAACAGAAACTTAAAACGTCAATTTCTCGAAATGACTTCAAGACTACATATTTTCAGCTTTTGATGCATAATCAAAATATATAAAAAGGGCTTCATAATGATGAAAGAAATTCTAACTGCTGACAATTATTAGCGAAGATAATTCCGTTTGAATTTGGGAAAAGAAACTTAAAACGCCAATATCTCGAAATGACTTCGAGACTACATATTTTCAACTTTTGATGCAGAATCAAAATAT
Source organism: Drosophila grimshawi (assembly GCF_018153295.1). Lineage (NCBI taxonomy): Eukaryota > Metazoa > Arthropoda > Insecta > Diptera > Drosophilidae > Drosophila > Drosophila grimshawi. The sequence goes on from NW_025063096.1 coordinate 41,563, forward strand.
ATAAAAAGGGGTTCATAATGTAGAAAGAAATTCTAACTTCTGACACTTATTGGCGAAGATACATCCATTTGAATTTGGAAACAGAAACTTAAAACGTCAATTTCTCGAAATGACTTCGAGACTACATATTTTCAGCTTTTGATGCAGAGTCAAAATATATAAAAAGGGCTTCATAATGTTGAAAGAAATTCTAACTTCTGACAATTATTGGCGAAGATACATCCGTTTGAATTGGGAAACAGAAACTTAAAACGTCAATTTCTCGAAATGACTTTGAGACTACATATTTTCAGCTTTTGATGCAGAATCAAAATATATAAAAAGTGCTTCATAATGTTGAAAGAAATTCTAACTTCTGACAATTATTGGCGAAGATACATCCGTTTGAATTTGGAAACAGAAACTTAAAACGTCAATTTCTCGAAATGACTTCGAGACTACATATTTTCAGCTTTTGATGCACAGTCAAAATATATAAAAAGGGCTTCATAATGTTGAAAGAAATTCTAACTTCTGACAATTATTGGCGAAGATACATCCGTTTGAATTTGGAAACAGAAACTTAAAACGTCAATTTCTCGAAATGACTTCGAGACTACATATTTTCAGCTTTTGATGCAGAATCAAAATATATAAAAAGGGCTTCATAATGTTGAAAGAAATTCTAACTTCTGACAATTATTGGCGAAGATACATCCGTTTGAATTTGGAAACAGAAACTTAAAACGACAATTTCTCGAAATGACTTCGAGACTACATATTTTCAGCTTTTGAAGCGGAGTCAAAATATATAAAAAGGGCTTCATAATGTTGAAAGAAATTCTAACTTCTGACCATTATTGGCGAATATACATCCGTTTGAATTTGGGAAAATAAACTTAAAACGCCAATATCTCGAAATGACTTCGAGACTACATATTTTCAGCTTTTGATGCAGAATCAAAATATATAAAAAGGGCTTCATAATGTTGAAAGAAATTCTAACTTCTGACAATTATTGGCGAAGATACATCCGTTTGAATTTGGAAACAGAAACTTAAAACGTCAATTTCTCGAAATGACTTCGAGACTACATAATTTCAGCTTTTGATGCAGAATCAAAATATATAACAAGGGCTTCATAATGTTGAAAGAAATTCTAACTTCTGACAATTATTGGCGAAGATACATCCGTTTGAATTTGGAAACCGAAACTTAAAACGTCAATTTCTCGAAATGACTTCGCGACTACATATTTTCAGCTTTTGAAGCAGAGTCAAAATATATAAAAAGGGCTTCATAATGTTGAAAGAAATTCTAACTTCTGACAATTATTGGCGAAGATACATCCGTTTGAATTTGGAAACCGAAACTTAAAACGTCAATTTCTCGAAATGACTTCGAGACTACATCATTTCAGCATTTGATGCAGAATCAAAATATATAAAAAGGGCTTCATAATGTTAAAAGAAATTCTAACTTCTGACAATTATTGGCGAAGATACATCCGTTTGAATTTGGAAACAGAAACTTAAAACGTCAATTTCTCGAAATGACTTCGAGACTACATATTTTCAGCGTTTGATGCACAGTCAAAATATATAAAAAGGGCTTCATAATGTTGAAAGAAATTCTAACTTCTGACAATTATTGGCGAAGATACATCCGTTTGAATTTGGAAACAGAAACTTAAAACGTCAATTTCTCGAAATGACTTCGAGACTACATATTTTCAGCTTTTGATGCACAGTCAAAATATATAAAAAGGGGTTCATAATGTTGAAAGAAATTCTAACTTCTGGCCATTATTGGCGAAGATACATCCGTTTGAATTTGGAAACAGAAACTTAAAACGTCAATTTCTCGAAATGACTTCAAGACTACATATTTTCAGCTTTTGATGCAGGGTCAAAATATATAAAAAGGGCTTCCTAATGTTGAAAGAAATTCTAACTGCTGACCATTATTAGCGAAGATACATCCGTTTGAATTTGGAAACCCAAACTTAAAACCTCAATTTCTCGAAATGACTTTGATACTACATATTTTCACCTTTTGATGCAGAGTCAAAATATATAAAAAGGGCTTCATAATGTTGAAAGAAATTCCGACTTCTGACAAATTATTGGCGAAGATAATTCCGTTTGGATTTGGGAAAAGAAACTTAAACCGCCAATATCTCGAAACGACTTCCAGACTACATATTTTTAGCTTTTTGAGGCAGAGTCAAACTATATCAAACGGGTCTCATAATGCTGAAAGAAACTAAACTTCTGACAATTATTGGCGAAGATACATCCGTTTGAATTGGGAAACAGAAACTTAAAACGTCAATTTCTCGAAATGACTTCGCAGACTACATATTTTCAGCTTTTGATGCAGAGTCAAAATATATAAAAAGGGCTTCATAATGATGAAAGAAATTCTAACTTCTGACAATTATTGACGAAGATACATCCGTTTGAATTTGGAAATAGAAACTTAAAACGTCAATTTCTCGAAATGACTTCGCGACTACATATTTTCAGCTTTTGATGCAGAATCAAAATATATAAAAAGGGCTTCATAATGTTGAAAGAAATTCTAACTTCTGACAATTATTGGCGAAGATACATCCGTTTGAATTTGGAAACAGAGACTTAAAACGTCAATTTCTCGAATTGACTTCGAGACTACATATTTTCAGCTTTTGATGCAGAATCAAAATATATAAAAAGGGCTTCATAATGTTGAAAGAAATTCTAACTTCTGACAAATATTGGCGAAGATACATCCGTTTGAATTTGGAAACAGAAACTTAAAACGTCAATTTCTCGAAATGACTTCGAGACTACATATTTTCAGCTTTTGATGCAGAATCAAAATATACAAAAAAGGCTTCATAATGTTGAAAGAAATTCTAACTTCTGACAATTATTGGCGAAGATACATCCGTTTGAATTTGGAAACAGAAACTTAAAACGTCAATTTCTCGAAATGACTTCGAGACTACATATTTTCAGCTTTTGATGCAGAGTCAAAATATATAAAAAAGGGCTTCATAATGTTTGAAAAGAAATTCTAAACTTCTGACAATTATTGGCCGAATATACATCCGTTTTGAATTTGGGAAACAGAAACTTAAAACGTAAATTTTCTCAGAATGACTTCGAGACTACATATTTTCAGCTTTTGATGCAGAGTCAAAATATATAAAAAGGGCTTCATAATGTTGAAAGAAATTCTAACTTCTGACCATTATTGGCGAAGATACATCCGTTTGAATTTGGGAACAGAAACTTAAAACGACAATTTCTCGAAATGACTTCAAGACTACATATTTTCAGCTTTTGATGCAGAATCAAAATATATAAAAAGGGCTTCATAATGTTGAAAGAAATTCTAACTTCTGACAATTATTTTCGAAGATACATCCGTCTAAATTTGGAAACAGAAACTTAAGACGTCAATTTCTCGAAATGACTTCGAGACTACATATTTTCAGCTTTTGATGCAGAGTCAAAATATATAAAAAGGGCTTCATAATGTTGAAAGAAATTCGAACTTCTGACAATTATTGGCGAAGATACATCCGTTTGAATTTGGAAACAGAAACTTAAAACGTCAATTTCGCGAAATGACTTCGGTCCTACATATTTTCAGCTTTTGATGCAGAATCAAAATATATAAAAAGGGCTTCATAATGTTGAAAGAAATTCTAACTTCTGACAATTATTGGCGAAGATACATCCGTTTGAATTTGGAAACAGAAACTTAAGACGTCAATTTCTCGAAATGACTTCGAGACTACATATTTTCAGCTTTTGATGCATAGTCAAAATATATAAAAAGGGCTTCATAATGTTGAAAGAAATTCTAACTTCTGACAATTATTGGCGAAGATACATCCGTTTGAATTTGGAAACAGAAACTTAAAACGTAAATTTCTCGAAATGACTTCGAGACTACATATTTCCAGCTTTTGATGCACAGTCAAAATATATAAAAAGGGCTTCATAATGTTGAAAGAAATTCTAACTTCTGACAATTATTGGCGAAGATACATCCGTTTGAATTTGGAAACAGAAACTTAAAACGTCAATTTCTCGAAATGACTTCGCGACTACATATTTTCAGCTTTTGATGCAGAATCAAAATATATAAAAAGGGCTTCATAATGTTGAAAGAAATTCTAACTTCTGACAATTATTGGCGAAGATACATCCGTTTGAATTTGGAAACAGAAACTTAAAACGACAATTTCTCGAAATGACTTCAAGACTACATATTTTCAGCTTTTGAAGCAGAGTCAAAATATATAAAAAGGGCTTCATAATGTTGAAAGAAATTCTAACTTCTGACAATTATTGACGAAGATACATCCGTTTGAATTTGGGAAAATAAACTTAAAACGCCAATATCTCGAAATGACTTCGAGACTACATATTTTCAGCTTTTGATGCAGAATCAAAATATATAAAAAGGGCTTCATAATGTTGAAAGAAATTCTAACTTCTGACAATTATTGACGAAGATACATCCGTTTGAATTTGGAAACAGAAACTTAAAACGTCAATTTCTCGAAATGACTTCGAGACTACATATTTTCAGCTTTTGATGCAGAATCAAAATATATAAAAAGGGCTTCATAATGTTGAAAGAAATTCTAACTTCTGACAATTATTGGCGAAGATACATCCGTTTGAATTGGGAAACAGAAACTTAAAACGTCAATTTCTCGAAATGACTTCGAGACTACATATTTTCAGCTTTTGATGCAGAATCAAAATATATAAAAAGGGCTTCATAATGTTGAAAGAAATTCTAACTTCTGACCATTATTGGCGAAGATACATCCGTTTGAATTTGGAAACAGAAACTTAAAACGACAATTTCTCGAAATGACTTCGAGACTACATATTTTCAGCTTTTGATGCAGAATCAAAATATATAAAAAGGGCTTCATAATGTTGAAAGAAATTCTAACTTCTGACAATTATTGGCGAAGATACATCCGTTTGAATTTGGAAACAGAAACTTAAAACGTAAATTTCTCGAAATGACTTCGAGACTACATATTTCCAGCTTTTGATGCACAGTCAAAATATATAAAAAGGGCTTCATAATGTTGAAAGAAATTCTAACTTCTGACAATTATTGGCGAAGATACATCCGTTTGAATTTGGAAACAGAAACTTAAAACGTCAATTTCTCGAAATGACTTCGCGACTACATATTTTCAGCTTTTGATGCAGAATCAAAATATATAAAAAGGGCTTCATAATGTTGAAAGAAATTCTAACTTCTGACCATTATTGGCGAAGATACATCCGTTTGAATTTGGAAACAGAAACTTAAAACGACAATTTCTCGAAATGACTTCAAGACTACATATTTTCAGCTTTTGAAGCAGAGTCAAAATATATAAAAAGGGCTTCATAATGTTGAAAGAAATTCTAAACTTCTGACAATTATTGACGAAGATACATCCGTTTGAATTTGGGAAAATAAACTTAAAACGCCAATATCTCGAAATGACTTCGAGACTACATATTTTCAGCTTTTGATGCAGAATCAAAATATATAAAAAGGGGTTCATAATGTTGAAAAAAATTCTAACTTCTGACAATTATTGACGAAGATACATCCGTTTGAATTTGGAAACAGAAACTTAAAACGTCAATTTCTCGAAATGACTTCGAGACTACATATTTTCAGCTTTTGAAGCAGAGTCAAAATATATAAAAAGGGCTTCATAATGTTGAAAGAAATTCTAACTTCTGACAATTATTGGCGAAGATACATCCGTTTGAATTTGGAAACCGAAACTTAAAACGTCAATTTCTCGAAATGACTTCGAGACTACATATTTTCAGCTTTTGATGCAGAATCAAAATATATAAAAAGGGCTTCATAATGTTGAAAGAAATTCTAACTTCTGACAATTATTGGCGAAGATACATCCATTTGAATTTGGAAACCGAAACTTAAAACGTCAATTTCTCGAAATGACTTCAAGACTACATATTTTCAGCTTTTGATGCAGAATCAAAATATATAAAAAGGGCTTCATAATGTTGAAAGAAATTCTTACTGCTGACAATTATTAGCGAAGATACATCCGTTTGAATTTGGAAACCGAAACTTAAAACGTCAATTTCTCGAAATGACTTTGAGACTACATATTTTCAGCTTTTGATGCAGAGTCAAAATATATAAAAAGGGCTTCATAATGTTGAAAGAAATTCTGACTTCTGACAATTATTGGCGAAGATAATTCCGTTTGAATTTGGGAAAAGAAACTTAAACCGCCAATATCTCGAAATGACTTCGAGACTACATATTTTCAGCTTTTGATGCAGAATCAAAATATATAAAAAGGGGTTCATAATGTTGAAAGAAATTCTAACTTCTGACAATTATTGGCGAAGATACATCCGTTTGAATTTGGAAACAGAAACTTAAAACGTCAATTTCTCAAAATGACTTCGAGACTACATATTTTCAGCTTTTGAAGCAGAGTCAAAATATATAAAAAGGGCTTCATAATGTTGAAAGAAATTCTAACTTCTGACAATTATTGGCGAAGATACATCCGTTTGAATTTGGAAACAGAAACTTAAAACGTCAATTTCTCGAAATGACTTCGAGACTACATATTTTCAGCTTTTGATGCAGAATCAAAGTATATAAAAAGGGGTTCATAATGTTGCAAGAAATTCTAACTTCTGACAATTATTGGCGAAGATACATCCGTTTGAATTTGGAAACAGAAACTTAAAACGTCAATTTCTCGAAATGACTTCGAGACTACATATTTTCAGCTTTTGAAGCAGAGTCAAAATATATAAAAAGGGCTTCATAATGTTGAAAGAAATTCTAACTTCTGACAATTATTGGCGAAGATACATCCGTTTGAATTTGGAAACCGAAACTTAAAACGTCAATTTCTCGAAATGACTTCGAGACTACATATTTTCAGCTTTTGATGCAGAGTCAAAATATATAAAGAGGGCTTCATAATGTTGAAAGAAATTCTGACTTCTGACAATTATTGGCGAAGATACATCCGTTTGAATTTGGAAACAGAAACTTAAAACGTCGATTTCTCGAAATGACTTCAAGACTACATATTTTCAGCTTTTGATGCAGAATCAAAATATATAAAAAGGGCTTCATAATGTTGAAAGAAATTCTAACTGCTGACAATTATTGGCGAAGATACATCCGTTTGAATTTGGAAACCGAAACTTAAAACGTCAATTTCTCGAAATGACTTCGAGACTACATATTTTCAGCTTTTGATGCGGAGTCAAAATATATAAAAAGGGCTTCATAATGTTGAAAGAAATTCTAACTTCTGACAATTATTGGCGAAGATACATCCGTTTGAATTTGGAAACCGAAACTTAAAACGTCAATTTCTCGAAATGACTTCGAGACTACATATTTTCAGCTTTTGATGCAGAGTCAAAATATATAAAAAGGGCTTCATAATGTTGAAAGAAATTCTAACTTCTGACAATTATTGGCGAAGATACATCCGTTTGAATTTGGAAACAGAAACTTAAAACGTCAATATCTCGAAATGACTTCGAGACTACATATTTTCAGCTTTTGATGCAGAGTCAAAATATATAAAGAGGGCTTCATAATGTTGAAAGAAATTCTAACTTCTGACAATTATTGGCGAAGATACATCCGTTTGAATTTGGAAACAGAAACTTAAAACGTCAATTTCTCGAAATGACTTCGAGACTACATATTTTCAGCTTTTGATGCAGAATCAAAATATATAAAAAGGGCTTCATAATGTTGAAAGAAATTCTAACTGCTGACAATTATTGGCGAAGATACATCCGTTTGAATTTGGAAACAGAAACTTAAAACGTCAATTTCTCGAAATGACTTCGAGACTACATATTTTCAGCTTTTGATGCAGAGTCAAAATATATAAAAAGGGCTTCATAATGTTGAAAGAAATTCTAACTTCTGACAATTATTGGCGAAGATACATCCGTTTGAATTTGGAAACAGAAACTTAAAACGCCAATTTCTCGAAATGACTTCGAGACTACATATTTTCAGCTTTTGATGCAGAATCAAAATATATAAAAAGGGCTTCATAATGTTGAAAGAAATTCTAACTTCTGACAATTATTGGCGAAGATACATCCGTTTGAATTTGGAAACAGAAACTTAAAACGTTCTCGAAATGACTTCGAGACTACATATTTTCAGCTTTTGATGCATAGTCAAAATATATAAAAAGGGCTTCATAATGTTGAAAGAAATTCTAACTTCTGACAATTATTGGCGAAGATACATCCGTTTGAATTTGGAATCAGAAACTTAAAACGTCAATTTCTCGAAATGACTTCGAGACTACATAATTTCAGCTTTTGATGCAGAATCAAAATATATAAAAAGGGTTTCATAATGTTGAAAGAAATTCTAACTTCTGACAATTATTGGCGAAGATACATCCGTTTGAATTTGGAAACAGAAACTTAAAACGTCGATTTCTCGAAATGACTTCGAGACTACATATTTTCAGCTTTTGATGCACAGTCAAAATATATAAAAAGGGCTTCATAATGTTGAAAGAAATTCTAACTTCTGACAATTATTGGCGAAGATACATCCGTTTGAATTTGGAATCAGAAACTTAAAACGTCAATTTCTCGAAATGACTTCGAGACTACATATTTTCAGCTTTTGATGCAGAATCAAAATATATAAAAAGGGCTTCATAATGTTGAAAGAAATTCTAACTTCTGACAATTATTGGCGAAGATACATCCGTTTGAATTTGGAAACAGAAACTTAAAACGCCAATATCTCGAAATGACTTCGAGACTACATATTTTCAGCTTTTGATGCAGAATCAAAATATATAAAAAGGGCTTCATAATGTTGAAAGAAATTCTAACTTCTGACAATTATTGGCGAAGATACATCCGTTTGAATTTGGAAACCGAAACTTAAAACGTCAATTTCTCGAAATGACTTCGAGACTACATATTTTCAGCTTTTGATGCAGAGTCAAAATATATAAAGAGGGCTTCATAATGTTGAAAGAAATTCTAACTTCTGACAATTATTGGCGAAGATACATCCGTTTGAATTTGGAAACAGAAACTTAAAACGTCAATTTCTCGAAATGACTTCGAGACTACATATTTTCAGCTTTTGATGCATAGTCAAAATATATAAAAAGGGCTTCATAATGTTGAAAGAAATTCTAACTTCTGACAATTATTGGCGAAGATACATCCGTTTGAATTTGGAAACAGAAACTTAAAACGTAAATTTCTCGAAATGACTTCGAGACTACATATTTTCAGCTTTTGATGCAGAATCAAAATATATAAAAAGGGGTTCATAATGTTGAAAGAAATTCTAACTTCTGACAATTATTGGCGAAGATTCATCCGTTTGAATTTGGAAACAGAAACTTAAAACGTCGATTTCTCGAAATGACTTCAAGACTACATATTTTCAGCTTTTGATGCGTAGTCAAAATATATAAAAAGGGCTTCATAATGTTGAAAGAAATTCTAACTTCTGACAATTATTGGCGAAGATACATCCGTTTGAATTTGGAAACCGAAACTTAAAACGTCAATTTCTCGAAATGACTTCGAGACTACATATTTTCAGCTTTTGATGCAGAGTCAAAATATATAAAAAGGGCTTCATAATGTTGAAAGAAATTCTAACTTCTGACAATTATTGGCGAAGATACATCCGTTTGAATTTGGAAACAGAAACTTAAAACGTCAATATCTCGAAATGACTTCGAGACTACATATTTTCAGCTTTTGAAGCAGAGTCAAAATATATAAAAAGGGCTTCATAATGTTGAAAGAAATTCTAACTTCTGACAATTATTGGCGAAGATACATCCGTTTGAATTTGGAAACAGAAACTTAAAACGTCAATTTCTCGAAATGACTTCGAGACTACATAATTTCAGCTTTTGATGCAGAATCAAAATATATAAAAAGGGCTTCATAATGTTGAAAGAAATTCTAACTTCTGACAATTATTGGCGAAGATACATCCGTTTGAATTTGGAAACAGAAACTTAAAACGTCGATTTCTCGAAATGACTTCGAGACTACATATTTTCAGCTTTTGATGCACAGTCAAAATATATAAAAAGGGCTTCATAATGTTGAAAGAAATTCTAACTTCTGACAATTATTGGCGAAGATACATCCGTTTGAATTTGGAATCAGAAACTTAAAACGTCAATTTCTCGAAATGACTTCGCGACTACATATTTTCAGCTTTTGATGCAGAGTCAAAATATATAACAAGGGGTTCATAATGTTGAAAGAAATTCTAACTTCTGACAATTATTGGCGAAGATACATCCGTTTGAATTTAGAAACCGAAACTTAAAACGTCAATTTCTCGAAATGACTTCGCGACTACATATTTTCAGCTTTTGATGCAGAGTCAAAATATATAAAAAGGGCTTCATAATGTTGAAAGAAATTCTAACTTCTGACAATTATTGGCGAAGATACATCCGTTTGAATTTGGAAACAGAAACTTAAAACGTCAATTTCGCGAAATGACTTCGAGACTACATATTTTCAGCTTTTGATGCAGAATCAAAATATATAAAAAGGGGTTCATAATGTTGAAAGAAATTCTAACTTCTGACAATTATTGGCGAAGATACATCCGTTTGAATTTGGGAAAATAAACTTAAAACGTCAATTTCTCGAAATGACTTCGAGACTACATATTTTCAGCTTTTGATGCACAGTCAAAATATATAAAAAGGGCTTCATAATGTTGAAAGAAATTCTAACTTCTGACAATTATTGGCGAAGATACATCCGTTTGAATTTGGAAACAGAAACTTAAAACGTCAATTTCTCGAAATGACTTCGAGACTACATATTTTCAGCTTTTGATGCACAGTCAAAATATATAAAAAGGGCTTCATAATGTTGAAAGAAATTCTAACTTCTGACAATTATTGGCGAAGATACATCCGTTTGAATTTGGAAACAGAAACTTTAAACGTCAATTTCTCGAAATGACTTCGAGACTACATATTTTCAGCTTTTGATGCAGAATCAAAATATATAAAAAGGGCTTCATAATGTTGAAAGAAATTCTAACTTCTGACAATTATTGGCAAAGATACATCCGTTTGAATTTGGAAACAGAAACTTAAAACGTCAATTTCGCGAAATGACTTCGAGACTACATATTTTCAGCTTTTGATGCAGAATCAAAATATATAAAAAGGGCTTCATAATGTTGAAAGAAATTCTAACTTCTGACAATTATTGGCGAAGATACATCCGTTTGAATTTGGAAACAGAAACTTAAAACGTAAATTTCTCGAAATGACTTCGAGACTACATATTTCCAGCTTTTGATGCAGAGTCAAAATATATAAAAAGGGGTTCATAATGTTGAAAGAAATTCTAACTTCTGACAATTATTGGCGAAGATACATCCGTTTGAATTTGGAAACAGAAACTTAAAACGTCAATTTCTCGAAATGACTTCGAGACTACATATTTTCAGCTTTTGATGCAGAATCAAAATATATAAAAAGGGCTTCATAATGTTGAAAGAAATTCTAACTTCTGACATTATTGGCGAAGATACATCCGTTTGAATTTGGAAACAGAAACTTAAAACGACAATTTCTCGAAATGACTTCGAGACTACATATTTTCAGCTTTTGATGCAGAGTCAAAATATATAAAAAGGGCTTCATAATGTTGAAAGAAATTCTAACTTCTGACAATTATTGGCGAAGATACATCCGTTTGAATTTGGGAAAATAAACTTAAAACGCCAATATCTCGAAATGACTTCGAGACTACATATTTTCAGCTTTTGATGCAGAATCAAAATATATAAAAAGGGGTTCATAATGTTGCAAGAAATTCTAACTTCTGACAATTATTGGCAAAGATACATCCGTTTGAATTTGGAAACAGAAACTTAAAACGTCAATTTCTCGAAATGACTTCGAGACTACATATTTTCAGCTTTTGAAGCAGAGTCAAAATATATAAAAAGGGCTTCATAATGTTGAAAGAAATTCTAACTTCTGACAATTATTGGCGAAGATACATCCGTTTGAATTTGGAAACAGAAACTTAAAACGTCAATTTCTCGAAATGACTTCGAGACTACATAATTTCAGCTTTTGATGCAGAATCAAAATATATAAAAAGGGCTTCATAATGTTGAAAGAAATTCTAACTTCTGACAATTATTGGCGAAGATACATCCGTTTGAATTTGGAAACCGAAATTTAAAACGTCAATTTCTCGAAATGACTTCGAGACTACATATTTTCAGCTTTTGATGCAGAATCAAAATATATAAAAAGGGCTTCATATTGTTGAAAGAAATTCTAACTTCTGACAATTATTGGCGAAGATACATCCGTTTGAATTTGGAAACAGAAACTTAAAACGTCAATTTCTCGAAATGACTTCGAGACTACATATTTTCAGCTTTTGATGCACAGTCAAAATATATAAAAAGGGCTTCATAATGTTGAAAGAAATTCTAACTTCTGACAATTATTGGCGAAGATACATCCGTTTGAATTTGGAAACAGAAACTTAAAACGTCAATTTCTCGAAATGACTTCGAGACTACATATTTTCAGCTTTTGATGCAGAATCAAAATATATAAAAAGGGCTTCATAATGTTGAAAGAAATTCTAACTTCTGGCCATTATTGGCGAAGATACATCCGTTTGAATTTGGAAACAGAAACTTAAAACGTCAATTTCTCGAAATGACTTCGAGACTACATATTTTCAGCTTTTGATGCAGAATCAAAATATATAAAAAGGGCTTCATAATGTTGAAAGAAATTCTAACTTCTGGCAATTATTGGCGAAGATACATCCGTTTGAATTTGGAAACAGAAACTTAAAACGTCAATTTCTCGAAATGACTTCGAGACTACATATTTTCAGCTTTTGATGCAGAATCAAAATATATAAAAAGGGCTTCATAATGTTGAAAGAAATTCTAACTGCTGACAATTATTAGCGAAGATACATCCGTTTGAATTTGGAAACCGAAACTTAAAACGTCAATTTCTCGAAATGACTTTGAGACTATATATTTTCAGCTTTTGATGCAGAGTCAAAATATATAAAAAGGGCTTCATAATGTTGAAAGAAATTCTGACTTCTGACAATTATTGGCGAAGATAATTCCGTTTGAATTTGGGAAAAGAAACTTAAACCGCCAATATCTCGAAATGACTTCGAGACTACATATTTTCAGCTTTTGATGCAGAATCAAAATATATAAAAAGGGGTTCATAATGTTGAAAGAAATTCTAACTTCTGACAATTATTGGCGAAGATACATCCGTTTGAATTTGGAAACAGAAACTTAAAACGTCAATTTCTCAAAATGACTTCGAGACTACATATTTTCAGCTTTTGAAGCAGAGTCAAAATATATAAAAAGGGCTTCATAATGTTGAAAGAAATTCTAACTTCTGACAATTATTGGCGAAGATACATCCGTTTGAATTTGGAAACAGAAACTTAAAACGTCAATTTCTCGAAATGACTTCGAGACTACATATTTTCAGCTTTTGATGCAGAATCAAAATATATAAAAAGGGGTTCATAATGTTGCAAGAAATTCTAACTTCTGACAATTATTGGCGAAGATACATCCGTTTGAATTTGGAAACAGAAACTTAAAACGTCAATTTCTCGAAATGACTTCGAGACTACATATTTTCAGCTTTTGAAGCAGAGTCAAAATATATAAAAAGGGCTTCATAATGTTGAAAGAAATTCTAGCTTCTGACAATTATTGGCGAAGATAATTCCGTTTGAATTTGGAAACCGAAACTTAAAACGTCAATTTCTCGAAATGACTTCGAGACTACATATTTTCAGCTTTTGATGCGTAGTCAAAATATATAAAAAGGGCTTCATAATGTTGAAAGAAATTCTAACTTCTGACAATTATTGGCGAAGATACATCCGTTTGAATTTGGAAACCGAAACTTAAAACGTCAATTTCTCGAAATGACTTCGAGACTACATAATTTCAGCTTTTGATGCAGAATCAAAATATATAAAAAGGGCTTCATAATGTTGAAAGAAATTCTAACTTCTGACAATTATTGGCGAAGATACATCCGTTTGAATTTGGAAACAGAAACTTAAAACGTTCTCGAAATGACTTCGAGACTACATATTTTCAGCTTTTGATGCATAGTCAAAATATATAAAAAGGGCTTCATAATGTTGAAAGAAATTCTAACTTCTGACAATTATTGGCGAAGATACATCCGTTTGAATTTGGAATCAGAAACTTAAAACGTCAATTTCTCGAAATGACTTTGAGACTATATATTTTCAGCTTTTGATGCAGAGTCAAAATATATAAAAAGGGCTTCATAATGTTGAAAGAAATTCTGACTTCTGACAATTATTGGCGAAGATAATTCCGTTTGAATTTGGGAAAAGAAACTTAAACCGCCAATATCTCGAAATGACTTCGAGACTACATATTTTCAGCTTTTGATGCAGAATCAAAATATATAAAAAGGGGTTCATAATGTTGAAAGAAATTCTAACTTCTGACAATTATTGGCGAAGATACATCCGTTTGAATTTGGAAACAGAAACTTAAAACGTCAATTTCTCAAAATGACTTCGAGACTACATATTTTCAGCTTTTGAAGCAGAGTCAAAATATATAAAAAGGGCTTCATAATGTTGAAAGAAATTCTAACTTCTGACAATTATTGGCGAAGATACATCCGTTTGAATTTGGAAACAGAAACTTAAAACGTCAATTTCTCGAAATGACTTCGAGACTACATATTTTCAGCTTTTGATGCAGAATCAAAATATATAAAAAGGGGTTCATAATGTTGCAAGAAATTCTAACTTCTGACAATTATTGGCGAAGATACATCCGTTTGAATTTGGAAACAGAAACTTAAAACGTCAATTTCTCGAAATGACTTCGAGACTACATATTTTCAGCTTTTGAAGCAGAGTCAAAATATATAAAAAGGGCTTCATAATGTTGAAAGAAATTCTAGCTTCTGACAATTATTGGCGAAGATAATTCCGTTTGAATTTGGAAACCGAAACTTAAAACGTCAATTTCTCGAAATGACTTCGAGACTACATATTTTCAGCTTTTGATGCGTAGTCAAAATATATAAAAAGGGCTTCATAATGTTGAAAGAAATTCTAACTTCTGACAATTATTGGCGAAGATACATCCGTTTGAATTTGGAAACCGAAACTTAAAACGTCAATTTCTCGAAATGACTTCGCGACTACATATTTTCAGCTTTTGATGCAGAGTCAAAATATATAAAAAGGGCTTCATAATGTTGAAAGAAATTCTAACTTCTGACAATTATTGGCGAAGATACATCCGTTTGAATTTGGAAACAGAAACTTAAAACGTCAATTTCTCGAAATGACTTCGAGACTACATATTTTCAGCTTTTGAAGCAGAGTCAAAATATATAAAAAGGGCTTCATAATGTTGAAAGAAATTCTAACTTCTGACAATTATTGGCGAAGATACATCCGTTTGAATTTGGAAACAGAAACTTAAAACGCCAATTTCTCGAAATGACTTCGAGACTACATAATTTCAGCTTTTGATGCAGAATCAAAATATATAAAAAGGGCTTCATAATGTTGAAAGAAATTCTAACTTCTGACAATTATTGGCGAAGATACATCCGTTTGAATTTGGAAACAGAAACTTAAAACGTTCTCGAAATGACTTCGAGACTACATATTTTCAGCTTTTGATGCATAGTCAAAATATATAAAAAGGGCTTCATAATGTTGAAAGAAATTCTAACTTCTGACAATTATTGGCGAAGATACATCCGTTTGAATTTGGAATCAGAAACTTAAAACGTCAATTTCTCGAAATGACTTCGCGACTACATATTTTCAGCTTTTGATGCAGAGTCAAAATATATAAAAAGGGGTTCATAATGTTGAAAGAAATTCTAACTTCTGACAATTATTGGCGAAGATACATCCGTTTGAATTTAGAAACCGAAACTTAAAACGTCAATTTCTCGAAATGACTTCGCGACTACATATTTTCAGCTTTTGATGCAGAGTCAAAATATATAAAAAGGGCTTCATAATGTTGAAAGAAATTCTAACTTCTGACAATTATTGGCGAAGATACATCCGTTTGAATTTGGAAACAGAAACTTAAAACGTCAATTTCGCGAAATGACTTCGAGACTACATATTTTCAGCTTTTGATGCAGAATCAAAATATATAAAAAGGGCTTCATAATGTTGAAAGAAATTCTAACTTCTGACAATTATTGGCGAAGATACATCCGTTTGAATTTGGGAAAATAAACTTAAAACGTCAATTTCTCGAAATGACTTCGAGACTACATATTTTCAGCTTTTGATGCAGAGTCAAAATATATAAAAAGGGCTTCATAATGTTGAAAGAAATTCTAACTTCTGACAATTATTGGCGAAGTTACATCCGTTTGAATTTGGAAACAGAAACTTAAAACGTCAATTTCTCGAAATGACTTCGAGACTACATATTTTCAGCTTTTGATGCAGAATCAAAATATATAAAAAGGGCTTCATAATGTTGAAAGAAATTCTAGCTTCTGACAATTATTGGCGAAGATACATCCGTTTGAATTTGGAAACAGAAACTTAAAACGTCAATTTCTCGAAATGACTTCGAGACTACATATTTTCAGCTTTTGATGCACAGTCAAAATATATAAAAAGGGCTTCATAATGTTGAAAGAAATTCTGACTTCTGACAATTATTGGCGAAGATACATCCGTTTGAATTTGGAAACAGAAACTTTAAACGTCAATTTCTCAAAATGACTTCGAGACTACATATTTTCAGCTTTTGATGCAGAGTCAAAATATATAAAAAGGGCTTCATAATGTTGAAAGAAATTCTAACTTCTGACAATTATTGGCGAAGATACATCCGTTTGAATTTGGAAACAGAAACTTAAAACGTCAATTTCGCGAAATGACTTCGAGACTACATATTTTCAGCTTTTGATGCAGAATCAAAATATATAAAAAGGGCTTCATAATGTTGAAAGAAATTCTAACTTCTGACAATTATTGGCGAAGATACATCCGTTTGAATTTGGAAACAGAAACTTAAAACGTCAATTTCTCGAAATGACTTCGAGACTACATATTTTCAGCTTTTGATGCAGAATCAAAATATATAAAAAGGGGTTCATAATGTTGCAAGAAATTCTAACTTCTGACAATTATTGGCGAAGATACATCCGTTTGAATTTGGAAACAGAAACTTAAAACGTCAATTTCTCGAAATGACTTCGAGACTACATATTTTCAGCTTTTGAAGCAGAGTCAAAATATATAAAAAGGGCTTCATAATGTTGAAAGAAATTCTAACTTCTGACAATTATTGGCGAAGATACATCCGTTTGAATTTGGAAACAGAAACTTAAAACGCCAATTTCTCGAAATGACTTCGAGACTACATAATTTCAGCTTTTGATGCAGAATCAAAATATATAAAAAGGGCTTCATAATGTTGAAAGAAATTCTAACTTCTGACAATTATTGGCGAAGATACATCCGTTTGAATTTGGAAACAGAAACTTAAAACGTTCTCGAAATGACTTCGAGACTACATATTTTCAGCTTTTGATGCATAGTCAAAATATATAAAAAGGGCTTCATAATGTTGAAAGAAATTCTAACTTCTGACAATTATTGGCGAAGATACATCCGTTTGAATTTGGAATCAGAAACTTAAAACGTCAATTTCTCGAAATGACTTCGCGACTACATATTTTCAGCTTTTGATGCAGAGTCAAAATATATAAAAAGGGGTTCATAATGTTGAAAGAAATTCTAACTTCTGACAATTATTGGCGAAGATACATCCGTTTGAATTTAGAAACCGAAACTTAAAACGTCAATTTCTCGAAATGACTTCGCGACTACATATTTTCAGCTTTTGATGCAGAGTCAAAATATATAAAAAGGGCTTCATAATGTTGAAAGAAATTCTAACTTCTGACAATTATTGGCGAAGATACATCCGTTTGAATTTGGAAACAGAAACTTAAAACGTCAATTTCGCGAAATGACTTCGAGACTACATATTTTCAGCTTTTGATGCAGAATCAAAATATATAAAAAGGGCTTCATAATGTTGAAAGAAATTCTAACTTCTGACAATTATTGGCGAAGATACATCCGTTTGAATTTGGGAAAATAAACTTAAAACGTCAATTTCTCGAAATGACTTCGAGACTACATATTTTCAGCTTTTGATGCAGAGTCAAAATATATAAAAAGGGCTTCATAATGTTGAAAGAAATTCTAACTTCTGACAATTATTGGCGAAGTTACATCCGTTTGAATTTGGAAACAGAAACTTAAAACGTCAATTTCTCGAAATGACTTCGAGACTACATATTTTCAGCTTTTGATGCAGAATCAAAATATATAAAAAGGGCTTCATAATGTTGAAAGAAATTCTAGCTTCTGACAATTATTGGCGAAGATACATCCGTTTGAATTTGGAAACAGAAACTTAAAACGTCAATTTCTCGAAATGACTTCGAGACTACATATTTTCAGCTTTTGATGCACAGTCAAAATATATAAAAAGGGCTTCATAATGTTGAAAGAAATTCTAACTTCTGACAATTATTGGCGAAGATACATCCGTTTGAATTTGGAAACAGAAACTTTAAACGTCAATTTCTCAAAATGACTTCGAGACTACATATTTTCAGCTTTTGATGCAGAGTCAAAATATATAAAAAGGGCTTCATAATGTTGAAAGAAATTCTAACTTCTGACAATTATTGGCGAAGATACATCCGTTTGAATTTGGGAAAATAAACTTAAAACGTCAATTTCTCGAAATGACTTCGAGACTACATATTTTCAGCTTTTGATGCAGAATCAAAATATATAAAAAGGGCTTCATAATGTTGAAAGAAATTCTAACTTCTGACAATTATTGACGAAGATACATCCGTTTGAATTTGCAAACAGAAACTTAAAACGTCAATTTCTCGAAATGACTTCGAGACTACATATTTTCAGCTTTTGATGCAGAATCAAAATATATAAAAAGGGCTTCATAATGTTGAAAGAAATTCTAACTTCTGACAATTATTGGCGAAGATACATCCGTTTGAATTTGGAAACAGAAACTTAAAACGTCAATTTCTCGAAATGACTTCGAGACTACATATTTTCAGCTTTTGATGCACAGTCAAAATATATAAAAAGGGCTTCATAATGTTGAAAGAAATTCTAACTTCTGACAATTATTGGCGAAGATACATCCATTTGAATTTGGAAACAGAAACTTTAAACGTCAATTTCTCGAAATGACTTCGAGACTACATATTTTCAGCTTTTGATGCAGAATCAAAATATATAAAAAGGGCTTCATAATGTTGAAAGAAATTCTAACTTCTGACAATTATTGGCAAAGATACATCCGTTTGAATTTGGAAACAGAAACTTAAAACGTCAATTTCGCGAAATGACTTCGAGACTACATATTTTCAGCTTTTGATGCAGAATCAAAATATATAAAAAAGGGCTTCATAATGTTGAAAGAAATTCTAACTTCTGACAATTATTGGCGAAGATACATCCGTTTGAATTTGGAAACAGAAACTTAAAACGTAAATTTCTCGAAATGACTTCGAGACTACATATTTCCAGCTTTTGATGCACAGTCAAAATATATAAAAAGGGCTTCATAATGTTGAAAGAAATTCTAACTTCTGACAATTATTGGCGAAGATACATCCGTTTGAATTTGGAAACAGAAACTTAAAACGTCAATTTCTCGAAATGACTTCGAGACTACATATTTTCAGCTTTTGATGCAGAGTCAAAATATATAAAAAGGGCTTCATAATGTTGAAAGAAATTCTAACTTCTGACAATTATTGGCGAAGTTACATCCGTTTGAATTTGGAAACAGAAACTTAAAACGTCAATTTCTCGAAATGACTTCGAGACTACATATTTTCAGCTTTTGATGCAGAATCAAAATATATAAAAAGGGCTTCATAATGTTGAAAGAAATTCTAGCTTCTGACAATTATTGGCGAAGATACATCCGTTTGAATTTGGAAACAGAAACTTAAAACGTCAATTTCTCGAAATGACTTCGAGACTACATATTTTCAGCTTTTGATGCACAGTCAAAATATATAAAAAGGGCTTCATAATGTTGAAAGAAATTCTAACTTCTGACAATTATTGGCGAAGATACATCCGTTTGAATTTGGAAACAGAAACTTTAAACGTCAATTTCTCAAAATGACTTCGAGACTACATATTTTCAGCTTTTGATGCAGAGTCAAAATATATAAAAAGGGCTTCATAATGTTGAAAGAAATTCTAACTTCTGACAATTATTGGCGAAGATACATCCGTTTGAATTTGGGAAAATAAACTTAAAACGTCAATTTCTCGAAATGACTTCGAGACTACATATTTTCAGCTTTTGATGCAGAATCAAAATATATAAAAAGGGCTTCATAATGTTGAAAGAAATTCTAACTTCTGACAATTATTGACGAAGATACATCCGTTTGAATTTGCAAACAGAAACTTAAAACGTCAATTTCTCGAAATGACTTCGAGACTACATATTTTCAGCTTTTGATGCAGAATCAAAATATATAAAAAGGGCTTCATAATGTTGAAAGAAATTCTAACTTCTGACAATTATTGGCGAAGATACATCCGTTTGAATTTGGAAACAGAAACTTAAAACGTCAATTTCTCGAAATGACTTCGAGACTACATATTTTCAGCTTTTGATGCACAGTCAAAATATATAAAAAGGGCTTCATAATGTTGAAAGAAATTCTAACTTCTGACAATTATTGGCGAAGATACATCCGTTTGAATTTGGAAACAGAAACTTTAAACGTCAATTTCTCGAAATGACTTCGAGACTACATATTTTCAGCTTTTGATGCAGAATCAAAATATATAAAAAGGGGTTCATAATGTTGAAAGAAATTCTAACTTCTGACAATTATTGGCAAAGATACATCCGTTTGAATTTGGAAACAGAAACTTAAAACGTCAATTTCTCGAAATGACTTCGAGACTACATATTTTCAGCTTTTGATGCAGAATCAAAATATATAAAAAGGGCTTCATAATGTTGAAAGAAATTCTAACTTCTGACAATTATTGGCGAAGATACATCCGTTTGAATTTGGAAACAGAAACTTAAAACGTAAATTTCTCGAAATGACTTCGAGACTACATATTTTCAGCTTTTGATGCACAGTCAAAATATATAAAAAGGGGTTCATAATGTTGAAAGAAATTCTAACTTCTGACAATTATTGGCGAAGATACATCCGTTTGAATTTGGAAACAGAAACTTAAAACGTCAATTTCTCGAAATGACTTCGAGACTACATATTTTCAGCTTTTGATGCAGAATCAAAATATATAAAAAGGGCTTCATAATGTTGAAAGAAATTCTAACTTCTGACCATTATTGGCGAAGATACATCCGTTTGAATTTGGAAACAGAAACTTAAAACGTCAATTTCTCGAAATGACTTCGAGACTACATATTTTCAGCTTTTGATGCAGAGTCAAAATATATAAAAAGGGCTTCATAATGTTGAAAGAAATTCTAATTTCTGACAATTATTGGCGAAGATACATCCGTTTGAATTTGGGAAAATAAACTTAAAACGCCAATATCTCGAAATGACTTCGAGACTACATATTTTCAGCTTTTGATGCAGAATCAAAATATATAAAAAGGGGTTCATAATGTTGCAAGAAATTCTAACTTCTGACAATTATTGGCGAAGATACATCCGTTTGAATTTGGAAACAGAAACTTAAAACGTCAATTTCTCGAAATGACTTCGAGACTACATATTTTCAGCTTTTGAAGCAGAGTCAAAATATATAAAAAGGGCTTCATAATGTTGAAAGAAATTCTAACTTCTGACAATTATTGGCGAAGATACATCCGTTTGAATTTGGAAACCGAAACTTAAAACGTCAATTTCTCGAAATGACTTCGAGACTACATATTTTCAGCTTTTGATGCAGAATCAACATATATAAAAAGGGCTTCATAATGTTGAAAGAAATTCTAACTTCTGACAATTATTGGCGAAGATACATCCGTTTGAATTTGGAAACCGAAACTTAAAACGCCAATTTCTCGAAATGACTTCGAGACTACATATTTTCAGCTTTTGATGCAGAGTCAAAATATATAAAAAGGGCTTCATAATGTTGAAAGAAATTCTAACTTCTGACAATTATTGGCGAAGATACATCCGTTTGAATTTGGAAACAGAAACTTAACACGTCAATTTCTCGAAATGACTTCGAGACTACATATTTTCAGCGTTTGATGCACAGTCAAAATATATAAAAAGGGCTTCATAATGTTGAAAGAAATTCTAACTTCTGACAATTATTGGCGAAGATACATCCGTTTGAATTTGGAAACAGAAACTTAAAACGTCAATTTCTCGAAATGACTTCGAGACTACATATTTTCAGCTTTTGATGCAGAATCAAAATATATAAAAAGGGCTTCATAATGTTGAAAGAAATTCTAACTTCTGGCCATTATTGGCGAAGATACATCCGTTTGAATTTGGAAACAGAAACTTAAAACGTCAATTTCTCGAAATGACTTCAAGACTACATATTTTCAGCTTTTGATGCAGAATCAAAATATATAAAAAGGGCTTCATAATGTTGAAAGAAATTCTAACTGCTGACAATTATTAGCGAAGATACATCCGTTTGAATTTGGAAACCGAAACTTAAAACGTCAATTTCTCGAAATGACTTTGAGACTACATATTTTCAGCTTTTGATGCAGAGTCAAAATATATAAAAAGGGCTTCATAATGTTGAAAGAAATTCTGACTTCTGACAATTATTGGCGAAGATAATTCCGTTTGAATTTGGGAAAAGAAACTTAAACCGCCAATATCTCGAAATGACTTCGAGACTACATATTTTCAGCTTTTGATGCAGAATCAAAATATATAAAAAGGGGTTCATAATGTTGAAAGAAATTCTAACTTCTGACAATTATTGGCGAAGATACATCCGTTTGAATTTGGAAACAGAAACTTAAAACGTCAATTTCTCAAAATGACTTCGAGACTACATATTTTCAGCTTTTGAAGCAGAGTCAAAATATATAAAAAGGGCTTCATAATGTTGAAAGAAATTCTAACTTCTGACAATTATTGGCGAAGATACATCCGTTTGAATTTGGAAACAGAAACTTAAAACGTCAATTTCTCGAAATGACTTCGAGACTACATATTTTCAGCTTTTGATGCAGAGTCAAAATACTCGTATATAAAAAGGGGTTCATAATGTTGCAAGAAATTCTAACTTCTGACAATTATTGGCGAAGATACATCCGTTTGAATTTGGAAACAGAAACTTAAAACGTCAATTTCTCGAAATGACTTCGAGACTACATATTTTCAGCTTTTGATGCAGAATCAAAATATATAAAAAGGGCTTCATAATGTTGAAAGAAATTCTAGCTTCTGACAATTATTGGCGAAGATACATCCGTTTGAATTTGGAAACAGAAACTTAAAACGTCAATTTCTCGAAATGACTTCGAGACTACATATTTTCAGCTTTTGATGCAGAGTCAAAATATATAAAGAGGGCTTCATAATGTTGCAAGAAATTTTAACTTCTGACAATTATTGGCGAAGATACATCCGTTTGAATTTGGAAACAGAAACTTAAAACGTCAATTTCTCGAAATGACTTCGAGACTACATATTTTCAGCTTTTGATGCAGATCAAAATATATAGAAAGGGTCTCATAATGTTGAAAGAATTCTGACTTCTGACATTATTGGCGAAGATACATCTGTTTGATTTGGAACAGAAAACTTAAAACGTCAATTTCTCGAAATGACTTCGAGACTACATATTTTCAGCTTTTGATGCAGAGTCAAAATATATAAAAAGGGCTTCATAATTTTGAAAGAAATTCTGACTTCTGACAATTATTGGCGAAGATACATCCGTTTGAATTTGGAAACAGAAACTTAAAACGTCAATTTCTCGAAATGACTTCAAGACTACATATTTTCAGCTTTTGATGCAGAATCAAAATATATAAAAAGGGCTTCATAATGTTGAAAGAAATTCTAACTGCTGACAATTATTGGCGAAGATACATCCGTTTGAATTTGGAAACCGAAACTTAAAACGTCAATTTCTCGAAATGACTTTGAGACTATATATTTTCAGCTTTTGATGCAGAGTCAAAATATATAAAAAGGGCTTCATAATGTTGAAAGAAATTCTGACTTCTGACAATTATTGGCGAAGATAATTCCGTTTGAATTTGGGAAAAGAAACTTAAACCGCCAATATCTCGAAATGACTTCGAGACTACATATTTTCAGCTTTTGATGCAGAATCAAAATATATAAAAAGGGGTTCATAATGTTGAAAGAAATTCTAACTTCTGACAATTATTGGCGAAGATACATCCGTTTGAATTTGGAAACAGAAACTTAAAACGTCAATTTCTCAAAATGACTTCGAGACTACATATTTTCAGCTTTTGAAGCAGAGTCAAAATATATAAAAAGGGCTTCATAATGTTGAAAGAAATTCTAACTTCTGACAATTATTGGCGAAGATACATCCGTTTGAATTTGGAAACAGAAACTTAAAACGTCAATTTCTCGAAATGACTTCGAGACTACATATTTTCAGCTTTTGATGCAGAATCAAAATATATAAAAAGGGGTTCATAATGTTGCAAGAAATTCTAACTTCTGACAATTATTGGCGAAGATACATCCGTTTGAATTTGGAAACAGAAACTTAAAACGTCAATTTCTCGAAATGACTTCGAGACTACATATTTTCAGCTTTTGAAGCAGAGTCAAAATATATAAAAAGGGCTTCATAATGTTGAAAGAAATTCTAGCTTCTGACAATTATTGGCGAAGATAATTCCGTTTGAATTTGGAAACCGAAACTTAAAACGTCAATTTCTCGAAATGACTTCGAGACTACATATTTTCAGCTTTTGATGCGTAGTCAAAATATATAAAAAGGGCTTCATAATGTTGAAAGAAATTCTAACTTCTGACAATTATTGGCGAAGATACATCCGTTTGAATTTGGAAACCGAAACTTAAAACGTCAATTTCTCGAAATGACTTCGAGACTACATAATTTCAGCTTTTGATGCAGAATCAAAATATATAAAAAGGGCTTCATAATGTTGAAAGAAATTCTAACTTCTGACAATTATTGGCGAAGATACATCCGTTTGAATTTGGAAACAGAAACTTAAAACGTTCTCGAAATGACTTCGAGACTACAT
The DNA here is from genome assembly GCF_018153295.1 of Drosophila grimshawi. Classification (NCBI taxonomy): domain Eukaryota; kingdom Metazoa; phylum Arthropoda; class Insecta; order Diptera; family Drosophilidae; genus Drosophila; species Drosophila grimshawi. Next base: position 66,958 of record NW_025063096.1, read on the forward strand.
ATTTTCAGCTTTTGATGCAGAGTCAAAATATATAAAAAGGGCTTCATAATGTTGAAAGAAATTCTAACTTCTGACAATTATTGGCGAAGATACATCCGTTTGAATTTGGAATCAGAAACTTAAAACGTCAATTTCTCGAAATGACTTCGAGACTATATATTTTCAGCTTTTGATGCAGAGTCAAAATATATAAAAAGGGCTTCATAATGTTGAAAGAAATTCTGACTTCTGACAATTATTGGCGAAGATAATTCCGTTTGAATTTGGGAAAAGAAACTTAAACCGCCAATATCTCGAAATGACTTCGAGACTACATATTTTCAGCCTTTGATGCAGAATCAAAATATATAAAAAGGGGTTCATAATGTTGAAAGAAATTCTAACTTCTGACAATTATTGGCGAAGATACATCCGTTTGAATTTGGAAACAGAAACTTAAAACGTCAATTTCTCAAAATGACTTCGAGACTACATATTTTCAGCTTTTGAAGCAGAGTCAAAATATATAAAAAGGGCTTCATAATGTTGAAAGAAATTCTAACTTCTGACAATTATTGGCGAAGATAATTCCGTTTGAATTTGGAAACAGAAACTTAAAACGTCAATTTCTCGAAATGACTTCGAGACTACATATTTTCAGCTTTTGATGCGTAGTCAAAATATATAAAAAGGGCTTCATAATGTTGAAAGAAATTCTAACTTCTGACAATTATTGGCGAAGATACATCCGTTTGAATTTGGAAACCGAAACTTAAAACGTCAATTTCTCGAAATGACTTCGCGACTACATATTTTCAGCTTTTGATGCAGAGTCAAAATATATAAAAAGGGCTTCATAATGTTGAAAGAAATTCTAACTTCTGACAATTATTGGCGAAGATACATCCGTTTGAATTTGGAAACAGAAACTTAAAACGTCAATTTCTCGAAATGACTTCGAGACTACATATTTTCAGCTTTTGAAGCAGAGTCAAAATATATAAAAAGGGCTTCATAATGTTGAAAGAAATTCTAACTTCTGACAATTATTGGCGAAGATACATCCGTTTGAATTTGGAAACAGAAACTTAAAACGCCAATTTCTCGAAATGACTTCGAGACTACATAATTTCAGCTTTTGATGCAGAATCAAAATATATAAAAAGGGCTTCATAATGTTGAAAGAAATTCTAACTTCTGACAATTATTGGCGAAGATACATCCGTTTGAATTTGGAAACAGAAACTTAAAACGTTCTCGAAATGACTTCGAGACTACATATTTTCAGCTTTTGATGCATAGTCAAAATATATAAAAAGGGCTTCATAATGTTGAAAGAAATTCTAACTTCTGACAATTATTGGCGAAGATACATCCGTTTGAATTTGGAATCAGAAACTTAAAACGTCAATTTCTCGAAATGACTTCGCGACTACATATTTTCAGCTTTTGATGCAGAGTCAAAATATATAAAAAGGGGTTCATAATGTTGAAAGAAATTCTAACTTCTGACAATTATTGGCGAAGATACATCCGTTTGAATTTAGAAACCGAAACTTAAAACGTCAATTTCTCGAAATGACTTCGCGACTACATATTTTCAGCTTTTGATGCAGAGTCAAAATATATAAAAAGGGCTTCATAATGTTGAAAGAAATTCTAACTTCTGACAATTATTGGCGAAGATACATCCGTTTGAATTTGGAAACAGAAACTTAAAACGTCAATTTCGCGAAATGACTTCGAGACTACATATTTTCAGCTTTTGATGCAGAATCAAAATATATAAAAAGGGCTTCATAATGTTGAAAGAAATTCTAACTTCTGACAATTATTGGCGAAGATACATCCGTTTGAATTTGGGAAAATAAACTTAAAACGTCAATTTCTCGAAATGACTTCGAGACTACATATTTTCAGCTTTTGATGCAGAGTCAAAATATATAAAAAGGGCTTCATAATGTTGAAAGAAATTCTAACTTCTGACAATTATTGGCGAAGTTACATCCGTTTGAATTTGGAAACAGAAACTTAAAACGTCAATTTCTCGAAATGACTTCGAGACTACATATTTTCAGCTTTTGATGCAGAATCAAAATATATAAAAAGGGCTTCATAATGTTGAAAGAAATTCTAGCTTCTGACAATTATTGGCGAAGATACATCCGTTTGAATTTGGAAACAGAAACTTAAAACGTCAATTTCTCGAAATGACTTCGAGACTACATATTTTCAGCTTTTGATGCACAGTCAAAATATATAAAAAGGGCTTCATAATGTTGAAAGAAATTCTAACTTCTGACAATTATTGGCGAAGATACATCCGTTTGAATTTGGAAACAGAAACTTTAAACGTCAATTTCTCGAAATGACTTCGAGACTACATATTTTCAGCTTTTGATGCAGAGTCAAAATATATAAAAAAGGGCTTCATAATGTTGAAAGAAATTCTAACTTCTGACAATTATTGGCGAAGATACATCCGTTTGAATTTGGAAACAGAAACTTAAAACGTCAATTTCTCGAAATGACTTCGAGACTACATATTTTCAGCTTTTGATGCAGAATCAAAATATATAAAAAGGGCTTCATAATGTTGCAAGAAATTCTAACTTCTGACAATTATTGGCGAAGATACATCCGTTTGAATTTGGAAACAGAAACTTAAAACGTCAATTTCTCGAAATGACTTCGAGACTACATATTTTCAGCTTTTGAAGCAGAGTCAAAATATATAAAAAGGGCTTCATAATGTTGAAAGAAATTCTAACTTCTGACAATTATTGGCGAAGATACATCCGTTTGAATTTGGAAACAGAAACTTAATACGTCAATTTCTCGAAATGACTTCGAGACTACATATTTTCAGCTTTTGATGCAGAATCAAAATATATAAAAAGGGCTTCATAATGTTGCAAGAAATTCTAACTTCTGACAATTATTGGCGAAGATACATCCGTTTGAATTTGGAAACAGAAACTTAAAACGTCAATTTCTCGAAATGACTTCGAGACTACATATTTTCAGCTTTTGAAGCAGAGTCAAAATATATAAAAAGGGCTTCATAATGTTGAAAGAAATTCTAACTTCTGACAATTATTGGCGAAGATACATCCGTTTGAATTTGGAAACCGAAACTTAAAACGCCAATATCTCGAAATGACTTCGAGACTACATAATTTCAGCTTTTGATGCAGAATCAAAATATATAAAAAGGGGTTCATAATGTTGCAAGAAATTCTAACTTCTGACAATTATTGGCGAAGATACATCCGTTTGAATTTGGAAACAGAAACTTAAAACGTTCTCGAAATGACTTCGAGACTACATATTTTCAGCTTTTGATGCAGAATCAAAATATATAAAAAGGGCTTCATAATGTTGAAAGAAATTCTAACTTCTGACAATTATTGGCGAAGATACATCCGTTTGAATTTGGAATCAGAAACTTAAAACGTCAATTTCTCGAAATGACTTCGCGACTACATATTTTCAGCTTTTGATGCAGAGTCAAAATATATAAAAAGGGGTTCATAATGTTGAAAGAAATTCTAACTTCTGACAATTATTGGCGAAGATACATCCGTTTGAATTTAGAAACCGAAACTTAAAACGTCAATTTCTCGAAATGACTTCGCGACTACATATTTTCAGCTTTTGATGCAGAGTCAAAATATATAAAAAGGGCTTCATAATGTTGAAAGAAATTCTAACTTCTGACAATTATTGGCGAAGATACATCCGTTTGAATTTGGAAACAGAAACTTAAAACGTCAATTTCGCGAAATGACTTCGAGACTACATATTTTCAGCTTTTGATGCAGAGTCAAAATATATAAAAAGGGCTTCATAATGTTGAAAGAAATTCTAACTTCTGACAATTATTGGCGAAGATACATCCGTTTGAATTTGGGAAAATAAACTTAAAACGTCAATTTCTCGAAATGACTTCGAGACTACATATTTTCAGCTTTTGATGCAGAGTCAAAATATATAAAAAGGGCTTCATAATGTTGAAAGAAATTCTAACTTCTGACAATTATTGGCGAAGTTACATCCGTTTGAATTTGGAAACAGAAACTTAAAACGTCAATTTCTCGAAATGACTTCGAGACTACATATTTTCAGCTTTTGATGCAGAGTCAAAATATATAAAAAGGGCTTCATAATGTTGAAAGAAATTCTAGCTTCTGACAATTATTGGCGAAGATACATCCGTTTGAATTTGGAAACAGAAACTTAAAACGTCAATTTCTCGAAATGACTTCGAGACTACATATTTTCAGCTTTTGATGCACAGTCAAAATATATAAAAAGGGGTTCATAATGTTGAAAGAAATTCTAACTTCTGACAATTATTGGCGAAAGATACATCCGTTTGAATTTGGAAACAGAAACTTTAAACGTCAATTTCTCGAAATGACTTCAAGACTACATATTTTCAGCTTTTGATGCAGAGTCAAAATACTCGTATATAAAAAGGGCTTCATAATGGTGAAAGAAATTCTAACTTCTGACAATTATTGGCGAAGATACATCCGTTTGAATTTGGAAACAGAGACTTAAAACGTCAATTTCTCGAAATGACTTCGAGACTACATATTTTCAGCTTTTGATGCAGAGTCAAAATATATAAAAAGGGCTTCATAATGTTGAAAGAAATTCTAACTTCTGACAATTATTGGCGAAGATACATCCGTTTGAATTTGGAAACAGAGACTTAAAACGTCGATTTCTCGAAATGACTTCGAGACTACATATTTTCAGCTTTTGATGCACAGTCAAAATATATAAAAAGGGCTTCATAATGTTGAAAGAAATTCTAACTTCTGACAATTATTGGCGAAGATACATCCGTTTGAATTTGGAAACAGAAACTTTAAACGTCAATTTCTCGAAATGACTTCGAGACTACATATTTTCAGCTTTTGATGCAGAATCAAAATATATAAAAAGGGCTTCATAATGTTGAAAGAAATTCTAACTTCTGACAATTATTGGCGAAGATACATCCGTTTGAATTTGGAAACAGAAACTTAAAACGTTCTCGAAATGACTTCGAGACTACATATTTTCAGCTTTTGATGCATAGTCAAAATATATAAAAAGGGCTTCATAATGTTGAAAGAAATTCTAACTTCTGACAATTATTGGCGAAGATACATCCGTTTGAATTTGGAATCAGAAACTTAAAACGTCAATTTCTCGAAATGACTTCGCGACTACATATTTTCAGCTTTTGATGCAGAATCAAAATATATAAAAAGGGGTTCATAATGTTGAAAGAAATTCTAACTTCTGACAATTATTGGCGAAGATACATCCGTTTGAATTTAGAAACCGAAACTTAAAACGTCAATTTCTCGAAATGACTTCGCGACTACATATTTTCAGCTTTTGATGCAGAGTCAAAATATATAAAAAGGGCTTCATAATGTTGAAAGAAATTCTAACTTCTGACAATTATTGGCGAAGATACATCCGTTTGAATTTGGAAACAGAAACTTAAAACGTCAATTTCGCGAAATGACTTCGAGACTACATATTTTCAGCTTTTGATGCAGAATCAAAATATATAAAAAGGGCTTCATAATGTTGAAAGAAATTCTAACTTCTGACAATTATTGGCGAAGATACATCCGTTTGAATTTGGGAAAATAAACTTAAAACGTCAATTTCTCGAAATGACTTCGAGACTACATATTTTCAGCTTTTGATGCAGAGTCAAAATATATAAAAAGGGCTTCATAATGTTGAAAGAAATTCTAACTTCTGACAATTATTGGCGAAGTTACATCCGTTTGAATTTGGAAACAGAAACTTAAAACGTCAATTTCTCGAAATGACTTCGAGACTACATATTTTCAGCTTTTGATGCAGAATCAAAATATATAAAAAGGGCTTCATAATGTTGAAAGAAATTCTAACTTCTGACAATTATTGACGAAGATACATCCGTTTGAATTTGCAAACAGAAACATAAAACGTCAATTTCTCGAAATGACTTCGAGACTACATATTTTCAGCTTTTGATGCAGAATCAAAATATATAAAAAGGGCTTCATAATGTTGAAAGAAATTCTAGCTTCTGACAATTATTGGCGAAGATACATCCGTTTGAATTTGGAAACAGAAACTTAAAACGTCAATTTCTCGAAATGACTTCGAGACTACATATTTTCAGCTTTTGATGCACAGTCAAAATATATAAAAAGGGCTTCATAATGTTGAAAGAAATTCTAACTTCTGACAATTATTGGCGAAGATACATCCGTTTGAATTTGGAAACAGAAACTTTAAACGTCAATTTCTCGAAATGACTTCGAGACTACATATTTTCAGCTTTTGATGCAGAATCAAAATATATAAAAAGGGCTTCATAATGTTGAAAGAAATTCTAACTTCTGACAATTATTGGCGAAGATACATCCGTTTGAATTTGGAAACAGAAACTTAAAACGTCAATTTCGCGAAATGACTTCGAGACTACATATTTTCAGCTTTTGATGCAGAATCAAAATATATAAAAAGGGCTTCATAATGTTGAAAGAAATTCTAACTTCTGACAATTATTGGCGAAGATACATCCGTTTGAATTTGGGAAAATAAACTTAAAACGTCAATTTCTCAAAATGACTTCGAGACTACATATTTTCAGCTTTTGATGCATAGTCAAAATATATAAAAAGGGCTTCATAATGTTGAAAGAAATTCTAACTTCTGACAATTATTGGCGAAGATACATCCGTTTGAATTTGGAAACAGAAACTTAAAACGTCAATTTCTCGAAATGACTTCGAGACTACATATTTTCAGCTTTTGATGCATAGTCAAAATATATAAAAAGGGCTTCATAATGTTGAAAGAAATTCTAACTTCTGACAATTATTGGCGAAGATACATCCGTTTGAATTTGGAAACAGAAACTTAAAACGTCAATTTCTCGAAATGATTTCGAGACTACATATTTCCAGCTTTTGATGCACAGTCAAAATATATAAAAAGGGCTTCATAATGTTGAAAGAAATTCTAACTTCTGACAATTATTGGCGAAGATACATCCGTTTGAATTTGGAAACAGAAACTTAAAACGTCAATTTCTCGAAATGACTTCGAGACTACATATTTTCAGCTTTTGATGCAGAATCAAAATATATAAAAAGGGCTTCATAATGTTGAAAGAAATTCTAACTTCTGACCATTATTGGCGAAGATACATCCGTTTGAATTTGGAAACAGAAACTTAAAACGACAATTTCTCGAAATGACTTCAAGACTACATATTTTCAGCTTTTGAAGCAGAGTCAAAATATATAAAAAGGGCTTCATAATGTTGAAAGAAATTCTAACTTCTGACAATTATTGACGAAGATACATCCGTTTGAATTTGGGAAAATAAACTTAAAACGCCAATATCTCGAAATGACTTCGAGACTACATATTTTCAGCTTTTGATGCAGAATCAAAATATATAAAAAGGGGTTCATAATGTTGCAAGAAATTCTAACTTCTGACAATTATTGGCAAAGATACATCCGTTTGAATTTGGAAACAGAAACTTAAAACGTCAATTTCTCGAAATGACTTCGAGACTACATATTTTCAGCTTTTGATGCAGAATCAAAATATATAAAAAGGGCTTCATAATGTTGAAAGAAATTCTAACTTCTGGCCATTATTGGCGAAGATACATCCGTTTGAATTTGGAAACAGAAACTTAAAACGTCAATTTCTCGAAATGACTTCGAGACTACATATTTTCAGCTTTTGATGCAGAATCAAAATATATAAAAAGGGTTTCATAATGTTGAAAGAAATTCTAACTGCTGACAATTATTAGCGAAGATACATCCGTTTGAATTTGGAAACCGAAACTTAAAACGTCAATTTCTCGAAATGACTTTGAGACTACATATTTTCAGCTTTTGATGCAGAGTCAAAATATATAAAAAGGGCTTCATAATGTTGAAAGAAATTCTGACTTCTGACAATTATTGGCGAAGATAATTCCGTTTGAATTTGGGAAAAGAAACTTAAACCGCCAATATCTCGAAATGACTTCTAGACTACATATTTTCAGCTTTTGATGCAGAATCAAAATATATAAAAAGGGGTTCATAATGTTGAAAGAAATTCTAACTTCTGACAATTATTGGCGAAGATACATCCGTTTGAATTTGGAAACAGAAACTTAAAACGTCAATTTCTCGAAATGACTTCCAGACTACATATTTTCAGCTTTTGATGCAGAGTCAAAATATATAAAAAGGGCTTCATAATGTTGAAAGAAATTCTAACTTCTGACAATTATTGGCGAAGATACATCCGTTTGAATTTGGAAACAGAAACTTAAAACGTCAATTTCTCGAAATGACTTCGAGACTACATATTTTCAGCTTTTGATGCAGAATCAAAATATATAAAAAGGGGTTCATAATGTTGCAAGAAATTCTAACTTCTGACAATTATTGGCGAAGATACATCCGTTTGAATTTGGAAACAGAAACTTAAAACGTCAATTTCTCGAAATGACTTCGAGACTACATATTTTCAGCTTTTGATGCAGAGTCAAAATATATAAAAAGGGCTTCATAATGTCGAAAGAAATTCTAACTTCTGACAATTATTGGCGAAGATACATCCGTTTGAATTTGGAAACAGAAACTTAAAACGTCAATTTCTCGAAATGACTTCGAGACTACATATTTTCAGCTTTTGATGCAGAATCAAAATATATAAAGAGGGCTTCATAATGTTGAAAGAAATTCTAACTGCTGACAATTATTGGCGAAGATACATCCGTTTGAATTTGGAAACAGAAACTTAAAACGTAAATTTCTCGAAATGACTTCGAGACTACATATTTTCAGCTTTTGATGCAGAATCAAAATATATAAAAAGGGGTTCATAATGTTGAAAGAAATTCTAACTTCTGACAATTATTGGCGAAGATACATCCGTTTGAATTTGGAAACAGAAACTTAAAACGTCAATTTCTCGAAATGACTTCGAGACTACATATTTTCAGCTTTTGATGCGTAGTCAAAATATATAAAAAGGGCTTCATAATGTTGAAAGAAATTCTAACTTCTGACAATTATTGGCGAAGATACATCCGTTTGAATTTGGAAACCGAAACTTAAAACGTCAATTTCTCGAAATGACTTCGCGACTACATATTTTCAGCTTTTGATGCAGAGTCAAAATATATAAAAAGGGCTTCATAATGTTGAAAGAAATTCTAACTTCTGACAATTATTGGCGAAGATACATCCGTTTGAATTTGGAAACAGAAACTTAAAACGTCAATTTCTCGAAATGACTTCGAGACTACATATTTTCAGCTTTTGAAGCAGAGTCAAAATATATAAAAAGGGCTTCATAATGTTGAAAGAAATTCTAACTTCTGACAATTATTGGCGAAGATACATCCGTTTGAATTTGGAAACAGAAACTTAAAACGTCAATTTCTCGAAATGACTTCGAGACTACATAATTTCAGCTTTTGATGCAGAATCAAAATATATAAAAAGGGCTTCATAATGTTGAAAGAAATTCTAACTTCTGACAATTATTGGCGAAGATACATCCGTTTGAATTTGGAAACAGAAACTTAAAACGTCAATTTCTCGAAATGACTTCGAGACTACATATTTTCAGCTTTTGAAGCAGAGTCAAAATATATAAAAAGGGCTTCATAATGTTGAAAGAAATTCTAACTTCTGACAATTATTGGCGAAGATACATCCGTTTGAATTTGGAAACAGAAATTTAAAACGTCAATTTCTCGAAATGACTTCGAGACTACATATTTTCAGCTTTTGATGCAGAATCAAAATATATAAAAAGGGCTTTCATAATGTTGAAAGAAAATTCTAACTTCTGACAATTATTGGCGAAGATACATCCGTTTGAATTTGGGAAACAGAAACTTAAAACGTCGATTTCTCGAAATGACTTCGAGACTACATATTTTCAGCTTTTGATGCACAGTCAAAATATATAAAAAAGGGCTTCATAATGTTGAAAGAAATTCTAACTTCTGACAATTATTGGCGAAGATACATCCGTTTGAATTTGGAATCAGAAACTTAAAACGTCAATTTCTCGAAATGACTTCGCGACTACATATTTTCAGCTTTTGATGCAGAGTCAAAATATATAAAAAGGGGTTCATAATGTTGAACGAAATTCTAACTTCTGACAATTATTGGCGAAGATAGATCCGTTTGAATTTAGAAACCGAAACTTAAAACATCAATTTCTCGAAATGACTTCGCGACTACATATTTTCAGCTTTTGAAGCAGAGTCAAAATATATAAAAAGGGCTTCATAATGTTGAAAGAAATTCTAACTTCTGACAATTATTGACGAAGATACATCCGTTTGAATTTGGGAAAATAAACTTAAAACGCCAATATCTCGAAATGACTTCGAGACTACATATTTTCAGCTTTTGATGCAGAATCAAAATATATAAAAAGGGGTTCATAATGTTGCAAGAAATTCTAACTTCTGACAATTATGGCAAAGATACATCCGTTTGAATTTGGAAACAGAAACTTAAAACGTCAATTTCTCGAAATGACTTCGAGACTACATATTTTCAGCTTTTGATGCAGAATCAAAATATATAAAAAGGGCTTCATAATGTTGAAAGAAATTCTAACTTCTGGCCATTATTGGCGAAGATACATCCGTTTGAATTTGGAAACAGAAACTTAAAACGTCAATTTCTCGAAATGACTTCGAGACTACATATTTTCAGCTTTTGATGCAGAATCAAAATATATAAAAAGGGTTTCATAATGTTGAAAGAAATTCTAACTGCTGACAATTATTAGCGAAGATACATCCGTTTGAATTTGGAAACCGAAACTTAAAACGTCAATTTCTCGAAATGACTTTGAGACTACATATTTTCAGCTTTTGATGCAGAGTCAAAATATATAAAAAGGGCTTCATAATGTTGAAAGAAATTCTGACTTCTGACAATTATTGGCGAAGATAATTCCGTTTGAATTTGGGAAAAGAAACTTAAACCGCCAATATCTCGAAATGACTTCTAGACTACATATTTTCAGCTTTTGATGCAGAATCAAAATATATAAAAAGGGGTTCATAATGTTGAAAGAAATTCTAACTTCTGACAATTATTGGCGAAGATACATCCGTTTGAATTTGGAAACAGAAACTTAAAACGTCAATTTCTCGAAATGACTTCCAGACTACATATTTTCAGCTTTTGATGCAGAGTCAAAATATATAAAAAGGGCTTCATAATGTTGAAAGAAATTCTAACTTCTGACAATTATTGGCGAAGATACATCCGTTTGAATTTGGAAACAGAAACTTAAAACGTCAATTTCTCGAAATGACTTCGAGACTACATATTTTCAGCTTTTGATGCAGAATCAAAATATATAAAAAGGGGTTCATAATGTTGCAAGAAATTCTAACTTCTGACAATTATTGGCGAAGATACATCCGTTTGAATTTGGAAACAGAAACTTAAAACGTCAATTTCTCGAAATGACTTCGAGACTACATATTTTCAGCTTTTGATGCAGAGTCAAAATATATAAAAAGGGCTTCATAATGTCGAAAGAAATTCTAACTTCTGACAATTATTGGCGAAGATACATCCGTTTGAATTTGGAAACAGAAACTTAAAACGTCAATTTCTCGAAATGACTTCGAGACTACATATTTTCAGCTTTTGATGCAGAATCAAAATATATAAAGAGGGCTTCATAATGTTGAAAGAAATTCTAACTGCTGACAATTATTGGCGAAGATACATCCGTTTGAATTTGGAAACAGAAACTTAAAACGTAAATTTCTCGAAATGACTTCGAGACTACATATTTTCAGCTTTTGATGCAGAATCAAAATATATAAAAAGGGGTTCATAATGTTGAAAGAAATTCTAACTTCTGACAATTATTGGCGAAGATACATCCGTTTGAATTTGGAAACAGAAACTTAAAACGTCAATTTCTCGAAATGACTTCGAGACTACATATTTTCAGCTTTTGATGCGTAGTCAAAATATATAAAAAGGGCTTCATAATGTTGAAAGAAATTCTAACTTCTGACAATTATTGGCGAAGATACATCCGTTTGAATTTGGAAACCGAAACTTAAAACGTCAATTTCTCGAAATGACTTCGCGACTACATATTTTCAGCTTTTGATGCAGAGTCAAAATATATAAAAAGGGCTTCATAATGTTGAAAGAAATTCTAACTTCTGACAATTATTGGCGAAGATACATCCGTTTGAATTTGGAAACAGAAACTTAAAACGTCAATTTCTCGAAATGACTTCGAGACTACATATTTTCAGCTTTTGAAGCAGAGTCAAAATATATAAAAAGGGCTTCATAATGTTGAAAGAAATTCTAACTTCTGACAATTATTGGCGAAGATACATCCGTTTGAATTTGGAAACAGAAACTTAAAACGTCAATTTCTCGAAATGACTTCGAGACTACATAATTTCAGCTTTTGATGCAGAATCAAAATATATAAAAAGGGCTTCATAATGTTGAAAGAAATTCTAACTTCTGACAATTATTGGCGAAGATACATCCGTTTGAATTTGGAAACAGAAACTTAAAACGTCAATTTCTCGAAATGACTTCGAGACTACATATTTTCAGCTTTTGATGCACAGTCAAAATATATAAAAAGGGCTTCATAATGTTGAAAGAAATTCTAACTTCTGACAATTATTGGCGAAGATACATCCGTTTGAATTTGGAATCAGAAACTTAAAACGTCAATTTCTCGAAATGACTTCGCGACTACATATTTTCAGCTTTTGATGCAGAGTCAAAATATATAAAAAGGGGTTCATAATGTTGAACGAAATTCTAACTTCTGACAATTATTGGCGAAGATAGATCCGTTTGAATTTAGAAACCGAAACTTAAAACATCAATTTCTCGAAATGACTTCGAGACTACATATTTTCAGCTTTTGATGCAGAGTCAAAATATATAAAAAGGGCTTCATAATGTTGAAAGAAATTCTAACTTCTGACAATTATTGGCGAAGATACATCCGTTTGAATTTGGAAACAGAAACTTAAAACGTCAATTTCGCGAAATGACTTCGAGACTACATATTTTCAGCTTTTGATGCATAGTCAAAATATATAAAAAGGGCTTCATAATGTTGAAAGAAATTCTAACTTTTGACAATTATTGGCGAAGATACATCCGTTTGAATTTGGAAACCGAAACTTAAAACGTAAATTTCTCGAAATGACTTCGAGACTACATATTTTCAGCTTTTGATGCAGAATCAAAATATATAAAAAGGGGTTCATAATGTTGAAAGAAATTCTAACTTCTGACAATTATTGGCGAAGATACATCCGTTTGAATTTGGAAACAGAAACTTAAAACGTCGATTTCTCGAAATGACTTCAAGACTACATATTTTTAGCTTTTGATGCAGAATCAAAATATATAAAAAGGGCTTCATAATGTTGAAAGAAATTCTAACTTTTGACAATTATTGGCGAAGATACATCCGTTTGAATTTGGAAACCGAAACTTAAAACGTCAATTTCTCGAAATGACTTCGAGACTACATATTTTCAGCTTTTGAAGCAGAGTCAAAATATATAAAAAGGGCTTCATAATGTTGAAAGAAATTCTAACTTCTGACAATTATTGGCGAAGATACATCCGTTTGAATTTGGAAACCGAAACTTAAAACGTCAATTTCTCGAAATGACTTCGCGACTACATATTTTCAGCTTTTGATGCAGAGTCAAAATATATAAAAAGGGCTTCATAATGTTGAAAGAAATTCTAACTTCTGACAATTATTGGCGAAGATACATCCGTTTGAATTTGGAAACAGAAACATAAAACGTCAATTTCTCGAAATGACTTCGAGACTACATATTTTCAGCTTTTGAAGCAGAGTCAAAATATATAAAAAGGGCTTCATAATGTTGAAAGAAATTCTTACTTCTGACAATTATTGGCGAAGATACATCCGTTTGAATTTGGAAACAGAAACTTAAAACGTCAATTTCTCGAAATGACTTCGAGACTACATAATTTCAGCTTTTGATGCAGAATCAAAATATATAAAAAGGGCTTCATAATGTTGAAAGAAATTCTAACTTCTGACAATTATTGGCGAAGATACATCCGTTTGAATTTGGAAACAGAAACTTAAAACGTCGATTTCTCGAAATGACTTCGAGACTACATATTTTCAGCTTTTGATGCACAGTCAAAATATATAAAAAGGGCTTCATAATGTTGAAAGAAATTCTAACTTCTGACAATTATTGGCGAAGATACATCCGTTTGAATTTGGAATCAGAAACTTAAAACGTCAATTTCTCGAAATGACTTCGCGACTACATATTTTCAGCTTTTGATGCAGAATCAAAATATATAAAAAGGGGTTCATAATGTTGAAAGAAATTCTAACTTCTGACAATTATTGGCGAAGATAGATCCGTTTGAATTTAGAAACCGAAACTTAAAACATCAATTTCTCGAAATGACTTCGCGACTACATATTTTCAGCTTTTGATGCAGAGTCAAAATATATAAAAAGGGCTTCATAATGTTGAAAGAAATTCTAACTTCTGACAATTATTGGCGAAGATACATCCGTTTGAATTTGGAAACAGAAACTTAAAACGTCAATTTCGCGAAATGACTTCGAGACTACATATTTTCAGCTTTTGATGCAGAATCAAAATATATAAAAAGGGCTTCATAATGTTGAAAGAAATTCTAACTTCTGACAATTATTGGCGAAGATACATCCGTTTGAATTTGGGAAAATAAACTTAAAACGTAAATTTCTCGAAATGACTTCGAGACTACATATTTTCAGCTTTTGAAGCAGAGTCAAAATATATAAAAAGGGCTTCATAATGTTGAAAGAAATTCTAACTTCTGACAATTATTGGCGAAGATACATCCGTTTGAATTTGGAAACAGAAACTTAAAACGTCAATTTCTCGAAATGACTTCGAGACTAAATATTTTCAGCTTTTGATGCAGAATCAAAATATATAAAAAGGGCTTCATAATGTTGAAAGAAATTCTAACTTCTGACAATTATTGGCGAAGATACATCCGTTTGAATTTGGAAACAGAAACTTAAAACGTCAATTTCTCGAAATGACTTCGAGACTTCATATTTTCAGCTTTTGATGCACAGTCAAAATATATAAAAAGGGCTTCAAAATGTTGAAAGAAATTCTAACTTCTGACAATTATTGGCGAAGATACATCCGTTTGAATTTGGAAACAGAAACTTTAAACGTCAATTTCTCGAAATGACTTCGAGACTATATATTTTCAGCTTTTGATGCAGAATCAATATATATAAAAAGGGCTTCATAATGTTGAAAGAAATTCTAACTTCTGACCATTATTGGCGAAGATACATCCGTTTGAATTTGGAAACAGAAACTTAAAACGTCAATTTCTCGAAATGACTTCGAGACTACATATTTTCAGCTTTTGATGCACAGTCAAAATATATAAAAAGGGCTTCATAATGTTGAAAGAAATTCTAACTTCTGACAATTATTGGCGAAGATACATCCGTTTGAATTTGGAAACAGAAACTTAAAACGTAAATTTCTCGAAATGACTTCGAGACTACATATTTTCAGCTTTTGATGCAGAATCAATATATATAAAAAGGGCTTCATAATGTTGAAAGAAATTCTAACTTCTGACAATTATTGGCGAAGATACATCCGTTTGAATTTGGAAACAGAAACTTAAAACGTCAATTTCTCGAAATGACTTCGAGACTACATATTTTCAGCTTTTGATGCAGAGTCAAAATATATAAAAAGGGCTTCATAATGTTGAAAGAAATTCTAACTTCTGACAATTATTGGCGAAGATACATCCGTTTGAATTTGGAAACAGAAACTTTACACGTAAATTTCTCGAAATGACTTCGAGACTACATATTTTCAGCTTTTGATGCAGAATCAAAATATATAAAAAGGGCTTCATAATGTTGAAAGAAATTCTAGCTTCTGACAATTATTGGCGAAGATACATCCGTTTGAATTTGGAAACAGAAACTTAAAACGTCAATTTCTCGAAATGACTTCGAGACTACATATTTTCAGCTTTTGATGCAGAGTCAAAATATATAAAAAGGGCTTCATAATGTTGAAAGAAATTCTAACTGCTGACAATTATTGGCGAAGATACATCCGTTTGAATTTGGAAACCGAAACTTAAAACGTCAATTTCTCGAAATGACTTCGAGACTACATATTTTCAGCTTTTGATGCGTAGTCAAAATATATAAAAAGGGCTTCATAATGTTGAAAGAAATTCTAACTTCTGACAATTATTGGCGAAGATACATCCGTTTGAATTTGGAAACCGAAACTTAAAACGTCAATTTCTCGAAATGACTTCGCGACTACATATTTTCAGCTTTTGATGCAGAGTCAAAATATATAAAAAGGGCTTCATAATGTTGAAAGAAATTCTAACTTCTGACAATTATTGGCGAAGATACATCCGTTTGAATTTGGGAAACAGAAACTTAAAACGTCGATTTCTCGAAATGACTTCGAGACTACATATTTTCAGCTTTTGATGCACAGTCAAAATATATAAAAAGGGCTTCATAATGTTGAAAGAAATTCTAACTTCTGACAATTATTGGCGAAGATACATCCGTTTGAATTTGGAATCAGAAACTTAAAACGTCAATTTCTCGAAATGACTTCGCGACTACATATTTTCAGCTTTTGATGCAGAGTCAAAATATATAAAAAGGGGTTCATAATGTTGAAAGAAATTCTAACTTCTGACAATTATTGGCGAAGATACATCCGTTTGAATTTAGAAACCGAAACTAAAAACGTCAATTTCTCGAAATGACTTCGCGACTACATATTTTCAGCTTTTGATGCAGAGTCAAAATATATAAAAAGGGCTTCATAATGTTGAAAGAAATTCTAACTTCTGACAATTATTGGCGAAGATACATCCGTTTGAATTTGGAAACAGAAACTTAAAACGTCAATTTCGCGAAATGACTTCGAGACTACATATTTTCAGCTTTTGATGCAGAATCAAAATATATAAAAAGGGCTTCATAATGTTGAAAGAAATTCTAACTTCTGACAATTATTGACGAAGATACATCCGTTTGAATTTGGAAACAGAAACTTAAAACGTCAATTTCTCGAAATGACTTCGAGACTACATATTTTCAGCTTTTGATGCAGAATCAAAATATATAAAAAGGGCTTCATAATGTTGAAAGAAATTCTAGCTTCTGACAATTATTGGCGAAGATACATCCGTTTGAATTTGGAAACAGAAACTTAAAACGTCAATTTCTCGAAATGACTTCGAGACTACATATTTTCAGCTTTTGATGCACAGTCAAAATATATAAAAAGGGGTTCATAATGTTGAAAGAAATTCTAGCTTCTGACAATTATTGGCGAAGATACATCCGTTTGAATTTGGAAACAGAAACTTTAAACGTCAATTTCTCGAAATGACTTCGAGACTATATATTTTCAGCTTTTGATGCAGAATCAAAATATATAAAAAGGGCTTCATAATGTTGAAAGAAATTCTAACTTCTGACAATTATTGGCGAAGATACATCCGTTTGAATTTGGAAACAGAAACTTAAAACGTCAATTTTTCGAAATGACTTCGAGACTACATATTTTCAGCTTTTGATGCAGAATCAAAATATATAAAAAGGGCTTCATAATGTTGAAAGAAATTCTAACTGCTGACAATTATTGGCGAAGATACATCCGTTTGAATTTGGAAACCGAAACTTAAAACGTCAATTTCTCGAAATGACTTCGCGACTACATATTTTCAGCTTTTGATGCAGAGTCAAAATATATAAAAAGGGCTTCATAATGTTGAAAGAAATTCTAACTTCTGACAATTATTGGCGAAGATACATCCGTTTGAATTTGGAAACAGAAACTTAAAACGTCAATTTCTCGAAATGACTTCGCGACTACATATTTTCAGCTTTTGATGCAGAGTCAAAATATATAAAAAGGGCTTCATAATGTTGAAAGAAATTCTAACTTCTGACAATTATTGGCGAAGATACATCCGTTTGAATTTGGAAACAGAAACTTAAAACGTCGATTTCTCGAAATGACTTCGAGACTACATATTTTCAGCTTTTGATGCACAGTCAAAATATATAAAAAGGGCTTCATAATGTTGAAAGAAATTCTAACTTCTGACAATTATTGGCGAAGATACATCCGTTTGAATTTGGAAACAGAAACTTAAAACGTCAATTTCTCGAAATGACTTCGCGACTACATATTTTCAGCTTTTGATGCAGAGTCAAAATATATAAAAAGGGGTTCATAATGTTGAAAGAAATTCTAACTTCTGACAATTATTGGCGAAGATACATCCGTTTGAATTTAGAAACCGAAACTTAAAACGTCAATTTCTCGAAATGACTTCGCGACTACATATTTTCAGCTTTTGATGCAGAGTCAAAATATATAAAAAGGGGTTCATAATGTTGAAAGAAATTCTAACTTCTGACAATTATTGGCGAAGATACATCCGTTTGAATTTGGAAACAGAAACTTAAAACGTCAATTTCGCGAAATGACTTCGAGACTACATATTTTCAGCTTTTGATGCAGAATCAAAATATATAAAAAGGGCTTCATAATGTTGAAAGAAATTCTAACTTCTGACAATTATTGACGAAGATACATCCGTTTGAATTTGCAAACAGAAACTTAAAACGTCAATTTCTCGAAATGACTTCGAGACTACATATTTTCAGCTTTTGATGCAGAATCAAAATATATAAAAAGGGCTTCATAATGTTGAAAGAAATTCTAGCTTCTGACAATTATTGGCGAAGATACATCCGTTTGAATTTGGAAACAGAAACTTAAAACGTCAATTTCTCGAAATGACTTCGAGACTACATATTTTCAGCTTTTGATGCACAGTCAAAATATATAAAAAGGGCTTCATAATGTTGAAAGAAATTCTAGCTTCTGACAATTATTGGCGAAGATACATCCGTTTGAATTTGGAAACAGAAACTTTAAACGTCAATTTCTCGAAATGACTTCGAGACTATATATTTTCAGCTTTTGATGCAGAATCAAAATATATAAAAAGGGCTTCATAATGTTGAAAGAAATTCTAACTTCTGACCATTATTGGCGAAGATACATCCGTTTGAATTTGGAAACAGAAACTTAAAACGTCAATTTCTCGAAATGACTTCGAGACTACATATTTTCAGCTTTTGATGCAGAATCAAAATATATAAAAAGGGCTTCATAATGTTGAAAGAAATTCTAACTTCTGACCATTATTGGCGAAGATACATCCGTTTGAATTTGGAAACAGAAACTTAAAACGTCAATTTCTCGAAATGACTTCGCGACTACATATTTTCAGCTTTTGATGCAGGGTCAAATATATAAAAAGGGCTTCATAATGTTGAAAGAAATTCTAACTGCTGACAATTATTGGCGAAGATACATCCGTTTGAATTTGGAAACAGAAACTTAAAACGTCAATTTCGCGAAATGACTTCGAGACTACATATTTTCAGCTTTTGATGCAGAATCAAAATATATAAAAAGGGCTTCATAATGTTGAAAGAAATTCTAACTTCTGACAATTATTGACGAAGATACATCCGTTTGAATTTGCAAACAGAAACTTAAAACGTCAATTTCTCGAAATGACTTCGAGACTACATATTTTCAGCTTTTGATGCAGAATCAAAATATATAAAAAGGGCTTCATAATGTTGAAAGAAATTCTAACTTCTGACAATTATTGGCGAAGATACATCCGTTTGAATTTGGAAACAGAAACTTAAAACGTCGATTTCTCGAAATGACTTCGAGACTACATATTTTCAGCTTTTGATGCACAGTCAAAATATATAAAAAGGGCTTCATAATGTTGAAAGAAATTCTAACTTCTGACAATTATTGGCGAAGATACATCCGTTTGAATTTGGAAACAGAAACTTAAAACGTCAATTTCTCGAAATGACTTCGAGTCTACATATTTTCAGCTTTTGATGCAGAGTCAAAATATATAAAAAGGGCTTCATAATGTTGAAAGAAATTCTAACTTCTGACAATTATTGGCGAAGATACATCCGTTTGAATTTGGAAACAGAAACTTTAAACGTCAATTTCTCGAAATGACTTCGAGACTATATATTTTCAGCTTTTGATGCAGAATCAAAATATATAAAAAGGGCTTCATAATGTTGAAAGAAATTCTAACTTCTGACCATTATTGGCGAAGATACATCCGTTTGAATTTGGAAACAGAAACTTAAAACGTCAATTTCTCGAAATGACTTCAAGACTACATATTTTCAGCTTTTGATGCAGGGTCAAATATATAAAAAGGGCTTCATAATGTTGAAAGAAATTCTAACTGCTGACAATTATTGGCGAAGATACATCCGTTTGAATTTGGAAACCGAGACTTAAAACGTCAATTTCTCGAAATGACTTCGCGACTACATATTTTCAGCTTTTGATGCAGAATCAAAATATATAAAAGGGGCTTCATAATGTTGAAAGAAATTCTAACTTCTGACAATTATTGGCGAAGATACATCCGTTTGAATTTGGAAACAGAAACTTAAAACGTCAATTTCTCGAAATGACTTCGAGACTACATATTTTCAGCTTTTGATGCATAGTCAAAATATATAAAAAGGGCTTCATAATGTTGAAAGAAATTCTAACTTCTGACAATTATTGGCGAAGATACATCCGTTTGAATTTGGAAACAGAAACTTGAAACGTAAATTTCTCGAAATGACTTCGAGACTATATATTTTCAGCTTTTGATGCAGAATCAAAATATATAAAAAGGGCTTCATAATGTTGAAAGAAATTCTAACTTCTGACAATTATTGGCGAAGATACATCCGTTTGAATTTGGAAACAGAAACTTAAAACGTCAATTTCTCGAAATGACTTCGAGACTACATATTTTCAGCTTTTGATGCACAGTCAAAATATATAAAAAGGGCTTCATAATGTTGAAAGAAATTCTAGCTTCTGACAATTATTGGCGAAGATACATCCGTTTGAATTTGGAAACAGAAACTTTAAACGTCAATTTCTCGAAATGACTTCGAGACTATATATTTTCAGCTTTTGATGCAGAATCAAAATATATAAAAAGGGCTTCATAATGTTGAAAGAAATTCTAACTTCTGACAATTATTGGCGAAGATACATCCGTTTGAATTTGGAAACAGAAACTTAAAACGTCAATTTTTCGAAATGACTTCGAGACTACATATTTTCAGCTTTTGATGCAGAGTCAAAATATATAAAAAGGGCTTCATAATGTTGAAAGAAATTCTAACTTCTGGACACAGAAACTTAAAACGTCTATTTCTCGAAATGACTTTGAGACTACATATTTTCAGCTTTTGATGCAGGGTCAAATATATAAAAAGGGCTTCATAATGTTGAAAGAAATTCTAACTGCTGACAATTATTGGCGAAGATACATCCGTTTGAATTTGGAAACAGAAACTTAAAACGTCAATTTCGCGAAATGACTTCGAGACTACATATTTTCAGCTTTTGATGCAGAATCAAAATATATAAAAAGGGCTTCATAATGTTGAAAGAAATTCTAACTTCTGACAATTATTGGCGAAGATACATCCGTTTGAATTTGGAAACAGAAACTTAAAACGTCAATTTCTCGAAATGACTTCGAGACTACATATTTTCAGCTTTTGATGCACAGTCAAAATATATAAAAAGGGCTTCATAATGTTGAAAGAAATTCTAGCTTCTGACAATTATTGGCGAAGATACATCCGTTTGAATTTGGAAACAGAAACTTAAAACGTCAATTTCTCGAAATGACTTCGAGACTACATATTTTCAGCTTTTGATGCACAGTCAAAATATATAAAAAGGGCTTCATAATGTTGAAAGAAATTCTAACTTCTGACTATTATTGGCGAAGATACATCCGTTTGAATTTGGAAACAGAAACTTAAAACGTCAATTTCTCGAAATGACTTCGAGACTATATATTTTCAGCTTTTGATGCAGAATCAAAATATATAAAAAGGGCTTCATAATGTTGAAAGAAATTCTAACTTCTGACCATTATTGGCGAAGATACATCCGTTTGAATTTGGAAACAGAAACTTAAAACGTCAATTTCTCGAAATGACTTCAAGACTACATATTTTCAGCTTTTGATGCAGGGTCAAATATATAAAAAGGGCTTCATAATGTTGAAAGAAATTCTAACTGCTGACAATTATTGGCGAAGATACATCCGTTTGAATTTGGAAACAGAAACTTAAAACGTCAATTTCTCGAAATGACTTCGCGACTACATATTTTCAACTTTTGATGCAGAGTCAAAACATATAAAAAGGGCTTCATAATGTTGAAAGAAATTCTGACTTCTGACAATTATTGGCGAAGATACATCCGTTTGAATTTGGAAACAGAAACTTAAAACGTCAATTTCTCGAAATGACTTCGCGACTACATATTTTCAGCTTTTGATGCAGAGTCAAAATATATAAAAAGGGCTTCATAATGTTGAAAGAAATTCTAACTTCTGACAATTATTGGCGAAGATACATCCGTTTGAATTTGGAAACAGAAACTTAAAACGTAAATTTCTCGAAATGACTTCGAGACTACATATTTTCATCTTTTGATGCAGAGTCAAAATATATAAAAAGGGCTTCATAATGTTGAAAGAAATTCTAACTTCTGACAATTATTGGCGAAGATACAACCTTTTGAATTTGGGAACAGAAACTTAAAACGTCAATTTCTCGAATTGACTTTGAGACTACATATTTTCAGCTTTTGATGCAGAATCAAAATATATAAAAAGGGCTTCATAATGTTGAAAGAAATTCTAACTTCTGACAATTATTGGCGAAGATACATCCGTTTGAATTTGGAAACAGAAACTTAAAACGTCAATTTCTCGAAATGACTTCGAGACTACATATTTTCCGCTTTTGATGCAGAATTAAAATATATAAAAAGGGCTTCATAATGTTGAAAGAAATTCTGACTTCTGACAATTATTGGCGAAGATACATCCGTTTGAATTTGGAAACAGAAACTTAAAACGTCAATTTCTCGAAATGACTTCGAGACTACATATTTTCAGCTTTTGATGCATAGTCAAAATATATAAAAAGGGCTTCATAATGTTGAAAGAAATTCTAACTTCTGACAATTATTGGCGAAGATACATCCGTTTGAATTTGGAAACCGAAACTTAAAACGTAAATTTCTCGAAATGACTTCGCGACTACATATTTTCAGCTTTTGATGCAGAGTCAAAATATATAAAAGGGGCATCATAATGTTGAAAGAAATTCTGACTTCTGACAATTATTGGCGAAGATACATCCGTTTGAATTTGGAAACAGAAACTTAAAACGTCAATTTCTCGAAATGACTTCGAGACTACATATTTTCAGCTTTTGATGCGTAGTCAAAATATATAAAAAGGGCTTCATAATGTTGAAAGAAATTCTAACTTCTGACAATTATTGGCGAAGATACATCCGTTTGAATTTGGAAACCGAAACTTAAAACGTCAATTTCTCGAAATGACTTCGCGACTACATATTTTCAGCTTTTGATGCAGAGTCAAAATATATAAAAAGGGCTTCATAATGTTGAAAGAAATTCTAACTTCTGACAATTATTGGCGAAGATACATCCGTTTGAATTTGGAAACCGAAACTTAAAACGTCAATTTCTCGAAATGACTTCGCGACTACATATTTTCAGCTTTTGATGCAGAGTCAAAATATATAAAAGGGGCTTCATAATGTTGAAAGAAATTCTAACTTCTGACAATTATTGGCGAAGATACATCCATTTGAATTTGGAAACCGAAACTTAAAACGTCAATTTCTCGAAATGACTTCGCGACTACATATTTTCAGCTTTTGATGCAGAGTCAAAATATATAAAAGGGGCTTCATAATGTTGAAAGAAATTCTGACTTCTGACAACTATTGGCGAAGATACATCCGTTTGAATTTGGAAACAGAAACTTAAAACGTCAATTTCTCGAAATGACTTCGAGACTACATATTTTCAGCTTTTGATGCAGAGTCAAAATATATAAAAAGGGCTTCATAATGTTGAAAGAAATTCTAACTTCTGACAATTATTGGCGAAGATACATCCGTTTGAATTTGGAAACCGAAACTTAAAACGTCAATTTCTTGAAATGACTTCGAGACTACATATTTTCAGCTTTTGATGCAGAGTCAAAATATATAAAAGGGGCTTCATAATGTTGAAAGAAATTCTGACTTCTGACAATTATTGGCGAAGATACATCCGTTTGAATTTGGAAACAGAAACTTAAAACGTCAATTTCTCGAAATGACTTCGAGACTACATATTTTCAGCTTTTGATGCGTAGTCAAAATATATAAAAAGGGCTTCATAATGTTGAAAGAAATTCTAACTTCTGACAATTATTGGCGAAGATACATCCGTTTGAATTTGGAAACCGAAACTTAAAACGTCAATTTCTCGAAATGACTTCGCGACTACATATTTTCAGCTTTTGATGCAGAGTCAAAATATATAAAAAGGGCTTCATAATGTTGAAAGAAATTCTAACTTCTGACAATTATTGGCGAAGATACATCCGTTTGAATTTGGAAACAGAAACTTAAAACGTCAATTTCTCGAAATGACTTCGAGACTACATATTTTCAGCTTTTGATGCACAGTCAAAATATATAAAAAGGGCTTCATAATGTTGAAAGAAATTCTAACTTCTGACAATTATTGGCGAAGATACATCCGTTTGAATTTGGAATCAGAAACTTAAAACGTCAATTTCTCGAAATGACTTCGCGACTACATATTTTCAGCTTTTGATGCAGAGTCAAAATATATAAAAAGGGGTTCATAATGTTGAAAGAAATTCTAACTTCTGACAATTATTGGCGAAGATACATCCGTTTGAATTTAGAAACCGAAACTTAAAACGTCAATTTCTCGAAATGACTTCGCGACTACATATTTTCAGCTTTTGATGCAGAGTCAAAATATATAAAAAGGGGTTCATAATGTTGAAAGAAATTCTAACTTCTGACAATTATTGGCGAAGATACATCCGTTTGAATTTGGAAACAGAAACTTAAAACGTCAATTTCTCGAAATGACTTCGAGACTACATATTTTCAGCTTTTGATGCAGAATCAAAATATATAAAAAGGGCTTCATAATGTTGAAAGAAATTCTAACTTCTGACAATTATTGACGAAGATACATCCGTTTGAATTTGGAAACAGAAACTTAAAACGTCAATTTCTCGAAATGACTTCGAGACTACATATTTTCAGCTTTTGATGCAGAATCAAAATATATAAAAAGGGCTTCATAATGTTGAAAGAAATTCTAGCTTCTGACAATTATTGGCGAAGATACATCCGTTTGAATTTGGAAACAGAAACTTAAAACGTCAATTTCTCGAAATGACTTCGAGACTACATATTTTCAGCTTTTGATGCACAGTCAAAATATATAAAAAGGGCTTCATAATGTTGAAAGAAATTCTAGCTTCTGACAATTATTGGCGAAGATACATCCGTTTGAATTTGGAAACAGAAACTTAAAACGTCAATTTCTCGAAATGACTTCGAGACTATATATTTTCAGCTTTTGATGCAGAATCAAAATATATAAAAAGGGCTTCATAATGTTGAAAGAAATTCTAACTTCTGACAATTATTGGCGAAGATACATCCGTTTGAATTTGGAAACAGAAACTTAAAACGTCAATTTTTCGAAATGACTTCGAGACTACATATTTTCAGCTTTTGAAGCATAGTCAAAATATATAAAAAGGGCTTCATAATGTTGAAAGAAATTCTAACTTCTGACAATTATTGGCGAAGATACATCCGTTTGAATTTGGAAACAGAAACTTAAAACGTCAATTTCTCGAAATGACTTCGAGACTACATATTTTCAGCTTTTGATGCAGAATCAAAATATATAAAAAGGGCTTCATAATGTTGAAAGAAATTCTAACTTCTGACAATTATTGGCGAAGATACATCCGTTTGAATTTGGAAACAGAAACTTAAGACGTCAATGTCTCGAAATGACTTCGAGACTACATATTTTCAGCTTTTGATGCACAGTCAAAATATATAAAAAGGGCTTCATAATGTTGAAAGAAATTCTAACTTCTGACAATTATTGGCGAAGATACATCCGTTTGAATTTGGAAACAGAAACTTAAAACGTCAATTTCTCGAAATGACTTCGAGACTACATATTTTCAGCTTTTGATGCATAGTCAAAATATATAAAAAGGGCTTCATAATGTTGAAAGAAATTCTGACTTCTGACAATTATTGGCGAAGATACATCCGTTTGAATTTGGGAAAAGAAACTTAAAACGTCAATTTCTCGAAATGACTTCGAGACTAAATATTTTCAGCTTTTGATGCAGAATCAAAATATATAAAAAGGGGTTCATAATGTTGAAAGAAATTCTAACTTCTGACAATTATTGGCGAAGATACATCCGTTTGAATTTGGAAACAGAAACTTAAAACGTCAATTTCTCGAAATGACTTCGAGACTACATATTTTCAGCTTTTGATGCACAGTCAAAATATATAAAAAGGGCTTCATAATGTTGAAAGAAATTCTAGCTTCTGACAATTATTGGCGAAGATACATCCGTTTGAATTTGGAAACAGAAACTTAAAACGTCAATTTCTCGAAATGACTTCGAGACTACATATTTTCAGCTTTTGAAGCAGAGTCAAAATATATAAAAAGGGCTTCATAATGTTGAAAGAAATTCTGACTTCTGACAATTATTGGTGAAGATACATCCGTTTGAATTTGGGAAAATAAACTTAAAACGCCAATATCTCGAAATGACTTCGAGACTACATATTTTCAGCTTTTGATGCAGAATCAAAATATATAAAAAGGGGTTCATAATGTTGCAAGAAATTCTAACTTCTGACAATTATTGGCGAAGATACATCCGTTTGAATTTGGAAACAGAGACTTAAAACGTCAATTTCTCGAAATGACTTCGAGACTACATATTTTCAGCTTTTGATGCATAGTCAAAATATATAAAAAGGGCTTCATAATGTTGAAAGAAATTCTAACTTCTGACAATTATTGGCGAAGATACATCCGTTTGAATTTGGATACAGAAACTTAAAACGTCAATTTCGCGAAATGACTTCGAGACTACATATTTTCAGCTTTTGATGCAGAATCAAAATATATAAAAAGGGCTTCATAATGTTGAAAGAAATTCTAACTTCTGACAATTATTGGCGAAGATACATCCGTTTGAATTTGGAAACAGAAACTTAAAACGTCAATTTCTCGAAATGACTTCGAGACTACATATTTTCAGCTTTTGATGCACAGTCAAAATATATAAAAAGGGCTTCATAATGTTGAAAGAAATTCTAACTTCTGACAATTATTGGCGAAGATACATCCGTTTGAATTGGGAAACAGAAACTTAAAACGTCAATTTCTCGAAATGACTTCGAGACTACATATTTTCAGCTTTTGATGCAGAATCAAAATATATAAAAGGGCTTCATAATGTTGAAAGAAATTCTAACTTCTGACAATTATTGGCGAAGATACATCCGTTTGAATTTGGAAACAGAAACTTAAGACGTCAATTTCTCAAAATGACTTCGAGACTACATATTTTCAGCTTTTGATGCATAGTCAAAATATATAAAAAGAGCTTCATAATGTTGAAAGAAATTCTAACTTCTGACAATTATTGGCGAAGATACATCCGTTTGAATTTGGAAACAGAAACTTAAAACGTAAATTTCTCGAAATGACTTCGAGACTACATATTTCCAGCTTTTGATGCACAGTCAAAATATATAAAAAGGGCTTCATAATGTTGAAAGAAATTCTAACTTCTGACCATTATTGGCGAAGATACATCCGTTTGAATTTGGAAACAGAAACTTAAAACGTAAATTTCTCGAAATGACTTCAAGACTACATATTTTCAGCTTTTGAAACAGAGTCAAAATATATAAAAAGGGCTTCATAATGTTGAAAGAAATTCTAACTTCTGACAATTATTGGCGAAGATACATCCGTTTGAATTTGGGAAAAGAAACTTAAAACGTCAATTTCTCGAAATGACTTCGAGACTAAATATTTTCAGCTTTTGATGCAGAATCAAAATATATAAAAAGGGGTTCATAATGTTGAAAGAAATTCTAACTTCTGACAATTATTGGCGAAGATACATCCGTTTGAATTTGGAAACAGAAACTTAAGACGTCAATTTCTCGAAATGACTTCGAGACTACATATTTTCAGCTTTTGATGCACAGTCAAAATATATAAAAAGGGCTTCATAATGTTGAAAGAAATTCTAACTTCTGACAATTATTGGCGAAGATACATCCGTTTGAATTTGGAAACAGAAACTTAAAACGTCAATTTCTCGAAATGACTTCGAGACTACATATTTTCAGCTTTTGATGCAGAATCAAAATATATAAAAAGGGGTTCATAATGTTGAAAGAAATTCTAACTTCTGACAATTATTGGCGAAGATACATCCGTTTGAATTTGGAAACAGAAACTTAAAACGTCAATTTCTCGAAATGACTTCGAGACTACATATTTTCAGCTTTTGATGCAGAATCAAAATATATAAAAAGGGGTTCATAATGTTGAAAGAAATTCTAACTTCTGACAATTATTGGCGAAGATACATCCGTTTGAATTTGGAAACAGAAACTTAAGACGTCAATTTCTCGAAATGACTTCGAGACTACATATTTTCAGCTTTTGATGCACAGTCAAAATATATAAAAAGGGCTTCATAATGTTGAAAGAAATTCTAACTTCTGACAATTATTGGCGAAGATACATCCGTTTGAATTTGGAAACAGAAACTTAAAACGTCAATTTCTCGAAATGACTTCGAGACTACATATTTTCAGCTTTTGATGCAGAATCAAAATATATAAAAAGGGGTTCATAATGTTGAAAGAAATTCTAACTTCTGACAATTATTGGCGAAGATACATCCGTTTGAATTTGGAAACAGAAACTTAAAACGTCAATTTCTCGAAATGACTTCGAGACTACATATTTTCAGCTTTTGATGCATAGTCAAAATATATAAAAAGGGCTTCATAATGTTGAAAGAAATTCTAACTTCTGACAATTATTGGCGAAGATACATCCGTTTGAATTTGGATACAGAAACTTAAAACGTCAATTTCGCGAAATGACTTCGAGACTACATATTTGCAGCTTTTGATGCAGAGTCAAAATATATAAAAAGGGCTTCATAATGTTGAAAGAAATTCTAACTTCTGACAATTATTGGCGAAGATACATCCGTTTGAATTTGCAAACAGAAACTTAAAACGTCAATTTCTCGAAATGACTTCGAGACTACATATTTTCAGCTTTTGATGCAGAATCAAAATATATAAAAAGGGCTTCATAATGTTGAAAGAAATTCTAGCTTCTGACAATTATTGGCGAAGATACATCCGTTTGAATTTGGAAACAGAAACTTTAAACGTCAATTTCTCGAAATGACTTCGAGACTACATATTTTCAGCTTTTGATGCAGAATCAAAATATATAAAAAGGGCTTCATAATGTTGAAAGAAATTCTAACTTCTGACCATTATTGGCGAAGATACATCCGTTTGAATTTGGAAACAGAAACTTAAAACGTCAATTTTTCGAAATGACTTCGCGACTACATATTTTCAGCTTTTGATGCAGAGTCAAAATATATAAAAAGGGCTTCATAATGTTGAAAGAAATTCTGACTTCTGACAATTATTGGCGAAGATACATCCGTTTGAATTTGGAAACAGAAACTTAAAACGTCAATTTCTCGAAATGACTTCGAGACTACATATTTTCAGCTTTTGATGCAGAGTCAAAATATATAAAAAGGGCTTCATAATGTTGAAAGAAATTCTGACTTCTGACAATTATTGGCGAAGATACATCCGTTTGAATTTGGGAAAAGAAACTTAAAACGTCAATTTCTCGAAATGACTTCGAGACTACATATTTTCAGCTTTTGATGCAGAGTCAAAATATATAAAAAGGGCTTCATAATGTTGAAAGAAATTCTGACTTCTGACAATTTTTGGCGAAGATACATCCGTTTGAATTTGGAAAC
Source organism: Drosophila grimshawi (assembly GCF_018153295.1). NCBI lineage: Eukaryota > Metazoa > Arthropoda > Insecta > Diptera > Drosophilidae > Drosophila > Drosophila grimshawi. The sequence goes on from NW_025063096.1 coordinate 97,206, forward strand.
AGAAACTTAAAACGTCAATTTCTCGAAATGACTTCGAGACTACATATTTTCAGCTTTTGAAGCAGAGTCAAAATATATAAAAAGGGGTTCATAATGTTGAAAGAAATTCTAACTTCTGACAATTATTGGCGAAGATACATCCGTTTGAATTTGGGAAAAGAAACTTAAAACGTTAATTTCTCGAAATGACTTCGAGACTACATATTTTCAGCTTTTGATGCAGAGTCAAAATATATAAAAAGGGCTTCACAATGTTGAAAGAAATTCTAACTTTCTGACAAATTATTGGCAAAGATACATCCGTTTGAATTTGGAAACAGAAACTTAAAACGTCAATTTCGCGAAATGACTTCGAGACTACATATTTTCAGCTTTTGATGCAGAATCAAAATATATAAAAAGGGCTTCATAATGTTGAAAGAAATTCTAACTTCTGACAATTATTGGCGAAGATACATCCGTTTGAATTTGGAAACAGAAACTTAAAACGTCAATTTCTCGAAATGACTTCGAGACTACATATTTTCAGCTTTTGATGCATAGTCAAAATATATAAAAAGGGGTTCATAATGTTGAAAGAAATTCTAGCTTCTGACAATTATTGGCGAAGATACATCCGTTTGAATTTGGGAAAAGAAACTTAAAACGTCAATTTCTCGAAATGACTTCGAGACTAAATATTTTCAGCTTTTGATGCAGAATCAAAATATATAAAAAGGGGTTCATAATGTTGAAAGAAATTCTAACTTCTGACAATTATTGGCGAAGATACATCCGTTTGAATTTGGAAACAGAAACTTAAAACGTCAATTTCTCGAAATGACTTCAAGACTACATATTTTCAGCTTTTGAAGCAGAGTCAAAATATATAAAAAGGGCTTCATAATGTTGAAAGAAATTCTAGCTTCTGACAATTATTGGCGAAGATACATCCGTTTGAATTTGGAAACAGAAACTTAAAACGTCAATTTCTCGAAATGACTTCGAGACTACATATTTTCAGCTGTTGAAGCAGAGTGAAAATATATAAAAAGGGCTTCATAATGTTGAAAGAAATTCTGACTTCTGACAATTATTGGTGAAGATACATCCGTTTGAATTTGGGAAAATAAACTTAAAACGCCAATATCTCGAAATGACTTCGAGACTACATATTTTCAGCTTTTGATGCAGAATCAAAATATATAAAAAGGGGTTCATAATGTTGAAAGAAATTCTAACTTCTGACAATTATTGGCGAAGATACATCCGTTTGAATTTGGAAACAGAGACTTAAAACGTCAATTTCTCGAAATGACTTCGAGACTACATATTTTCAGCTTTTGATGCATAGTCAAAATATATAAAAAGGGCTTCATAATGTTGAAAGAAATTCTAACTTCTGACAATTATTGGCGAAGATACATCCGTTTGAATTTGGATACAGAAACTTAAAACGTCAATTTCGCGAAATGACTTCGAGACTACATATTTGCAGCTTTTGATGCAGAATCAAAATATATAAAAAGGGCTTCATAATGTTGAAAGAAATTCTAACTTCTGACAATTATTGGCGAAGATACATCCGTTTGAATTTGGAAACAGAAACTTAAAACGTCGATTTCTCGAAATGACTTCGCGACTACATATTTTCAGCTTTTGATGCACATTCAAAATATATAAAAAGGGCTTCATAATGTTGAAAGAAATTCTAACTTCTGACAATTATTGGCGAAGATACATCCGTTTGAATTGGGAAACAGAAACTTAAAACGTCAATTTCTCGAAATGACTTCGAGACTACATATTTTCAGCTTTTGATGCAGAATCAAAATATATAAAAGGGCTTCATAATGTTGAAAGAAATTCTAACTTCTGACAATTATTGGCGAAGATACATCCGTTTGAATTTGGAAACAGAAACTTAAGACGTCAATTTCTCGAAATGACTTCGAGACTACATATTTTCAGCTTTTGATGCACAGTCAAAATATATAAAAAGGGCTTCATAATGTTGAAAGAAATTCTAACTTCTGACAATTATTGGCGAAGATACATCCGTTTGAATTTGGAAACAGAAACTTAAAACGTCAATTTCTCGAAATGACTTCGAGACTACATATTTTCAGCTTTTGATGCATAGTCAAAATATATAAAAAGGGCTTCATAATGTTGAAAGAAATTCTAACTTCTGACAATTATTGGCGAAGATACATCCGTTTGAATTTGGAAACAGAAACTTAAAACGTAAATTTCTCGAAATGACTTCGAGACTACATATTTCCAGCTTTTGATGCACAGTCAAAATATATAAAAAGGGCTTCATAATGTTGAAAGAAATTCTAACTTCTGACCATTATTGGCGAAGATACATCCGTTTGAATTTGGAAACAGAAACTTAAAACGACAATTTCTCGAAATGACTTCAAGACTACATATTTTCAGCTTTTGAAGCAGAGTCAAAATATATAAAAAGGGCTTCATAATGTTGAAAGAAATTCTAACTTCTGACAATTATTGGCGAAGATACATCCGTTTGAATTTGGGAAAAGAAACTTAAAACGTCAATTTCTCGAAATGACTTCGAGACTACATATTTTCAGCTTTTGATGCAGAATCAAAATATATAAAAAGGGGTTCATAATGTTGAAAGAAATTCTAACTTCTGACAATTATTGGCGAAGATACATCCGTTTGAATTTGGAAACAGAAACTTAAGACGTCAATTTCTCGAAATGACTTCGAGACTACATATTTTCAGCTTTTGATGCACAGTCAAAATATATAAAAAGGGCTTCATAATGTTGAAAGAAATTCTAACTTCTGACAATTATTGGCGAAGATACATCCGTTTGAATTTGGAAACAGAAACTTAAAACGTCAATTTCTCGAAATGACTTCGAGACTACATATTTTCAGCTTTTGATGCAGAATCAAAATATATAAAAAGGGGTTCATAATGTTGAAAGAAATTCTAACTTCTGACAATTATTGGCGAAGATACATCCGTTTGAATTTGGAAACAGAAACTTAAAACGTCAATTTCTCGAAATGACTTCGAGACTACATATTTTCAGCTTTTGATGCAGAATCAAAATATATAAAAAGGGGTTCATAATGTTGAAAGAAATTCTAACTTCTGACAATTATTGGCGAAGATACATCCGTTTGAATTTGGAAACAGAAACTTAAGACGTCAATTTCTCGAAATGACTTCGAGACTACATATTTTCAGCTTTTGATGCACAGTCAAAATATATAAAAAGGGCTTCATAATGTTGAAAGAAATTCTAACTTCTGACAATTATTGGCGAAGATACATCCGTTTGAATTTGGAAACAGAAACTTAAAACGTCAATTTCTCGAAATGACTTCGAGACTACATATTTTCAGCTTTTGATGCAGAATCAAAATATATAAAAAGGGGTTCATAATGTTGAAAGAAATTCTAACTTCTGACAATTATTGGCGAAGATACATCCGTTTGAATTTGGAAACAGAAACTTAAAACGTCAATTTCTCGAAATGACTTCGAGACTACATATTTTCAGCTTTTGATGCAGAGTCAAAATATATAAAAAAGGGCTTCATAATGTTGAAAGAAATTCTAACTTCTGACAATTATTGGCGAAGATACATCCGTTTGAATTTGGATACAGAAACTTAAAACGTCAATTTCGCGAAATGACTTCGAGACTACATATTTTCAGCTTTTGATGCAGAATCAAAATATATAAAAGGGCTTCATAATGTTGAAAGAAATTCTAACTTCTGACAATTATTGGCGAAGATACATCCGTTTGAATTTGGAAACAGAAACTTAAGACGTCAATTTCTCAAAATGACTTCGAGACTACATATTTTCAGCTTTTGATGCATAGTCAAAATATATAAAAAGGGCTTCATAATGTTGAAAGAAATTCTAACTTCTGACAATTATTGGCGAAGATACATCCGTTTGAATTTGGAAACAGAAACTTAAAACGTCAATTTCTCGAAATGACTTCGAGACTACATATTTTCAGCTTTTGATGCAGAATCAAAATATACAAAAAGGGCTTCATAATGTTGAAAGAAATTCTAACTTCTGACAATTATTGGCGAAGATACATCCGTTTGAATTTGGAAACAGAAACTTAAAACGTCAATTTCTCGAAGTGACTTCGCGACTACATATTTTCAGCTTTTGATGCAGAATCAAAATATATAAAAAGGGCTTCATAATGTTGAAAGAAATTCTAACTTCTGACAATTATTGGCGAAGATACATCCGTTTGAATTGGGAAACAGAAACTTAAAACGTCAATTTCTCGAAATGACTTCGAGACTACATATTTTCAGCTTTTGATGCAGAATCAAAATATATAAAAGGGCTTCATAATGTTGAAAGAAATTCTAACTTCTGACAATTATTGGCGAAGATACATCCGTTTGAATTTGGAAACTCAAACTTAAAACGCCAATTTCTCCAAATGACTTATTTTCAGCTTTTGATGCAGAATCAAAATATATAAAATGGGCTTCATAATGTTGAAAGAAATTCTAATTTACGGCAATTATTGTCGAAGATACATCCGTTTGAAATCGGAAACCGAAACTTAAAACGTCGATTTCTCGAAATGACTTCGAGCCTACATATTTTCAGCTTTTGATGCAGAATCAAAATATATAAAAAGGGCTTCATAATGTTGAAAGAAATTCTAACTTCTGACAATTATTGGCGAAGATACATCCGTTTGAATTTGAAACAGAAACTTAAAACGTCAATTTCTCGAAATGACTTCGAGACTACATATTTTCAGCTTTTGATGCAGAATCAAAATATATAAAAAGGGCTTCATAATGTTGAAAGAAATTCTAACTTCTGACCATTATTGGCGAAGATACATCCGTTTGAATTTGGAAACAGAAACTTAAAACGACAATTTCTCGAAATGACTTCAAGACTACATATTTTCAGCTTTTGAAGCAGAGTCAAAATATATAAAAAGGGCTTCATAATGTTGAAAGAAATTCTAACTTCTGACAATTATTGACGAAGATACATCCGTTTGAATTTAGGAAAATAAACTTAAAACGCCAATATCTCGAAATGACTTCGAGACTACATATTTTCAGCTTTTGAAGCAGAGTCAAAATATATAAAAACGGCTTCATAATGTTGAAAGAAATTCTAACTTCTGACAATTATTGGCGAAGATACATCCGTTTGAATTTGGAAACCGAAACTTAAAACGTCAATTTCTCGAAATGACTTCGAGACTACATAATTTCAGCTTTTGATGCAGAATCAAAATATATAAAAAGGGCTTCATAATGTTGAAAGAAATTCTAACTTCTGACAATTATTGGCGAAGATACATCCGTTTGAATTTGGATACAGAAACTTAAAACGTCAATTTCTCGAAATGACTTCGAGACTACATATTTTCAGCTTTTGATGCAGAATCAAAATATATAAAAAGGGCTTCATAATGTTGAAAGAAATTCTAACTTCTGACAATTATTGGCGAAGATACATCCGTTTGAATTTGGAAACAGAAACTTAAGACGTCAATTTCTCGAAATGACTTCGAGACTACATATTTTCAGCTTTTGATGCAGAGTCAAAATATATAAAAAGGGCTTCATAATGTTGAAAGAAATTCTAACTTCTGACAATTATTGGCGAAGATACATCCGTTTGAATTTGGAAACAGAAACTTAAAACGTCAATTTCTCGAAATGACTTCGAGACTACATATTTTCAGCTTTTGATGCAGAGTCAAAATATATAAAAAGAGCTTCATAATGTTGAAAGAAATTCTAACTTCTGACAATTATTGGCGAAGATACATCCGTTTGAATTTGGAAACAGAAACTTAAAACGTCAATTTCTCGAAATGACTTCGAGACTACATATTTTCAGCTTTTGATGCACAGTCAAAATATATAAAAAGGGCTTCATAATGTTGAAAGAAATTCTAACTTCTGACAATTATTGGCGAAGATACATCCGTTTGAATTGGGAAACAGAAACTTAAAACGTCAATTTCTCGAAATGACTTCGAGACTACATATTTTCAGCTTTTGATGCAGAATCAAAATATATAAAAGGGCTTCATAATGTTGAAAGAAATTCTAACTTCTGACAATTATTGGCGAAGATACATCCGTTTGAATTTGGAAACAGAAACTTAAGACGTCAATTTCTCAAAATGACTTCGAGACTACATATTTTCAGCTTTTGATGCATAGTCAAAATATATAAAAAGGGCTTCATAATGTTGAAAGAAATTCTAACTTCTGACAATTATTGGCGAAGATACATCCGTTTGAATTTGGAAACAGAGACTTAAAACGTCGATTTCTCGAAATGACTTCGAGACTACATATTTTCAGCTTTTGATGCAGAATCAAAATATATCAAAAGGGCTTCATAATGTTGAAAGAAATTCTAACTTCTGACAATTATTGGCGAAGATACATCCGTTTGAATTTGGAAACAGAAACTTAAAACGTCAATTTCTCGAAATGACTTCGAGACTACATATTTTCAGCTTTTGATGCAGAATCAAAATATATAAAAAGGGCTTCATAATGTTGAAAGAAATTCTAACTTCTGACAATTATTGGCGAAGATACATCCGTTTGAATTGGGAAACAGAAACTTAAAACGACAATTTCTCGAAATGACTTCGAGACTACATATTTTCAGCTTTTGATGCAGAATCAAAATATATAAAAGGGCTTCATAATGTTGAAAGAAATTCTAACTTCTGACAATTATTGGCGAAGATACATCCGTTTGAATTTAGGAAAATAAACTTAAAACGCCAATATCTCGAAATGACTTCGAGACTACATATTTTCAGCTTTTGATGCAGAATCAAAATATATAAAAACGGCTTCATAATGTTGAAAGAAATTCTAACTTCTGACAATTATTGGCGAAGATACATCCGTTTGAATTTGGAAACCGAAACTTAAAACGTCAATTTCTCGAAATGACTTCGAGACTACATATTTTCAGCTTTTGATGCAGAATCAAAATATATAAAAAGGGCTTCATAATGTTGAAAGAAATTCTAACTTCTGACAATTATTGGCGAAGATACATCCGTTTGAATTTGGATACAGAAACTTAAAACGTCAATTTCGCGAAATGACTTCGAGACTACATATTTGCAGCTTTTGATGCAGAATCAAAATATATAAAAAGGGCTTCATAATGTTGAAAGAAATTCTAACTTCTGACAATTATTGGCGAAGATACATCCGTTTGAATTTGGAAACAGAAACTTAAAACGTCAATTTCTCGAAATGACTTCGAGACTACATATTTTCAGCTTTTGATGCACAGTCAAAATATATAAAAAGGGCTTCATAATGTTGAAAGAAATTCTAACTTCTGACAATTATTGGCGAAGATACATCCGTTTGAATTGGGAAACAGAAACTTAAAACGTCAATTTCTCGAAATGACTTCGAGACTACATATTTTCAGCTTTTGATGCAGAGTCAAAATATATAAAAAGGGCTTCATAATGTTGAAAGAAATTCTAACTTCTGACAATTATTGGCGAAGATACATCCGTTTGAATTTGGAAACAGAAACTTAAAACGTAAATTTCTCGAAATGACTTCGAGACTACATATTTCCAGCTTTTGATGCACAGTCAAAATATATAAAAAGGGCTTCATAATGTTGAAAGAAATTCTAACTTCTGACAATTATTGGCGAAGATACATCCGTTTGAATTTGGAAACAGAAACTTAAAACGACAATTTCTCGAAATGACTTCAAGACTACATATTTTCAGCTTTTGAAGCAGAGTCAAAATATATAAAAAGGGCTTCATAATGTTGAAAGAAATTCTAACTTCTGACAATTATTGGCGAAGATACATCCGTTTGAATTTGGGAAAAGAAACTTAAAACGTCAATTTCTCGAAATGACTTCGAGACTAAATATTTTCAGCTTTTGATGCAGAATCAAAATATATAAAAAGGGGTTCATAATGTTGAAAGAAATTCTAACTTCTGACAATTATTGGCGAAGATACATTCGTTTGAATTTGGAAACAGAAACTTAAGACGTCAATTTCTCGAAATGACTTCGAGACTACATATTTTCAGCTTTTGATGCACAGTCAAAATATATAAAAAGGGCTTCATAATGTTGAAAGAAATTCTAACTTCTGACAATTATTGGCGAAGATACATCCGTTTGAATTTGGAAACAGAAACTTAAAACGTCAATTTCTCGAAATGACTTCGAGACTACATATTTTCAGCTTATGATGCAGAATCAAAATATACAAAAAGAGCTTCATAATGTTGAAAGAAATTCTAACTTCTGACAATTATTGGCGAAGATACATCCGTTTGAATTTGGAAACAGAAACTTAAAACGTCAATTTCTCGAAATGACTTCGAGACTACATATTTTCAGCTTTTGATGCACAGTCAAAATATATAAAAAGGGCTTCATAATGTTGAAAGAAATTCTAACTTCTGACAATTATTGGCGAAGATACATCCGTTTGAATTGGGAAACAGAAACTTAAAACGTCAATTTCTCGAAATGACTTCGAGACTACATATTTTCAGCTTTTGATGCAGAATCAAAATATATAAAAGTGCTTCATAATGTTGAAAGAAATTCTAACTTCTGACAATTATTGGCGAAGATACATCCGTTTGAATTTGGAAACAGAAACTTAAGACGTCAATTTCTCAAAATGACTTCGAGACTACATATTTTCAGCTTTTGATGCAGAGTCAAAATATATAAAAAGGGCTTCATAATGTTGAAAGAAATTCTAACTTCTGACAATTATTGGCGAAGATACATCCGTTTGAATTTGGAAACAGAGACTTAAAACGTCGATTTCTCGAAATGACTTCGAGACTACATATTTTCAGCTTTTGATGCACAGTCAAAATATATAAAAAGGGCTTCATAATGTTGAAAGAAGTTCTAACTTCTGACAATTATTGGCGAAGATACATCCGTTTGAATTTGGAAACAGAAACTTAAAACGTCAATTTCTCGAAATGACTTCGAGACTACATATTTTCAGCTTTTGATGCAGAATCAAAATATATAAAAAGGGCTTCATAATGTTGAAAGAAATTCTAACTTCTGACCGTTATTGGCGAAGATACATCCGTTTGAATTTGGAAACAGAAACTTAAAACGACAATTTCTCGAACTGACTTCAAGACTACATATTTTCAGCTTTTGAAGCAGAGTCAAAATATATAAAAAGGGCTTCATAATGTTGAAAGAAATTCTAACTTCTGACAATTATTGACGAAGATACATCCGTTTGAATTTAGGAAAATAAACTTAAAACGCCAATATCTCGAAATGACTTCGAGACTACATATTTTCAGCTTTTGAAGCAGAGTCAAAATATATAAAAAGGGCTTCATAATGTTGAAAGAAATTCTAACTTCTGACAATTATTGGCGAAGATACATCCGTTTGAATTTGGAAACCGAAACTTAAAACGTCAATTTCTCGAAATGACTTCGAGACTACATATTTTCAGCTTTTGATGCACAGTCAAAATATATAAAAAGGGGTTCATAATGTTGAAAGAAATTCTAACTTCTGACAATTATTGACGAAGATACATCAGTTTGAATTTAGGAAAATAAACTTAAAACGTCAATTTCTCGAAATGACTTCGAGACTACATATTTTCAGCTTTTGATGCAGAATCAAAATATACAAAAAGAGCTTCATAATGTTGAAAGAAATTCTAACTTCTGACAATTATTGGCGAAGATACATCCGTTTGAATTTGGAAACAGAAACTTAAAACGTCAATTTCTCGAAATGACTTCGAGACTACATATTTTCAGCTTTTGATGCACAGTCAAAATATATAAAAAGGGCTTCATAATGTTGAAAGAAATTCTAACTTCTGACAATTATTGGCGAAGATACATCCGTTTGAATTTGGAAACAGAAACTTAAAACGTCAATTTCTCGAAATGACTTCGAGACTACATATTTTCAGCTTTTGATGCAGAATCAAAATATATAAAAGGGCTTCATAATGTTGAAAGAAATTCTAACTTCTGACAATTATTGGCGAAGATACATCCGTTTGAATTTGGAAACAGAAACTTAAAACGTCAATTTCTCAAAATGACTTCGAGACTACATATTTTCAGCTTTTGATGCAGAGTCAAAATATATAAAAAGGGCTTCATAATGTTGAAAGAAATTCTAACTTCTGACAATTATTGGCGAAGATACATCCGTTTGAATTTGGAAACAGAAACTTAAAACGTAAATTTCTCGAAATGACTTCGAGACTACATATTTTCAGCTTTTGATGCACAGTCAAAATATATAAAAAGGGCTTCATAATGTTGAAAGAAATTCTAACTTCTGACAATTATTGGCGAAGATACATCCGTTTGAATTTGGAAACAGAAACTTAAAACGTCAATTTCTCGAAATGACTTCGAGACTACATATTTTCAGCTTTTGATGCAGAATCAAAATATATAAAAAGGGCATCATAATGTTGAAAGAAATTCTAACTTCTGACCATTATTGGCGAAGATACATCCGTTTGAATTTGGAAACAGAAACTTAAAACGACAATTTCTCGAAATGACTTCAAGACTACATATTTTCAGCTTTTGAAGCAGAGTCAAAATATATAAAAAGGGCTTCATAATGTTGAAAGAAATTCTAACTTCTGACAATTATTGACGAAGATACATCCGTTTGAATTTGGAAACAGAAACTTAAAACGTCAATTTCTCGAAATGACTTCGAGACTACATATTTTCAGCTTTTGATGCACAGTCAAAATATATAAAAAGGGCTTCATAATGTTGAAAGAAATTCTAACTTCTGACAATTATTGGCGAAGATACATCCGTTTGAATTGGGAAACAGAAACTTAAAACGTCAATTTCTCGAAATGACTTCGAGACTACATATTTTCAGCTTTTGATGCATAGTCAAAATATATAAAAAGGGCTTCATAATGTTGAAAGAAATTCTAACTTCTGACAATTATTGGCGAAGATACATCCGTTTGAATTTGGAAACAGAAACTTAAAACGTAAATTTCTCGAAATGACTTCGAGACTACATATTTCCAGCTTTTGATGCACAGTCAAAATATATAAAAAGGGCTTCATAATGTTGAAAGAAATTCTAACTTCTGACCATTATTGGCGAAGATACATCCGTTTGAATTTGGAAACAGAAACTTAAAACGTCAATTTCTCGAAATGACTTCAAGACTACATATTTTCAGCTTTTGAAGCAGAGTCAAAATATATAAAAAGGGCTTCATAATGTTGAAAGAAATTCTAACTTCTGACAATTATTGGCGAAGATACATCCGTTTGAATTTGGGAAAAGAAACTTAAAACGTCAATTTCTCGAAATGACTTCGAGACTAAATATTTTCAGCTTTTGATGCAGAATCAAAATATATAAAAAGGGGGTTCATAATGTTGAAAGAAATTCTAACTTCTGACAATTATTGGCGAAGATACATTCGTTTGAATTTGGAAACAGAAACTTAAGACGTCAATTTCTCGAAATGACTTCGAGACTACATATTTTCAGCTTTTGATGCACAGTCAAAATATATAAAAAGGGCTTCATAATGTTGAAAGAAATTCTAACTTCTGACAATTATTGGCGAAGATACATCCGTTTGAATTTGGAAACAGAAACTTAAAACGTCAATTTCTCGAAATGACTTCGAGACTACATATTTTCAGCTTTTGATGCAGAATCAAAATATACAAAAAGAGCTTCATAATGTTGAAAGAAATTCTAACTTCTGACAATTATTGGCGAAGATACATCCGTTTGAATTTGGAAACAGAAACTTAAAACGTCAATTTCTCGAAATGACTTCGCGACTACATATTTTCAGCTTTTGATGCACTGTCAAAATATATAAAAAGGGCTTCATAATGTTGAAAGAAATTCTAACTTCTGACAATTATTGGCGAAGATACATCCGTTTGAATTGGGAAACAGAAACTTAAAACGTCAATTTCTCGAAATGACTTCGAGACTACATATTTTCAGCTTTTGATGCAGAATCAAAATATATAAAAGGGCTTCATAATGTTGAAAGAAATTCTAACTTCTGACAATTATTGGCGAAGATACATCCGTTTGAATTTGGAAACAGAAACTTAAGACGTCAATTTCTCAAAATGACTTCGAGACTACATATTTTCAGCTTTTGATGCATAGTCAAAATATATAAAAAGGGCTTCATAATGTTGAAAGAAATTCTAACTTCTGACAATTATTGGCGAAGATACATCCGTTTGAATTTGGAAACAGAGACTTAAAACGTCGATTTCTCGAAATGACTTCGAGACTACATATTTCCAGCTTTTGATGCACAGTCAAAATATATAAAAAGGGCTTCATAATGTTGAAAGAAGTTCTAACTTCTGACAATTATTGGCGAAGATACATCCGTTTGAATTTGGAAACAGAAACTTAAAACGTCAATTTCTCGAAATGACTTCGAGACTACATATTTTCAGCTTTTGATGCAGAATCAAAATATATAAAAAGGGCTTCATAATGTTGAAAGAAATTCTAACTTCTGACCGTTATTGGCGAAGATACATCCGTTTGAATTTGGAAACAGAAACTTAAAACGACAATTTCTCGAACTGACTTCAAGACTACATATTTTCAGCTTTTGAAGCAGAGTCAAAATATATAAAAGGGCTTCATAATGTTGAAAGAAATTCTAACTTCTGACAATTATTGACGAAGATACATCCGTTTGAATTTAGGAAAATAAACTTAAAACGCCAATATCTCGAAATGACTTCGAGACTACATATTTTCAGCTTTTGAAGCAGAGTCAAAATATATAAAAAGGGCTTCATAATGTTGAAAGAAATTCTAACTTCTGACAATTATTGGCGAAGATACATCCGTTTGAATTTGGAAACCGAAACTTAAAACGTCAATTTCTCGAAATGACTTCGAGACTACATAATTTCAGCATTTGATGCAGAATCAAAATATATAAAAAGGGCTTCATAATGTTAAAAGAAATTCTAACTTCTGACAATTATTGACGAAGATACATCAGTTTGAATTTAGGAAAATAAACTTAAAACGTCAATTTCTCGAAATGACTTCGAGACTACATATTTTCAGCTTTTGATGCAGAATCAAAATATACAAAAAGAGCTTCATAATGTTGAAAGAAATTCTAACTTCTGACATTTATTGGCGAAGATACATCCGTTTGAATTTGGGAACAGAAACTTAAAACGTCAATTTCTCGAAATGACTTCGAGACTACATATTTTCAGCTTTTGATGCACAGTCAAAATATATAAAAAAGGGCTTCATAATGTTGAAAGAAATTCTAACTTCTGACAATTATTGGCGAAGATACATCCGTTTGAATTGGGAAACAGAAACTTAAAACGTCAATTTCTCGAAATGACTTCGAGACTACATATTTTCAGCTTTTGATGCAGAATCAAAATATATAAAAGGGCTTCATAATGTTGAAAGAAATTCTAACTTCTGACAATTATTGGCGAAGATACATCCGTTTGAATTTGGAAACAGAAACTTAAAACGTCAATTTCTCAAAATGACTTCGAGACTACATATTTTCAGCTTTTGATGCATAGTCAAAATATATAAAAAGGGCTTCATAATGTTGAAAGAAATTCTAACTTCTGACAATTATTGGCGAAGATACATCCGTTTGAATTTGGAAACAGAAACTTAAAACGTAAATTTCTCGAAATGACTTCGAGACTACATATTTTCAGCTTTTGATGCACAGTCAAAATATATAAAAAGGGCTTCATAATGTTGAAAGAAATTCTAACTTCTGACAATTATTGGCGAAGATACATCCGTTTGAATTTGGAAACAGAAACTTAAAACGTCAATTTCTCGAAATGACTTCGAGACTACATATTTTCAGCTTTTGATGCAGAATCAAAATATATAAAAAGGGCATCATAATGTTGAAAGAAATTCTAACTTCTGACCATTATTGGCGAAGATACATCCGTTTGAATTTGGAAACAGAAACTTAAAACGACAATTTCTCGAAATGAATTCGCGACTACATATTTTCAGCTTTTGATGCAGAATCAAAATATATAAAAAGGGCTTCATAATGTTGAAAGAAATTCTAACTTCTGACAATTATTGGCGAAGATACATCCGTTTGAATTTAGGAAAATAAACTTAAAACGCCAATATCTCGAAATGACTTCGAGACTACATATTTTCAGCTTTTGAAGCAGAGTCAAAATATATAAAAAGGGCTTCATAATGTTGAAAGAAATTCTAACTTCTGACAATTATTGGCGAAGATACATCCGTTTGAATTTGGAAACCGAAACTTAAAACGTCAATTTCTCGAAATGACTTCGAGACTACATATTTTCAGCTTTTGATGCAGAATCAAAATATATAAAAAAGGCTTCATAATGTTGAAAGAAATTCTAACTTCTGACAATTATTGGCGAAGATACATCCGTTTGAATTTGGAAACAGAAACTTAAAACGTCAATTTCTCGAAATGACTTCGAGACTACATATTTTCAGCTTTTGAAGCAGAGTCAAAATATATAAAAAGGGCTTCATAATGTTGAAAGAAATTCTAACTTCTGACAATTATTGGCGAAGATACATCCGTTTGAATTTGGAAACCGAAACTTAAAACGTCAATTTCTCGAAATGACTTCGAGACTACATAATTTCAGCATTTGATGCAGAATCAAAATATATAAAAAGGGCTTCATAATGTTAAAAGAAATTCTAACTTCTGACAATTATTGGCGAAGATACATCCGTTTGAATTTGGAAACAGAAACTTAAAACGTCAATTTCTCGAAATGACTTCGAGACTACATATTTTCAGCGTTTGATGCACAGTCAAAATATATAAAAAGGGCTTCATAATGTTGAAAGAAATTCTAACTTCTGACAATTATTGGCGAAGATACATCCGTTTGAATTTGGAAACAGAAACTTAAAACGTCAATTTCTCGAAATGACTTCGAGACTACATATTTTCAGCTTTTGATGCAGAATCAAAATATATAAAAAGGGCTTCATAATGTTGAAAGAAATTCTAACTTCTGGCCATTATTGGCGAAGATACATCCGTTTGAATTTGGAAACAGAAACTTAAAACGTCAATTTCTCGAAATGACTTCAAGACTACATATTTTCAGCTTTTGATGCAGAATCAAAATATATAAAAAGGGCTTCATAATGTTGAAAGAAATTCTAACTGCTGACAATTATTAGCGAAGATACATCCGTTTGAATTTGGAAACCGAAACTTAAAACGTCAATTTCTCGAAATGACTTTGAGACTACATATTTTCAGCTTTTGATGCAGAGTCAAAATATATAAAAAGGGCTTCATAATATTGAAAGAAATTCTAACTTCTGACAATTATTGGCGAAGATAATTCCGTTTGAATTTGGGAAAAGAAACTTAAACCGCCAATATCTCGAAATGACTTCGAGACTACATATTTTCAGCTTTTGATGCAGAATCAAAATATATAAAAAGGGGTTCATAATGTTGAAAGAAATTCTAACTTCTGACAATTATTGGCGAAGATACATCCGTTTGAATTTGGAAACAGAAACTTAAAACGTCAATTTCTCGAAATGACTTCCAGACTACATATTTTCAGCTTTTGATGCAGAGTCAAAATATATAAAAAGGGCTTCATAATGTTGAAAGAAATTCTAACTTCTGACAATTATTGGCGAAGATACATCCGTTTGAATTTGGAAACAGAAACTTAAAACGTCAATTTCTCGAAATGACTTCGAGACTACATATTTTCAGCTTTTGATGTAGAATCAAAATATATAAAAAGGGCTTCATAATGTTGAAAGAAATTCTAACTTCTGACAATTATTGGCGAAGATACATCCGTTTGAATTTGGAAACAGAGACTTAAAACGTCGATTTCTCGAAATGACTTCGAGACTACATATTTTCAGCTTTTGATGCAGAATCAAAATATATAAAAAAGGGCTTCATAATGTTGAAAGAAATTCTAACTTCTGACAAATATTGACGAAGATACATCCGTTTGAATTTGGAAACAGAAACTTAAAACGTCAATTTCTCGAAATGACTTCGAGACTACATATTTTCAGCTTTTGATGCAGAATCAAAATATATAAAAAAGGCTTCATAATATTGAAAGAAATTCTAACTTCTGACAATTATTGGCGAAGTTACATCCGTTTGAATTTGGGAAAATAAACTTAAAACGCCAATATCTCGAAATGACTTCGAGACTACATATTTTCAGCTTTTGATGCAGAATCAAAATATATAAAAAGGGCTTCATAATGTTGCAAGAAATTCTAACTTCTGACAATTATTGGCGAAGATACATCCGTTTGAAATTGGAAACAGAAACTTAAAACGTCAATTTCTCGAAATGACTTCGAGACTACATATTTTCAGCTTTTGATGCATAGTCAAAATATATAAAAAGGGCTTCATAATGTTGAAAGAAATTCTAACTTCTGACAATTATTGGCGAAGATACATCCGTTTGAATTTGGGAAAATAAACTTAAAACGCCAATATCTCGAAATGACTTCGAGACTACATATTTTCAGCTTTTGATGCAGAATCAAAATATATAAAAAGGGGTTCATAATGTTGAAAGAAATTCTAACTTCTGACAATTATTGGCGAAGATACATCCGTTTGAATTTGGGAAAATAAACTTAAAACGCCAATATCTCGAAATGACTTCGAGACTACATATTTTCAGCTTTTGATGCAGAGTCAAAATATATAAAAAGGGCTTCATAATGTTGCAAGAAATTCTAACTTCTGACAATTATTGGCGAAGATAATTCCGTTTGAATTTGGGAAAAGAAACTTAAACCGCCAATATCTCGAAATGACTTCGAGACTACATATTTTCAGCTTTTGATGCAGAATCAAAATATATAAAAAGGGCTTCATAATGTTGAAAGAAATTCTAACTTCTGACAATTATTGGCGAAGATACATCCGTTTGAATTTGGAAACAGAAACTTAAAACGTCAATTTCTCGAAATGACTTCGAGACTACATATTTTCAGCTTTTGATGTAGAATCAAAATATATAAAAAGGGCTTCATAATGTTGAAAGAAATTCTAACTTCTGACAATTATTGGCGAAGATACATCCGTTTGAATTTGGAAACAGAGACTTAAAACGTCGATTTCTCGAAATGACTTCGAGACTACATATTTTCAGCTTTTGATGCAGAATCAAAATATATAAAAAGGGCTTCATAATGTTGAAAGAAATTCTAACTTCTGACAAATATTGACGAAGATACATCCGTTTGAATTTGGAAACAGAAACTTAAAACGTCAATTTCTCGAAATGACTTCGAGACTACATATTTTCAGCTTTTGATGCATAGTCAAAATATATAAAAAAGGCTTCATAATATTGAAAGAAATTCTAACTTCTGACAATTATTGGCGAAGTTACATCCGTTTGAATTTGGGAAAATAAACTTAAAACGCCAATATCTCGAAATGACTTCGAGACTACATATTTTCAGCTTTTGATGCAGAATCAAAATATATAAAAAGGGCTTCATAATGTTGAAAGAAATTCTAACTTCTGACAATTATTGGCGAAGATACATCCGTTTGAATTTGGAAACAGAAACTTAAAACGTCAATTTCTCGAAATGACTTCGAGACTACATATTTTCAGCTTTTGATGCAGAGTCAAAATATATAAAAAGGGCTTCATAATGTTGAAAGAAATTCTGACTTCTGACAATTATTGGCGAAGATAATTCCGTTTGAATTTGGGAAAAGAAACTTAAACCGCCAATATCTCGAAATGACTTCGAGACTACATATTTTCAGCTTTTGATGCAGAATCAAAATATATAAAAAGGGGTTCATAATGTTGAAAGAAATTCTAACTTCTGACAATTATTGGCGAAGTTACATCCGTTTGAATTTGGGAAAATAAACTTAAAACGCCAATATCTCGAAATGACTTCGAGACTACATATTTTCAGCTTTTGATGCAGAATCAAAATATATAAAAAGGGCTTCATAATGTTGCAAGAAATTCTAACTTCTGACAATTATTGGCGAAGATACATCCGTTTGAATTTGGAAACAGAAACTTAAAACGTCAATTTCTCGAAATGACTTCGAGACTACATATTTTCAGTTTTTGATGCACAGTCAAAATATATAAAAAGGGCTTCATAATGTTGAAAGAAATTCTAACTTCTGACAATTATTGGCGAAGATACATCCGTTTGAATTTGGAAACAGAAACTTAAAACGTCAATTTCTCGAAATGACTTCGAGACTACATATTTTCAGCTTTTGATGCAGAGTCAAAATATATAAAAAGGGCTTCATAATGTTGAAAGAAATTCTGACTTCTGACAATTATTGGCGAAGATAATTCCGTTTGAATTTGGAAACAGAAACTTAAAACGTCAATTTCTCGAAATGACTTCGAGACTACATATTTTCAGCTTTTGATGCAGAATCAAAATATATAAAAAGGGCTTCATAATGTTGAAAGAAATTCTAACTTCTGACCATTATTGGCGAAGATACATCCGTTTGAATTTGGAAACAGAAACTTAAAACGACAATTTCTCGAAATGACTTCAAGACTACATATTTTCAGCTTTTGATGCAGAATCAAAATATATAAAAAGGGCTTCATAATGTTGAAAGAAATTCTAACTTCTGACAATTATTGGCGAAGATACATCCATTTGAATTTGGAAACAGAAACTTAAGACGTCAATTTCTCGAAATGACTTCGCGACTACATATTTTCAGCTTTTGATGCAGAGTCAAAATATATAAAAAAAGCTTCATAATGTTGAAAGAAATTCTAACTTCTGACAATTATTGGCGAAGATACATCCGTTTGAATTTGGAAACAGAAACTTAAAACGTCAATTTCTCGAAATGACTTCGAGACTACATATTTTCAGCTTTTGATGCAGAGTCAAAATATATAAAAAGGGCTTCATAATGTTGAAAGAAATTCTAACTTCTGACAATTATTGGCGAAGATACATCCGTTTGAATTTGGAAACAGAAACTTAAAACGTCAATTTCTCGAAATGACTTCGAGACTACATATTTTCAGCTTTTGATGCAGAATCAAAATATATAAAAAAGGCTTCATAATGTTGAAAGAAATTCTAACTTCTGACAATTATTGGCGAAGATACATCCGTTTGAATTTGGAAACAGAAACTTAAAACGTCAATTTCTCGAAATGACTTCGAGACTACATATTTTCAGCTTTTGATGCAGAATCAAAATATATAAAAAGGGCTTCATAATGTTGAAAGAAATTCTAACTTCTGACAATTATTGGCGAAGATACATCCGTTTGAATTGGGAAACAGAAACTAAAAACGTCAATTTCTCGAAATGACTTCGAGACTACATATTTTCAGCTTTTGATGCACAGTCAAAATATATAAAAAGGGCTTCATAATGTTGAAAGAAATTCTAACTTCTGACAATTATTGGCGAAGATACATCCATTTGAATTTGGAAACAGAAACTTAAGACGTCAATTTCTCGAAATGACTTTGAGACTACATATTTTCAGCTTTTGATGCAGAGTCAAAATATATAAAAAGAGCTTCATAATGTTGAAAGAATTCTAACTTCTGACAATTATTGGCGAAGATACATCCGTTTGAATTTGGAAACAGAAACTTAAAACGTCAATTTCTCGAAATGACTTCGAGACTACATATTTTCAGCTTTTGATGCAGAATCAAAATATATAAAAAGGGCTTCATAATGTTGAAAGAAATTCTAACTTCTGACAATTATTGGCGAAGATACATCCGTTTGAATTTGGAAACAGAAACTTAAGACGTCAATTTCTCAAAATGACTTCGAGACTACATATTTTCAGCTTTTGATGCAGAGTCAAAATATATAAAAAGGGCTTCATAATGTTGAAAGAAATTCTAACTTCTGACAATTATTGGCGAAGATACATCCGTTTGAATTTGGAAACAGAAACTTAAAACGTCAATTTCTCGAAATGACTTCGAGACTACATATTTTCAGCTTTTGATGCATAGTCAAAAATATATAAAAAGGGCTTCATAATGTTGAAAGAAATTCTAACTTCTGACAATTATTGGCGAAGATACATCCGTTTGAATTTGGAAACAGAAACTTAAAACGTAAATTTCTCGAAATGACTTCGAGACTACATATTTCCAGCTTTTGATGCACAGTCAAAATATATAAAAAGGGCTTCATAATGTTGAAAGAAATTCTAACTTCTGACAATTATTGGCGAAGATACATCCGTTTGAATTTGGAAACAGAAACTTAAAACGTCAATTTCTCGAAATGACTTCGAGACTACATATTTTCAGCTTTTGAAGCAGAGTCAAAATATATAAAAAGGGCTTCATAATGTTGAAAGAAATTCTAACTTCTGACAATTATTGGCAAAGATACATCCGTTTGAATTTGGAAACTGAAACTTAAAACGTCAATTTCTCCAAATGACTTCGAGACTACATATTTTCAGCTTTTGATGCAGAATCAAAATATATAAAAAGGGCTTCATAATGTTGAAAGAAATTCTAACTTCTGACAATTATTGGCGAAGATACATCCGTTTGAATTTGGAAACAGAAACTTAAAACGACAATTTCTCGAAATGACTTCGAGACTACATATTTTCAGCTTTTGATGCAGAATCAAAATATATAAAAAGGGCTTCATAATGTTGAAAGAAATTCTAACTTCTGGCCATTATTGGCGAAGATACATCCGTTTGAATTTGGAAACAGAAACTTAAAACGTCAATTTCTCGAAATGACTTCAAGACTACATATTTTCAGCTTTTGATGCAGAATCAAAATATATAAAAAGGGCTTCATAATGTTCAAAGAAATTCTAACTTCTGACAATTATTAGCGAAGATACATCCGTTTGAATTTGGAAACCGAAACTTAAAACGTCAATTTCTCGAAATGACTTTGAGACTACATATTTTCAGCTTTTGATGCAGAGTCAAAATATATAAAAAGGGCTTCATAATGTTGAAAGAAATTCTGACTTCTGACAATTATTGGCGAAGATACATCCGTTTGAATTTGGAAACAGAAACTTAAAACGTCAATTTCTCGAAATGACTTCAAGACTATATATTTTCAGCTTTTGAAGCAGAGTCAAAATATATAAAAAGGGCTTCATAATGTTGAAAAAAATTCTAACTTCTGACAATTATTGGCGAAGATACATCCGTTTGAATTTGGAAACCGAAACTTAAAAAGTCAGTTTCTCGAAATGACTTCGAGACTACATATTTTCAGCTTTTGATGCAGAATCAAAATATATAAAAAGGGCTTCATAATGTTGAAAGAAATTCTAACTTCTGACAATTATTGGCGAAGATACATCCGTTTGAATTTGGAAACAGAGACTTAAAGCGTCGATTTCTCGAAATGACTTCGAGACTACATATTTTCAGCTTTTGATGCAGAATCAAAATATATAAAAAGGGCTTCATAATGTTGAAAGAAATTCTACTTTCTGACAAATATTGACGAAGATACATCCGTTTGAATTTGGAAACAGAAACTTAAAACGTCAATTTCTCGAAATGACTTCGAGACTACATATTTTCAGCTTTTGATGCATAGTCAAATTATATAAAAAGGGCTTCATAATGTTGAAAGAAATTCTGACTTCTGACAAATATTGGCGAAGATACATCCGTTTGAATTTGGGAAAATAAACTTAAAACGCCAATATCTCGAAATGACTTCGAGACTACATATTTTCAGCGTTTGATGCAGAATCAAAATATATAAAAAGGGGTTCATAATGTTGCAAGAAATTCTAACTTCTGACAATTATTGGCGAAGATACATCCGTTTGAATTTGGAAACAGAAACTTAAAACGTCAATTTCTCGAAATGACTTCGAGACTACATATTTTCAGCTTTTGAAGCAGAGTCAAAATATATAAAAAGGGCTTCATAATGTTGAAAGAAATTCTAACTTCTGACAATTATTGGCGAAGATACATCCGTTTGAATTTGGAAACAGAAACTTAAAACGTCAATTTCTCGAAATGACTTCGAGACTACATATTTTCAGCTTTTGAAGCAGAGTCAAAATATATAAAAAGGGCTTCATAATGTTGAAAGAAATTCTAACTTCTGACAATTATTGGCGAAGATACATCCGTTTGAATTTGGAAACAGAAACTTAAAACGTCAATTTCTCGAAATGACTTCGAGACTACATATTTTCAGCTTTTGATGCAGAATCAAAATATATAAAAAGGGCTTCATAATGTTGAAAGAAATTCTAACTTCTGACAATTATTGGCGAAGATACATCCGTTTGAATTTGGAAACAGAAACTTAAAACGTCGATTTCTCGAAATGACTTCGAGACTACATATTTTCAGCTTTTGATGCAGAATCAAAATATATAAAAAGGGCTTCATAATGTTGAAAGAAATTCTAACTTCTGACAAATATTGACGAAGATACATCCGTTTGAATTTGGAAACAGAAACTTAAAACGTCAATTTCTCGAAATGACTTCGAGACTACATATTTTCAGCTTTTGATGCATAGTCAAAATATATAAAAAGGGCTTCATAATGTTGAAAGAAATTCTAACTTCTGACAATTATTGGCGAAGATACATCCGTTTGAATTTGGAAACAGAAACTTAAAACGTCAATTTCTCGAAATGACTTCGAGACTACATATTTTCAGCTTTTGAAGCAGAGTCAAAATATATAAAAAGGGCTTCATAATGTTGAAAAAATTCTAACTTCTGACAATTATTGGCGAAGATACATCCGTTTGAATTTGGAAACAGAAACTTAAAACGTCAATTTCTCGAAATGACTTCGAGACTACATATTTACAGCTTTTGATGCAGAATCAAAATATATAAAAAGGGCTTCATAATGTTGAAAGAAATTCTAACTTCTGACAATTATTGGCGAAGATACATCCGTTTGAATTTGGAAACAGAGACTTAAAGCGTCGATTTCTCGAAATGACTTCGAGACTACATATTTTCAGCTTTTGATGCAGAATCAAAATATATAAAAAGGGCTTCATAATGTTGAAAGAAATTCTACTTTCTGACAAATATTGACGAAGATACATCCGTTTGAATTTGGAAACAGAAACTTAAAACGTCAATTTCTCGAAATGACTTCGAGACTACATATTTCAGCTTTTGATGCAGAGTCAAAATATATAAAAAGGGCTTCATAATGTTGAAAGAAATTCTGACTTCTGACAATTATTGGCGAAGATACATCCGTTTGAATTTGGGAAAATAAACTTAAAACGCCAATATCTCGAAATGACTTCGAGACTACATATTTTCAGCTTTTGATGCAGAATCAAAATATATAAAAAGGGGTTCATAATGTTGCAAGAAATTCTAACTTCTGACAATTATTGGCGAAGATACATCCGTTTGAATTTGGAAACAGAAACTTAAAACGTCAATTTCTCGAAATGACTTCGAGACTACATATTTTCAGCTTTTGATGCACAGTCAAAATATATAAAAAGGGCTTCATAATGTTGAAAGAAATTCTAACTTCTGACAATTATTGGCGAAGATACATCCGTTTGAATTTGGAAACAGAAACTTAAAACGTCAATTTCTCGAAATGACTTCCAGACTACATATTTTCAGCTTTTGAAGCAGAGTCAAAATATATAAAAAGGGCTTCATAATGTTGAAAGAAATTCTAACTTCTGACAATTATTGGCGAAGATACATCCGTTTGAATTTGGAAACAGAAACTTAAAACGTCAATTTCTCGAAATGACTTCGAGACTACATATTTTCAGCTTTTGATGCAGAATCAAAATATATAAAAAGGGCTTCATAATGTTGAAAGAAATTCTAACTTCTGACAATTATTGGCGAAGATACATCCGTTTGAATTTGGAAACAGAAACTTAAAACGTCGATTTCTCGAAATGACTTCGAGACTACATATTTTCAGCTTTTGATGCAGAATCAAAATATATAAAAAGGGCTTCATAATGTTTTAAGAAATTCTAACTTCTGACAAATATTGACGAAGATACATCCGTTTGAATTTGGAAACAGAAACTTAAAACGTCAATTTCTCGAAATGACTTCGAGACTACATATTTTCAGCTTTTGATGCATAGTCAAAATATATAAAAAGGGCTTCATAATGTTGAAAGAAATTCTAACTTCTGACAATTATTGGCGAAGATACATCCGTTTGAATTTGGAAACAGAAACTTAAAACGTCAATTTCTCGAAATGACTTCGAGACTACATATTTTCAGCTTTTGATGCAGAGTCAAAATATATAAAAAGGGCTTCATAATGTTGAAAGAAATTCTGACTTCTGACAATTATTGGCGAAGATACATCCGTTTGAATTTGGAAACAGAAACTTAAAACGTCAATTTCTCGAAATGACTTCGAGACTACATATTTTCAGCTTTTGATGCAGAATCAAAATATATAAAAAGGGCTTCATAATGTTGAAAGAAATTCTAACTTCTGACAATTATTGGCGAAGATACATCCGTTTGAATTTGGAAACAGAAACTTAAAACGTCGATTTCTCGAAATGACTTCGAGACTACATATTTTCAGCTTTTGATGCAGAATCAAAATATATAAAAAGGGCTTCATAATGTTGAAAGAAATTCTAACTTCTGACAAATATTGACGAAGATACATCCGTTTGAATTTGGAAACAGAAACTTAAAACGTCAATTTCTCGAAATGACTTCGAGACTACATATTTTCAGCTTTTGATGCATAGTCAAAATATATAAAAAGGGCTTCATAATGTTGAAAGAAATTCTAACTTCTGACAATTATTGGCGAAGATACATCCGTTTGAATTTGGAAACAGAAACTTAAAACGTCAATTTCTCGAAATGACTTCGAGACTACATATTTTCAGCTTTGAAGCAGAGTCAAAATATATAAAAAGGGCTTCATAATGTTGAAAGAAATTCTAACTTCTGACAATTATTGGCGAAGATACATCCGTTTGAATTTGGAAACAGAAACTTAAAACGTCAATTTCTCGAAATGACTTCGAGACTACATATTTTCAGCTTTTGATGCAGAGTCAAAATATATAAAAAGGGCTTCATAATGTTGAAAGAAATTCTGACTTCTGACAAATATTGGCGAAGTTACATCCGTTTGAATTTGGGAAAATAAACTTAAAACGCCAATATCTCGAAATGACTTCGAGACTACATATTTTCAGCTTTTGATGCAGAATCAAAATATATAAAAAGGGGTTCATAATGTTGCACGAAATTCTAACTTCTGACAATTATTGGCGAAGATACATCCGTTTGAATTTGGAAACAGAAACTTAAAACGTCAATTTCTCGAAATGACTTCGAGACTACATATTTTCAGCTTTTGATGCACAGTCAAAATATATAAAAAGGGCTTCATAATGTTGAAAGAAATTCTAACTTCTGACAATTATTGGCGAAGATACATCCGTTTGAATTTGGAAACAGAAACTTAAAACGTCAATTTCTCGAAATGACTTCCAGACTACATATTTTCAGCTTTTGAAGCAGAGTCAAAATATATAAAAAGGGCTTCATAATGTTGAAAGAAATTCTAACTTCTGACAATTATTGGCGAAGATACATCCGTTTGAATTTGGAAACAGAAACTTAAAACGTCAATTTCTCGAAATGACTTCGAGACTACATATTTTCAGCTTTTGATGCAGAATCAAAATATATAAAAAGGGCTTCATAATGTTGAAAGAAATTCTAACTTCTGACAATTATTGGCGAAGATACATCCGTTTGAATTTGGAAACAGAAACTTAAAACGTCGATTTCTCGAAATGACTTCGAGACTACATATTTTCAGCTTTTGATGCAGAATCAAAATATATAAAAAGGGCTTCATAATGTTGAAAGAAATTCTAACTTCTGACAAATATTGACGAAGATACATCCGTTTGAATTTGGAAACAGAAACTTAAAACGTCAATTTCTCGAAATGACTTCGAGACTACATATTTTCAGCTTTTGATGCATAGTCAAAATATATAAAAAGGGCTTCATAATGTTGAAAGAAATTCTAACTTCTGACAATTATTGGCGAAGATACATCCGTTTGAATTTGGAAACAGAAACTTAAAACGTCAATTTCTCGAAATGACTTCGAGACTACATATTTTCAGCTTTTGATGCAGAGTCAAAATATATAAAAAGGGCTTCATAATGTTGAAAGAAATTCTGACTTCTGACAATTATTGGCGAAGATAATTCCGTTTGAATTTGGGAAAAGAAACTTAATCCGCCAATATCTCGAAATGACTTCGAGACTACATATTTTCAGCTTTTGATGCAGAATCAAAATATATAAAAAGGGGTTCATAATGTTGAAAGAAATTCTAACTTCTGACAATTATTGGCGAAGATACATCCGTTTGAATTTGGAAACAGAAACTTAAAACGTCAATTTCTCGAATTGACTTCGAGACTACATATTTTCAGCTTTTGATGCAGAATCAAAATATATAAAAAGGGCTACATAATGTTGAAAGAAATTCTAACTTCTGACAATTATTGGCGAAGATACATCCGTTTGAATTTGGAAACAGAAACTTAAAACGTCAATTTCTCGAAATGACTTCGAGACTACATATTTTCAGCTTTTGATGCAGAATCAAAATATATAAAAAGGGCTTCATAATATTGAAAGAAATTCTAACTTCTGACAATTATTGGCGAAGATACATCCGTTTGAATTTGGGAAAATAAACTTAAAACGCCAATATCTCGAAATGACTTCGAGACTACATATTTTCAGCTTTTGATGCAGAATCAAAATATATAAAAAGGGCTTCATAATGTTGAAAGAAATTCTAACTTCTGACAATTATTGGCGAAGATACATCCGTTTGAATTTGGAAACAGAAACTTAAAACGTCAATTTCTCGAAATGACTTCGAGACTACATATTTTCAGCTTTTGATGCAGAGTCAAAATATATAAAAAGGGCTTCATAATGTTGAAAGAAATTCTGACTTCTGACAATTATTGGCGAAGATAATTCCGTTTGAATTTGGGAAAAGAAACTTAAACCGCCAATATCTCGAAATGACTTCGAGACTACATATTTTCAGCTTTTGATGCAGAATCAAAATATATAAAAAGGGGTTCATAATGTTGAAAGAAATTCTGACTTCTGACAATTATTGGCGAAGATACATCCGTTTGAATTTGGGAAAATAATCTTAAAACGCCAATATCTCGAAATGACTTCGAGACTACATATTTTCAGCTTTTGATGCAGAATCAAAATATATAAAAAGGGCTTCATAATGTTGCAAGAAATTCTAACTTCTGACAATTATTGGCGAAGATACATCCGTTTGAATTTGGAAACAGAAACTTAAAACGTCAATTTCTCGAAATGACTTCGAGACTACATATTTTCAGTTTTTGATGCACAGTCAAAATATATAAAAAGGGCTTCATAATGTTGAAAGAAATTCTAACTTCTGACAATTATTGGCGAAGATACATCCGTTTGAATTTGGAAACAGAAACTTAAAACGTCAATTTCTCGAAATGACTTCGAGACTACATATTTTCAGCTTTTGATGCAGAGTCAAAATATATAAAAAGGGCTTCATAATGTTGAAAGAAATTCTGACTTCTGACAATTATTGGCGAAGATAATTCCGTTTGAATTTGGGAAAAGAAACTTAAACCGCCAATATCTCGAAATGACTTCGAGACTACATATTTTCAGCTTTTGATGCAGAATCAAAATATATAAAAAGGGGTTCATAATGTTGAAAGAAATTCTAACTTCTGACAATTATTGGCGAAGATACATCCGTTTGAATTTGGAAACAGAAACTTAAAACGACAATTTCTCGAAATGACTTCAAGACTACATATTTTCAGCTTTTGATGCAGAATCAAAATATATAAAAAGGGCTTCATAATGTTGAAAGAAATTCTAACTTCTGACAATTATTGGCGAAGATACATCCGTTTGAATTTGGAAACAGAAACTTAAGACGTCAATTTCTCGAAATGACTTCGAGACTACATATTTTCAGCTTTTGATGCATAGTCAAAATATATAAAAAAAGCTTCATAATGTTGAAAGAAATTCTAACTTCTGACAATTATTGGCGAAGATACATCCGTTTGAATTTGGAAACAGAAACTTAAAACGTCAATTTCTCGAAATGACTTCGAGACTACATATTTTCAGCTTTTGATGCAGAGTCAAAATATATAAAAAGGGCTTCATAATGTTGAAAGAAATTCTAACTTCTGACAATTATTGGCGAAGATACATCCGTTTGAATTTGGAAACAGAAACTTAAAACGTCAATTTCTCGAAATGACTTCGAGACTACATATTTTCAGCTTTTGATGCAGAATCAAAATATATAAAAAAGGCTTCATAATGTTGAAAGAAATTCTAACTTCTGACAATTATTGGCGAAGATACATCCGTTTGAATTTGGAAACAGAAACTTAAAACGTCAATTTCTCGAAATGACTTCGAGACTACATATTTTCAGCTTTTGATGCACAGTCAAAATATATAAAAAGGGCTTCATAATGTTGAAAGAAATTCTAACTTCTGACAATTATTGGCGAAGATACATCCGTTTGAATTTGGAAACAGAAACTAAAAACGTCAATTTCTCGAAATGACTTCGAGACTACATATTTTCAGCTTTTGATGCAGAATCAAAATATATAAAAAGGGCTTCATAATGTTGAAAGAAATTCTAACTTCTGACCATTATTGGCGAAGATACATCCGTTTGAATTTGGAAACAGAAACTTAAAACGTCAATTTCGCGAAATGACTTCGAGACTACATATTTTCAGCTTTTGATGCAGAATCAAAATATATAAAAAGGGCTTCATAATGTTGAAAGAAATTCTAACTTCTGACAATTATTGGCGAAGATACATCCGTTTGAATTTGGAAACAGAAACTTAAGACGTCAATTTCTCGAAATGACTTTGAGACTACATATTTTCAGCTTTTGATGCAGAGTCAAAATATATAAAAAGAGCTTCATAATGTTGAAAGAAATTCTAACTTCTGACAATTATTGGCGAAGATACATCCGTTTGAATTTGGAAACAGAAACTTAAGACGTCAATTTCTCAAAATGACTTCGAGACTACATATTTTCAGCTTTTGATGCAGAGTCAAAATATATAAAAAGGGCTTCATAATGTTGAAAGAAATTCTAACTTCTGACAATTATTGGCGAAGATACATCCGTTTGAATTTGGAAACAGAAACTTAAAACGTCAATTTCTCGAAATGACTTCGAGACTACATATTTTCAGCTTTTGAAGCAGAGTCAAAATATATAAAAAGGGCTTCATAATGTTGAAAGAAATTCTAACTTCTGACAATTATTGACGAAGATACATCCGTTTGAATTTGGGAAAATAAACTTAAAACGTCAATTTCTCGAAATGACTTCGAGACTACATATTTTCAGCTTTTGATGCAGAGTCAAAATATATAAAAAGGGCTTCATAATGTTGCAAGAAATTCTAACTTCTGACAATTATTGGCGAAGATACATCCGTTTGAATTTGGAAACAGAAACTTAAAACGTCAATTTCTCGAAATGACTTCGAGACTACATATTTTCAGCTTTTGATGCAGAGTCAAAATATATAAAAAGGGCTTCATAATGTTGAAAGAAATTCTAACTTCTGACAATTATTGGCAAAGATACATCCGTTTGAATTTGGAAACAGAAACTTAAAACGTCAATTTCTCGAAATGACTTCAAGACTACATATTTTCAGCTTTTGATGCAGAATCAAAATATATAAAAAGGGCTTCATAATGTTGAAAGAAATTCTAACTTCTGACAATTATTGGCGAAGATACATCCGTTTGAATTTGGAAACAGAAACTTAAAACGACAATTTCTCGAAATGACTTCGAGACTACATATTTTCAGCTTTTGATGCAGAATCAAATTATATAAAAAGGGCTTCATAATGTTGAAAGAAATTCTAACTTCTGGCCATTATTGGCGAAGATACATCCGTTTGAATTTGGAAACAGAAACTTAAAACGTCAATTTCTCGAAATGACTTCGAGACTACATATTTTCAGCTTTTGATGCAGAATCAAAATATATAAAAAGGGCTTCATAATGTTCAAAGAAATTCTAACTTCTGACAATTATTGGCGAAGATACATCCGTTTGAATTTGGAAACCGAAACTTAAAACGTCAATTTCTCGAAATGACTTTGAGACTACATATTTTCAGCTTTTGATGCAGAGTCAAAATATATAAAAAGGGCTTCATAATGTTGAAAGAAATTCTAACTTCTGACAATTATTGGCGAAGATACATCCGTTTGAATTTGGAAACAGAAACTTAAAACGTCAATTTCTCGAAATGACTTCAAGACTATATATTTTCAGCTTTTGAAGCAGAGTCAAAATATATAAAAAGGGCTTCATAATGTTGAAAAAAATTCTAACTTCTGACAATTATTGGCGAAGATACATCCGTTTGAATTTGGAAACAGAAACTTAAAACGTCAATTTCTCGAAATGACTTCGAGACTACATATTTACAGCTTTTGATGCAGAATCAAAATATATAAAAAGGGCTTCATAATGTTGAAAGAAATTCTAACTTCTGACAATTATTGGCGAAGATACATCCGTTTGAATTTGGAAACAGAGACTTAAAGCGTCGATTTCTCGAAATGACTTCGAGACTACATATTTTCAGCTTTTGATGCAGAGTCAAAATATATAAAAAGGGCTTCATAATGTTGAAAGAAATTCTAACTGCTGACAATTATTGGCGAAGATACATCCGTTTGAATTTGGAAACCGAAACTTAAAACGTTAATTTCTCGAAATGACTTCGAGACTACATATTTTCAGCTTTTGATGCATAGTCAAAATATATAAAAAGGGCTTCATAATGTTGAAAGAAATTCTAACTTCTGACAAATATTGGCGAAGTTACATCCGTTTGAATTTGGGAAAATAAACTTAAAACGCCAATATCTCGAAATGACTTCGAGACTACATATTTTCAGCTTTTGATGCAGAATCAAAATATATAAAAAGGGGTTCATAATGTTGCAAGAAATTCTAACTTCTGACAATTATTGGCGAAGATACATCCGTTTGAATTTGGAAACAGAAACTTAAAACGTCAATTTCTCGAAATGACTTCGAGACTACATATTTTCAGCTTTTGATGCAGAATCAAAATATATAAAAGGGGCTTCATAATGTTGAAAGAAATTCTACTTTCTGACAAATATTGACGAAGATACATCCGTTTGAATTTGGAAACAGAAACTTAAAACGTCAATTTCTCGAAATGACTTCGAGACTACATATTTTCAGCTTTTGATGCATAGTCAAAATATATAAAAAGGGCTTCATAATGTTGAAAGAAATTCTGACTTCTGACAAATATTGGCGAAGTTACATCCGTTTGAATTTGGGAAAATAAACTTAAAACGCCAATATCTCGAAAATGACTTCGAGACTACATATTTTCAGCTTTTGATGCAGAATCAAAATATATAAAAAGGGGTTCATAATGTTGCAAGAAATTCTAACTTCTGACAATTATTGGCGAAGATACATCCGTTTGAATTTGGAAACAGAAACTTAAAACGTCAATTTCTCGAAATGACTTCGAGACTACATATTTTCAGCTTTTGATGCACAGTCAAAATATATAAAAAGGGCTTCATAATGTTGAAAGAAATTCTAACTTCTGACAATTATTGGCGAAGATACATCCGTTTGAATTTGGAAACAGAAACTTAAAACGTCAATTTCTCGAAATGACTTCCAGACTACATATTTTCAGCTTTTGATGCAGAGTCAAAATATATAAAAAGGGCTTCATAATGTTGAAAGAAATTCTAACTTCTGACAATTATTGGCGAAGATACATCCGTTTGAATTTGGAAACAGAAACTTAAAACGTCAATTTCTCGAAATGACTTCGAGACTACATATTTTCAGCTTTTGATGCAGAATCAAAATATATAAAAAGGGCTTCATAATGTTGAAAGAAATTCTAACTTCTGACAATTATTGGCGAAGATACATCCGTTTGAATTTGGAAACAGAAACTTAAAACGTCGATTTCTCGAAATGACTTCGAGACTACATATTTTCAGCTTTTGATGCAGAATCAAAATATATAAAAAGGGCTTCATAATGTTGAAAGAAATTCTAACTTCTGACAAATATTGACGAAGATACATCCGTTTGAATTTGGAAACCGAAACTTAAAACGTCAATTTCTCGAAATGACTTCGCGACTACATATTTTCAGCTTTTGATGCATAGTCAAAATATATAAAAAGGGCCTCATAATGTTGAAAGAAATTCTGACTTCTGACAATTATTGGCGAAGATACATCCGTTTGAATTTGGAAACAGAAACTTAAAACGTCAATTTCTCGAAATGACTTCGAGACTACATATTTTCAGCTTTTGAAGCAGAGTCAAAATATATAAAAAGGGCTTCATAATGTTGAAAAAAATTCTAACTTCTGACAATTATTGGCGAAGATACATCCGTTTGAATTTGGAAACAGAAACTTAAAACGTCAATTTCTCGAAATGACTTCGAGACTACATATTTACAGCTTTTGATGCAGAATCAAAATATATAAAAAGGGCTTCATAATGTTGAAAGAAATTCTAACTTCTGACAATTATTGGCGAAGATACATCCGTTTGAATTTGGAAACAGAGACTTAAAACGTCGATTTCTCGAAATGACTTCGAGACTACATATTTTCAGCTTTTGATGCAGAATCAAAATATATAAAAAGGGCTTCATAATGTTGAAAGAAATTCTACTTTCTGACAAATATTGACGAAGATACATCCGTTTGAATTTGGAAACAGAAACTTAAAACGTCAATTTCTCGAAATGACTTCGAGACTACATATTTCAGCTTTTGATGCATAGTCAAATATATAAAAAGGGACTTCATAATGTTGTAAGAAATTCTGACTTCTGACAAATATTGGCGAAGTTACATCCGTTTGAATTTGGGAAAATAAACTTAAAACGCCAATATCTCGAAATGACTTCGAGACTACATATTTTCAGCTTTTGATGCAGAATCAAAATATATAAAAAGGGGTTCATAATGTTGCAAGAAATTCTAACTTCTGACAATTATTGGCGAAGATACATCCGTTTGAATTTGGAAACAGAAACTTAAAACGTCAATTTCTCGAAATGACTTCGAGACTACATATTTTCAGCTTTTGATGCACAGTCAAAATATATAAAAAGGGCTTCATAATGTTGAAAGAAATTCTGACTTCTGACAATTATTGGCGAAGATACATCCGTTTGAATTTGGAAACAGAAACTTAAAACGTCAATTTCTCGAAATGACTTCCAGACTACATATTTTCAGCTTTTGATGCAGAATCAAAATATATAAAAAGGGCTTCATAATGTTGAAAGAAATTCTAACTTCTGACAATTATTGGCGAAGATACATCCGTTTGAATTTGGAAACAGAAACTTAAAACGTCAATTTCTCGAAATGACTTCGAGACTACATATTTTCAGCTTTTGATGCAGAATCAAAATATATAAAAAAGGGCTTCATAATGTTGAAAGAAATTCTAACTTCTGACAATTATTGGCGAAGATACATCCGTTTGAATTTGGAAACAGAAACTTAAAACGTCGATTTCTCGAAATGACTTCGAGACTACATATTTTCAGCTTTTGATGCAGAATCAAAATATATAAAAAGGGCTTCATAATGTTGAAAGAAATTCTAACTTCTGACAAATATTGACGAAGATACATCCGTTTGAATTTGGAAACAGAAACTTAAAACGTCAATTTCTCGAAATGACTTCGAGACTACATATTTTCAGCTTTTGATGCATAGTCAAAATATATAAAAAGGGCTTCATAATGTTGAAAGAAATTCTAACTTCTGACAATTATTGGCGAAGATACATCCGTTTGAATTTGGAAACAGAAACTTAAAACGTCAATTTCTCGAAATGACTTCGAGACTACATATTTTCAGCTTTTGAAGCAGAGTCAAAATATATAAAAAGGGCTTCATAATGTTGAAAAAAATTCTAACTTCTGACAATTATTGGCGAAGATACATCCGTTTGAATTTGGAAACAGAAACTTAAAACGTCAATTTCTCGAAATGACTTCGAGACTACATATTTACAGCTTTTGATGCAGAATCAAAATATATAAAAAGGGCTTCATAATGTTGAAAGAAATTCTAACTTCTGACAATTATTGGCGAAGATACATCCGTTTGAATTTGGAAACAGAGACTTAAAGCGTCGATTTCTCGAAATGACTTCGAGACTACATATTTTCAGCTTTTGATGCAGAATCAAAATATATAAAAAGGGCTTCATAATGTTGAAAGAAATTCTACTTTCTGACAAATATTGACGAAGATACATCCGTTTGAATTTGGAAACAGAAACTTAAAACGTCAATTTCTCGAAATGACTTCGAGACTACATATTTTCAGCTTTTGATGCAGAATCAAAATATATAAAAAGGGCTTCATAATGTTGAAAGAAATTCTAACTTCTGACAATTATTGGCGAAGATACATCCGTTTGAATTTGGAAACAGAAACTTAAAACGTCGATTTCTCGAAATGACTTCGAGACTACATATTTTCAGCTTTTGATGCAGAATCAAAATATATAAAAAGGGCTTCATAATGTTGAAAGAAATTCTAACTTCTGACAAATATTGACGAAGATACATCCGTTTGAATTTGGAAACAGAAACTTAAAACGTCAATTTCTCGAAACGACTTCGAGACTACATATTTTCAGCTTTTGATGCATAGTCAAAATATATAAAAAGGGCTTCATAATGTTGAAAGAAATTCTAACTTCTGACAATTATTGGCGAAGATACATCCGTTTGAATTTGGAAACAGAAACTTAAAACGTCAATTTCTCGAAATGACTTCGAGACTACATATTTTCAGCTTTTGAAGCAGAGTCAAAATATATAAAAAGGGCTTCATAATGTTGAAAAAAATTCTAACTTCTGACAATTATTGGCGAAGATACATCCGTTTGAATTTGGAAACAGAAACTTAAAACGTCAATTTCTCGAAATGACTTCGAGACTACATATTTTCAGCTTTTGATACAGAGTCAAAATATATAAAAAGGGCTTCATAATGTTGAAAGAAATTCTGACTTCTGACAAATATTGGCGAAGTTACATCCGTTTGAATTTGGGAAAATAAACTTAAAACGCCAATATCTCGAAATGACTTCGAGACTACATATTTTCAGCTTTTGATGCAGAATCAAAATATATAAAAAGGGGTTCATAATGTTGCACGAAATTCTAACTTCTGACAATTATTGGCGAAGATACATCCGTTTGAATTTGGAAACAGAAACTTAAAACGTCAATTTCTCGAAATGACTTCGAGACTACATATTTTCAGCTTTTGATGCACAGTCAAAATATATAAAAAGGGCTTCATAATGTTGAAAGAAATTCTAACTTCTGACAATTATTGGCGAAGATACATCCGTTTGAATTTGGAAACAGAAACTTAAAACGTCAATTTCTCGAAATGACTTCCAGACTACATATTTTCAGCTTTTGAAGCAGAGTCAAAATATATAAAAAGGGCTTCATAATGTTGAAAGAAATTCTAACTTCTGACAATTATTGGCGAAGATACATCCGTTTGAATTTGGAAACAGAAACTTAAAACGTCAATTTCTCGAAATGACTTCGAGACTACATATTTTCAGCTTTTGATGCAGAATCAAAATATATAAAAAGGGCTTCATAATGTTGAAAGAAATTCTAACTTCTGACAATTATTGGCGAAGATACATCCGTTTGAATTTGGAAACAGAAACTTAAAACGTCGATTTCTCGAAATGACTTCGAGACTACATATTTTCAGCTTTTGATGCAGAATCAAAATATATAAAAAGGGCTTCATAATGTTGAAAGAAATTCTAACTTCTGACAAATATTGACGAAGATACATCCGTTTGAATTTGGAAACAGAAACTTAAAACGTCAATTTCTCGAAATGACTTCGAGACTACATATTTTCAGCTTTTGATGCATAGTCAAAATATATAAAAAGGGCTTCATAATGTTGAAAGAAATTCTAACTTCTGACAATTATTGGCGAAGATACATCCGTTTGAATTTGGAAACAGAAACTTAAAACGTCAATTTCTCGAAATGACTTCGAGACTACATATTTTCAGCTTTTGATGCAGAGTCAAAATATATAAAAAGGGCTTCATAATGTTGAAAGAAATTCTGACTTCTGACAATTATTGGCGAAGATATTCCGTTTGAATTTGGGAAAAGAAACTTAATCCGCCAATATCTCGAAATGACTTCGAGACTACATATTTTCAGCTTTTGATGCAGAATCAAAATATATAAAAAGGGGTTCATAATGTTGAAAGAAATTCTAACTTCTGACAATTATTGGCGAAGATACATCCGTTTGAATTTGGAAACAGAAACTTAAAACGTCAATTTCTCGAAATGACTTCCAGACTACATATTTTCAGCTTTTGAAGCAGAGTCAAAATATATAAAAAGGGCTTCATAATGTTGAAAGAAATTCTAACTTCTGACAATTATTGGCGAAGATACATCCGTTTGAATTTGGAAACAGAGACTTAAAACGTCGACTTCTCGAAATGACTTCGAGACTACATATTTTCAGCTTTTGATGCAGAATCAAAATATATAAAAAGGGCTTCATAATGTTGAAAGAAATTCTAACTTCTGACAATTATTGACGAAGATACATCCGTTTAAATTTGGGAAAATAAACTTAAAACGCCAATATCTCGAAATGACTTCGAGACTACATATTTTCAGCTTTTGATGCAGAATCAAAATATTTAAAAAGGGGTTCATAATGTTGAAATAAATTCTGACTTCTGACAATTATTGGCGAAGATACATCCGTTTGAATTTGGAAACAGAAACTTAAAACGTCAATTTCTCGAAATGACTTCGAGACTACATATTTTCAGCTTTTGATGCAGAATCAAAATATATAAAAAGGGCTTCATAATGTTGAAAGAAATTCTAACTTCTGACAATTATTGGCGAAGATACATCCGTTTGAATTTGGAAACAGAAACTTAAAACGTCAATTTCTCGAAATGACTTCGAGACTACATATTTTCAGCTTTTGAAGCAGAGTCAAAATATATAAAAAGGGCTTCATAATGTTGAAAGAAATTCTGACTTCTGACAATTATTGGCGAAGATACATCCGTTTGAATTTGGAAACAGAAACTTAAAACGTCAATTTCTCGAAATGACTTCGAGACTACATATTTTCAGCTTTTGATGCAGAATCAAAATATATAAAAAGGGCTTCATAATGTTGAAAGAAATTCTAACTTTTGACAATTATTGACGAAGATACATCCGTTTGAATTTGGAAACAGAAACTTAAAACGTCAATTTCTCGAAATGACTTCGCGACTACATATTTTCAGCTTTTGATGCAGAGTCAAAATATATAAAAATGGCTTCATAATGTTGAAAGAAATTCTAACTTCTGACAATTATTGGCGAAGATACATCCGTTTTGAATTTGGAAACAGGAAACTAAAACGTCAATTTCTCGAAATTGACTTCGAGACTACATATTTTCAGCTTTTGATGCACAGTCAAAATATATAAAAAGGGCTTCATAATGTTGAAAGAAATTCTAACTTCTGACAATTATTGGCGAAGATACATCCGTTTGAATTTGGAAACAGAAACTTAAAACGTCAAATTTCTCGAAATGACTTCGAGACTACATATTTTCAGCTTTTGATGCAGAGTCAAAATAAATAAAAAGGGCTTCATAATGTTGAAAGAAATTCTAACTTCTGACAATTATTGGCGAAGATACATCCGTTTGAATTTGGAAACCGAAACTTAAAACGTCAGTTTCTCGAAATGACTTCGAGACTACATATTTTCAGCTTTTGATGCAAAATCAAAATATATAAAAAGGGTTTCATAATGTTGAATGAAATTCTAACTTCTGACAATTATTGGCGAAGATACATCCGTTTGAATTTGGAAACAGAAACTTAAAACGTCAATTTCTCGAAATGACTTCGAGACTACATATTTTCAGCTTTTGATGCACAGTCAAAATATATAAAAAGGGCTTCATAATGTTGAAAGAAATTCTAACTTCTGACAATTATTGGCGGAGATACATCCATTTGAATTTGGGAACAGAAACTTAAAACGTCAATTTCTCGAAATGACTTCGAGACTACATATTTTCAGCTTTTGATGCAGAATCGAAATATATAAAACGGCTTCATAATGTTGAAAGAAATTCTAACTTCTGACCATTATTGACGAGATACATCCGTTTGATTTGGAAACAGAACTTAAACGTCAATTTCTCGAAATGACTTCGAGACTACATATTTTCAGCTTTTGATGCAGAGTCAAAATATATAAAAAGGGCTTCATAATGTTGAAATAAATTCTAACTTCTGACAATTATTGGCGAA
The DNA here is from genome assembly GCF_018153295.1 of Drosophila grimshawi. Taxonomy (NCBI): domain Eukaryota; kingdom Metazoa; phylum Arthropoda; class Insecta; order Diptera; family Drosophilidae; genus Drosophila; species Drosophila grimshawi. The sequence goes on from NW_025063096.1 coordinate 135,870, forward strand.
GATACATCCGTTTGAAATTGGAAACAGAAACTTAAAACGTCAGTTTCTCGAAATGACTTCGAGACTACATAATTTCAGCCTTTGATGCAGAGTCAAAATATATAAAAAGGGCTTCATAATGTTGAAAGAAATTCTAACTTCTGACAATTATTGGCGAAGATACATCCGTTTGAATTTGGAAACAGAAACTTAAAACGTCGATTTCTCGAAATGACTTCGAGACTACATATTTTCAGCTTTTGATGCAGAATCAAAATATATAAAAAGGTCTTCATAATGTTGAAAGAAATTCTAACTTCTGACAATTATTAGCGAAGATACATCCGTTTGAATTTGGAAACAGAAACTTAAAACGTCAATTTCTCGAAATGACTTCGAGACTACATATTTTCAGCTTTTGATGCAGAATCGAAATATATAAAAAGGGCTTCATAATGTTGAAAGAAATTCTGACTTCTGACAATTATTGACGAAGATACATCCATTTGAATTTGGAAACAGAAACTTAAAACGTCAATTTCTCGAAATGACTTCGAGACTACATATTTTCAGCTTTTGATGCAGAATCAAAATATATAAAAAGGGCTTCATAATGTTGAAAGAAATTCTAACTTCTGACAATTATTGACGATGATACATCCGTTTGAATTTGGAAACAGAAACTTAAAACGTCAATTTCTCGAAATGACTTCGCGACTACATATTTTCAGCTTTTGATGCAGAATCAAAATATATAAAAAGGGCTTCATAATGTTGAAAGAAATTCTGACTTCTGACAATTATTGGCGAAGATACATCCGTTTGAATTTGGGAAAATAAACTTAAAACGCCAATATCTCGAAATGACTTCGAGACTACATATTTTCAGCTTTTGATGCAGAATCAAAATGTATAAAAAGGGGTTCATAATGTTGAAAGAAATTCTAACTTCTGACAATTATTGGCGAAGATACATCCGTTTGAATTTGGAAACAGAAACTTAAAACGTCAATTTCTCGAAATGACTTCGAGACTACATATTTTCAGCTTTTGAAGCAGAGTCAAAATATATAAAAAGGGCTTCATAATGTTGAAAGAAATTCTAACTTCTGACAATTATTGGCGAAGATACATCCGTTTGAATTTGGAAACAGAAACTTAAAACGTCAATTTCTCGAAATGACTTCGAGACTACATATTTTCAGCTTTTGAAGCAGAGTCAAAATATATAAAAATGGCTTCATAATGTTGAAAGAAATTCTAACTTCTGACAATTATTGGCGAAGATACATCCGTTTGAATTTGGAAACAGAAACTTAAAACGTCAATTTCTCGAAATGACTTCAAGACTACATATTTTAAGCTTTTGATGCAGAATCAAAATATATAAAAAGGGCTTCATAATGTTGAAAGAAATTCTAACTTCTGACAATTATTGACGAAGATACATCCGGTTGAATTTGGAAACAGAAACTTAAAACGTCAATTTCTCGAAATGACTTCGAGACTACATATTTTCAGCTTTTGATGCAGAATCAAAATATATAAAAAAGGCTTCATAATGTTGAAAGAAATTCTGACTTCTGACAATTATTGGCGAAGATACATCCGTTTGAATTTGGGAAAATAAACTTAAAACGCCAATATCTCGAAATGACTTCGAGACAATTTCTCGAAATGACTTCGAGACTACATATTTTCAGCTTTGATGCATAGTCAAAATATATAAAAAGGGCTTCAAAATGTTGAAGAACTCTAACTTCTGACAATTATTGGCGAAGATACATCCGTTTGAATTTGGAAACAGAAACTTAAAACGTCAATTTCTCGAAATGACTTCGAGACTACATATTTTCAGCCTTTGAAGCAGAGTCAAAATATATAAAAGGGGCTTCATAATGTTGAAAGAAATTCTAACTTCTGACAATTATTGGCGAAGATACATCCGTTTGAATTTGGAAACCGAAACTTAAAACGTCAATTTCTCGAAATGACTTCGAGACTACATATTTTCAGCTTTTGATGCAGAATCAAAATATATAAAAAGGGCTTCATAATGTTGAAAGAAATTCTAACTTCTGACAATTATTGGCGAAGCTACATCCGTTTGAATTTGGAAACAGAAACTTAAAACGTCAATTTCTCGAAATGACTTCGAGACTACATATTTTCAGCTTTTGATGCAGAGTCAAAATATATAAAAAGGGCTTCATAATGTTGAAAGAAATTCTAACTTCTGACAATTTTTGGCGAAGATACATCCGTTTGAATTTGGAAACAGAGACTTAAAACGTCGATTTCTCGAAATGACTTCGAGACTACATATTTTCAGCTTTTGATGCAGAATCAAAATATATAAAAAGGGCTTCATAATGTTGAAAGAAATTCTAACTTCTGACAATTATTGACGAAGATACATCCGTTTGAATTTGGAAACAGAAACTTAAAACGTCAATTTCTCGAAATGACTTCGAGACTACATATTTTCAGCTTTTGATGCAGAATCAAAATATATAAAAAAGGCTTCATAATGTTGAAAGAAATTCTGACTTCTGACAATTATTGGCGAAGATACATCCGTTTGAATTTGGGAAAATAAACTTAAAACGTCAATTTCTCGAAATGACTTCGAGACTACATATTTTCAGCTTTTGATGCAGAGTCAAAATATATAAAAAGGGCTTCATAATGTTGAAAGAAATTCTAACTTCTGACAATTATTGGCGAAGATACATCCGTTTGAATTTGGAAACCGAAACTTAAAACGTCAATTTCTCGAAATGACTTCGAGACTACATATTTTCAGCTTTTGAAGCAGAGTCAAAATATATAAAAAGGGCTTCATAATGTTGAAAGAAATTCTAACTTCTGACAATTATTGGCGAAGATACATCCGTTTGAATTTGGAAACAGAAACTTAAAACGTCAATTTCTCGAAATGACTTCGAGACTACATATTTTCAGCTTTTGAAGCAGAGTCAAAATATATAAAAAGGGCTTCATAATGTTGAAAGAAATTCTAACTTCTGACAATTATTGGCGAAGATACATCCGTTTGAATTTGGAAACAGAAACTTAAAACGTCGATTTCTCGAAATGACTTCGAGACTTTATATTTTCACCTTTTGATGCAGAGTCAAAATATATAAAAAGGGCTTCATAATGTTGAAAGAAATTCTAACTGCTGACAATTTTTGGCGAAAGATACATCCGTTTTGAATTGGGAAACAGAAACTCAACAACGTCAATTTCTCGAAATGACTTCGAGACTACATATTTTCAGCTTTTGATGCAGAATCAAAATATATAAAAAGGGCTTCATAATGTTGAAAGAAATTCTAACTTCTGACAATTATTGGCGAGATACATCCGTTTGAATTTGGAAACAGAAACTTAAAACGTCAATTTCTCGAAATGACTTCGAGACTACATATTTTCAGCTTTTGAAGCAGAGTCAAAATATATAAAAAGGGCTTCATAATGTTGAAAGAAATTCTAACTTCTGACAATTATTGGCGAAGATACATCCGTTTGAATTTGGAAACCGAAACTTAAAACGTCAATTTCTCGAAATGACTTCGAGACTACATGTTTTCAGCTTTTGATGCAGAATCAAAATATATAAAAAGGGCTTCATAATGTTGAAAGAAATTCTAACTTCTGACAATTATTGGCGAAGCTACATCCGTTTGAATTTGGAAACAGAAACTTAAAACGTCGATTTCTCGAAATGACTTCGAGACTTTATATTTTCACCTTTTGATGCAGAGTCAAAATATATAAAAAGGGCTTCATAATGTTGAAAGAAATTCTAACTGCTGACAATTATTGGCGAAGATACATCCGTTTGAATTTGGAAACAGAAACTTAAAACGTCAATTTCTCGAAATGACTTCGAGACTACATAATTTCAGCTTTTGATGCAGAATCAAAATATATAAAAAGGGCTTCATAATGTTGAAAGAAATTCTAACTTCTGACAATTATTGGCGAAGATACATCCGTTTGAATTTGGAAACAGAAACTTAAAACGTCAATTTCTCGAAATGACTTCGAGACTACATATTTTCAGCTTTTGATGCACAGTCAAAATATATAAAAAGGGCTTCATAATGTTGAAAGAAATTCTAACTTCTGACAATTATTGGCGAAGATACATCCGTTTGAATTTGGAAACAGAAACTTAAAACGTCAATTTCTCGAAATGACTTCGAGACTACATATTTTCAGCTTTTGATGCAGAGTCAAAATATATAAAAGGGGCTTCATAATGTTGAAAGAAATTCTAACTTCTGACAATTATTGGCGAAGATACATCCGTTTGAATTTGGAAACCGAAACTTAAAACGTCAATTTCTCGAAATGACTTCGAGACTACATATTTTCAGCTTTTGATGCAGAGTCAAAATATATAAAAAGGGCTTCATAATGTTGAAAGAAATTCTAACTTCTGACAATTATTGGCGAAGCTACATCCGTTTGAATTTGGAAACAGAAACTTAAAACGTCAATTTCTCGAAATGACTTCGAGACTACATATTTTCAGCTTTTGATGCAGAATCAAAATATATAAAAAGGGCTTCATAATGTTGAAAGAAATTCTAACTTCTGACAATTTTTGGCGAAGATACATCCGTTTGAATTTGGAAACAGACTTAAAACGTCGATTTCTCGAAATGACTTCGAGACTACATATTTTCAGCTTTTGATGCAGAATCAAAATATATAAAAAGGGCTTCATAATGTTGAAAGAAATTCTAACTTCTGACAATTATTGACGAAGATACATCCGTTTGAATTTGGAAACCGAAACTTAAAACGTCAATTTCTCGAAATGACTTCGAGACTACATATTTTCAGCTTTTGATGCAGAGTCAAAATATATAAAAAAGGCTTCATAATGTTGAAAGAAATTCTGACTTCTGACAATTATTGGCGAAGATACATCCGTTTGAATTTGGGAAAATAAACTTAAAACGTCAATTTCTCGAAATGACTTCGAGACTACATATTTTCAGCTTTTGATGCAGAGTCAAAATATATAAAAAGGGCTTCATAATGTTGAAAGAAATTCTAACTTCTGACAATTATTGGCGAAGATACATCCGTTTGAATTTGGAAACCGAAACTTAAAACGTCAATTTCTCGAAATGACTTCGAGACTACATATTTTCAGCTTTTGAAGCAGAGTCAAAATATATAAAAAGGGCTTCATAATGTTGAAAGAAATTCTAACTTCTGACAATTATTGGCGAAGCTACATCCGTTTGAATTTGGAAACAGAAACTTAAAACGTCAATTTCTCGAAATGACTTCGAGACTACATATTTTCAGCTTTTGATGCAGAGTCAAAATATATAAAAAGGGCTTCATAATGTTGAAAGAAATTCTAACTGCTGACAATTATTGGCGAAGATACATCCGTTTGAATTTGGAAACAGAAACTTAAAACGTCAATTTCTCGAAATGACTTCGAGACTACATATTTTCAGCTTTTGATGCAGAGTCAAAATATATAAAAAGGGGTTCATAATGTTGAAAGAAATTCTAACTTCTGACAATTATTGGCGAAGATACATCCGTTTGAATTTGGAAACAGAAACTTAAAACGTCAATTTCTCGAAATGACTTCGAGACTACATATTTTCAGCTTTTGAAGCAGAGTCAAAATATATAAAAAGGCTTCATAATGTTGAAAGAAATTCTAACTTCTGACAATTATTGGCGAAGATACATCCGTTTGAATTTGGAAACAGAAACTTAAAACGTCAATTTCTCGAAATGACTTCGAGACTACATATTTTCAGCTTTTGATGCAGAATCAAAATATATAAAAAGGGCTTCATAATGTTGAAAGAAATTCTAACTTCTGACAATTATTGGCGAAGCTACATCCGTTTGAATTTGGAAACAGAAACTTAAAACGTCAATTTCGCGAAATGACTTCGAGACTACATATATTCAGCTTTTGATGCAGAATCAAAATATATAAAAAGGGCTTCATAATGTTGAAAGAAATTCTAACTGCTGACAATTATTGGCGAAGATACATCCGTTTGAATTTGGAAACAGAAACTTAAAACGTCAATTTCTCGAAATGACTTCGAGACTACATAATTTCAGCTTTTGATGCAGAATCAAAATATATAAAAAGGGCTTCATAATGTTGAAAAAAATTCTAACTTCTGACAATTATTGGCGAAGATACATCCATTTGAATTTGGAAACAGAAACTTAAAACGTCAATTTCTCGAAATGATTTCGAGACTTTATATTTTCAGCTTTTGATGCACAGTCAAAATATATAAAAAGGGCTTCATAATGTTGAAAGAAATTCTAACTTCTGACAATTATTGGCGAAGATACATCCATTTGAATTTGGAAACAGAAACTTAAAACGTCAATTTCTCGAAATGATTTCGAGACTTTATATTTTCAGCTTTTGATGCACAGTCAAAATATATAAAAAGGGCTTCATAATGTTGAAAAAATTCTAACTTCTGACAATTATTGGCGAAGATACATCCATTTGAATTTGGAAACAGAAACTTAAAACGTCAATTTCTCGAAATGACTTCGAGACTATATATTTTCAGCTTTTGATGCACAGTCAAAATATATAAAAAGGGCTTCATAATGTTGAAAGAAATTCTAACTTCTGACAATTATTGGCGAAGATACATCCGTTTGAATTTGGAAACCGAAACTTAAAACGTCAATTTCTCGAAATGACTTCGAGACTACATAATTTCAGCTTTTGATGCAGAATCAAAATATATAAAAAGGGCTTCATAATATTGAAAGAAATTCTAACTTCTGACAATTATTGGCGAAGATACATCCGTTTGAATTTGGAAACAGAAACTTAAAACGTCGATTTCTCGAAATGACTTCGAGACTACATATTTTCAGCTTTTGATGCACAGTCAAAATATATAAAAAGGGCTTCATAATGTTGAAAGAAATTCTAACTTCTGACAATTATTGGCGAAGATACATCCGTTTGAATTTGGAAACCGAAACTTAAAACGTCAATTTCTCGAAATGACTTCGCGACTACATATTTTAAGCTTTTGATGCAGAGTCAAAATATATAAAAAGGGCTTCATAATGTTGAAAGAAATTCTAACTTCTGACAATTATTGGCGAAGATACATCCGTTTGAATTTGGGAAAATAAACTTAAAACGCCAATATCTCGAAATGACTTCGAGACTACATATTTTCAGCTTTTGATGCAGAATCAAAATATATAAAAAGGGGTTCATAACGATGAAAGAAATTCTAACTTCTGACAATTATTGGCGAAGATACATCCGTTTGAATTTGGAAACAGAAACTTAAAACGTCAATTTCTCGAAATGACTTCGAGACTACATATTTTCAGCTTTTGAAGCAGAGTCAAAATATATAAAAAGGGCTTCATAATGTTGAAAGAAATTCTAACTTCTGACAATTATTGGCGAAGATACATCCGTTTGAATTTGGAAACCGAAACTTAAAACGTCAATTTCTCGAAATGACTTCGAGACTACATATTTTCAGCTTTTGATGCAGAATCAAAATATATAAAAAGGGCTTCATAATGTTGAAAGAAATTCTAACTTCTGACAATTATTGGCGAAGATACATCCATTTGAATTTGGAAACAGAAACTTAAAACGTCAATTTCTCGAAATGACTTCGAGACTACATATTTTCAGCTTTTGATGCAGAGTCAAAATATATAAAAAGGGCTTCATAATGTTGAAAGAAATTCTAACTTCTGACAATTATTGGCGAAGATACATCCGTTTGAATTTGGAAACAGAAACTTAAAACGTCAATTTCTCGAAATGACTTCGAGACTACATATTTTCAGCTTTTGATGCACAGTCAAAATATATAAAAAGGGCTTCATAATGTTGAAAGAAATTCTAACTTCTGACAATTATTGGCGAAGATACATCCGTTTGAATTTGGAAACAGAAACTTAAAACGTCAATTTCTCGAAATGACTTCGAGACTACATATTTTCAGCTTTTGATGCAGAATCAAAATATATAAAAAGGGCTTCATAATGTTGAAAGAAATTCTAACTTCTGACAATTATTGGCGAAGATACATCCGTTTGAATTTGGAAACAGAAACTTAAAACGTCAATTTCTCGAAATGACTTCAAGACTACATATTTTCAGCTTTTGATGCAGAATCAAAATATATAAAAAGGACTTCATAATGTTGAAAGAAATTCTAACTTCTGACAATTATTGGCGAAGATACATCCGTTTGAATTTGGAAACCGAAACTTAAAACGTCAATTTCTCGAAATGACTTCGAGACTACATATTTTCAGCTTTTGATGCAGAATCAAAATATATAAAAAGGGCTTCATAATGTTGAAAGAAATTCTAACTTCTGACAATTATTGGCGAAGATACATCCGTTTGAATTTGGAAACAGAAACTTAAAACGTCAATTTCTCGAAATGACTTCAAGACTACATATTTTCAGCTTTTGATGCAGAATCAAAATATATAAAAAGGACTTCATAATGTTGAAAGAAATTCTAACTTCTGACAATTATTGGCGAAGATACATCCGTTTGAATTTGGAAACCGAAACTTAAAACGTCAATTTCTCGAAATGACTTCGAGACTACATATTTTCAGCTTTTGATGCAGAGTCAAAATATATAAAAAGGGCTTCATAATGTTGAAAGAAATTCTGACTTCTGCCAATTATTGGCGAAGATACATCCGTTTGAATTTGGAAACCGAAACTTAAAACGTCAATTTCTCGAAATGACTTCGCGACTACCTATTTTCAGCTTTTGATGCATAGTCAAAATATATAAAAAGGGCTTCCTAATGTTGAAAGAAATTCTAACTTCTGACAATTATTGGCGAAGATACATCCATTTGAATTTGGAAACAGAAACTTAAAACGTCAATTTCTCGAAATGACTTCGAGACTACATATTTTCAGCTTTTGATGCAGAATCAAAATATATAAAAAGGGCTTCATAATGTTGAAAGAAATTCTAACTGCTGACAATTATTGGCGAAGATACATCCGGTTGAATTTGGAAACCGAAACTTAAAACGTCAATTTCTCGAAATGACTTCGAGACTACATATTTTCAGCTTTTGATGCAGAATCAAAATATATAAAAAGGGCTTCATAATGTTGAAAGAAATTCTAACTTCTGACAATTATTGGCGAAGATACATCCATTTGAATTTGGAAACAGAAACTTAAAACGTCAATTTCTCGAAATGACTTCGAGACTACATATTTTCAGCTTTTGATGCAGACTCAAAGTATATAAAAAGGGCTTCATAATGTTGAAAGAAATTCTAACTTCTGACAATTATTGGCGAAGATACATCCGTTTGAATTTGGAAACAGAAACTTAAAACGTCAATTTCTCGAAATGACTTCGAGACTACATATTTTCAGCTTTTGATGCAGAGTCAAAATATATAAAAAGGGCTTCATAATGTTGAAAGAAATTCTGACTTCTGCCAATTATTGGCGAAGATACATCCGTTTGAATTTGGAAACCGAAACTTAAAACGTCAATTTCTCGAAATGACTTCGCGACTACATATTTTCAGCTTTTGATGCAGAGTCAAAATATATAAAAAGGGCTTCATAATGTTGAAAGAAATTCTAACTTCTGACAATTATTGGCGAAGAAACATCCGTTTGAATTTGGAAACAGAAACTTAAAACGTCAATTTCTCGAAATGACTTCGAGACTACATATTTTCAGCTTTTGATGCAGAGTCAAAATACTCGTATATAAAAAGGGCTTCATAATGTTGAAAGAAATTCTAACTTCTGACAATTATTGGCGAAGATACATCCGTTTGAATTTGGAAACAGAAACTTAAAACGTCAATTTCTCGAAATGACTTCGAGACTACATATTTTCAGCTTTTGATGCAGAGTCAAAATATATAAAAAGGGCTTCATAATGTTGAAAGAAATTCTAACTTCTGACAATTATTGGCGAAGATACATCCGTTTGAATTTGGAAACAGAAACTTAAAACGTCAATTTCTCGAAATGACTTTGAGACTACATATTTTCAGCTTTTGATGCAGAGTCAAAATATATAAAATGGGGTTCATATGTTGCAAGAAATTCTAACTCTGACATTATTGGCGAGATGCATCCAGTTGAATTGGAAACGAAACTTAAAACGTCAATTTCTCGAAATGACTTCGAGACTACATATTTTCAGCTTTTGATGCAGAGTCAAAATAAATAAAAAGGGCTTCATAATGTTGAAAGAAATTCTAACTTCTGACAATTATTGGCGAAGATACATCCATTTGAATTTGGGAAAAGAAACTTAAACCGCCAATATCTCGAAATGACTTCCAGACTACATAATTTCAGCTTTTGATGCAGAGTCAAAATATATAAAAAGGGCTTCATAATGTTGAAAGAAATTCTGACTTCTGACAATTATTGGCGAAGATACATCCGTTTGAATATGGGAAAGGAAACTCAAACCGCCAATATCTCGAAATGACTTCGAGACTACATATTTTCAGCTTTTGATGCAGAGTCAAAATACTCGTATATAAAAAGGGCTTCATAATGTTGAAAGAAATTCTAACTTCTGACAATTATTGGCGAAGATACATCCGTTTGAATTTGGAAACAGAAACTTAAAACGTCAATTTCTCGAAATGACTTCGAGACTACATATTTTCAGCTTTTGATGCAGAGTCAAAATATATAAAAAGGGCTTCATAATGTTGAAAGAAATTCTGACTTCTGCCAATTATTGGCGAAGATACATCCGTTTGAATTTGGAAACCGAAACTTAAAACGTCAATTTCTCGAAATGACTTCGAGACTACATATTTTCAGCTTTTGATGCAGAGTCAAAATATATAAAAAGGGCTTCCTAATGTTGAAAGAAATTCTAACTTCTGACAATTATTGGCGAAGATACATCCGTTTGAATTTGGAAACAGAAACTTAAAACGTCAATTTCTCGAAATGACTTCGAGACTACATATTTTCAGCTTTTGATGCAGAGTCAAAATACTCGTATATAAAAAGGGCTTCATAATGTTGAAAGAAATTCTAACTTCTGACAATTATTGGCGAAGATACATCCGTTTGAATTTGGAAACAGAAACTTAAAACGTCAATTTCTCGAAATGACTTCGAGACTACATATTTTCAGCTTTTGATGCAGAGTCAAAATATATAAAAAGGGCTTCATAATGTTGAAAGAAATTCTAACTTCTGACAATTATTGGCGAAGATACATCCGTTTGAATTTGGAAACAGAAACTTAAAACGTCAATTTCTCGAAATGACTTTGAGACTACATATTTTCAGCTTTTGATGCAGAATCAAAATATATAAAAAGGGGTTCATAATGTTGCAAGAAATTCTAACTTCTGACAATTATTGGCGAAGATGCATCCGGTTGAATTTGGAAACAGAAACTTAAAACGTCAATTTCTCGAAATGACTTCGAGACTACATATTTTCAGCTTTTTATGCAGAATCAAAATATATAAAAAAGGGCTTCATAATGTTGAAAGAAATTCTAACTTCTGACAATTATTGGCGAAGATACATCCGTTTGAATTTGGGAAAAGAAACTTAAACCGCCAATATCTCGAAATGACTTCCAGACTACATATTTTCAGCTTTTGATGCAGAATCAAAATATATAAAAAGGGCTTCATAATGTTGAAAGAAATTCTAACTTCTGACAATTATTGGCGAAGATACATCCGTTTGAATTTGGAAACAGAAACTTAAAACGTCAATTTCTCGAAATGACTTCGAGACTACATATTTTCAGCTTTTGATGCACAGTCAAAATATATAAAAAGGGCTTCATAATGTTGAAAGAAATTCTAACTGCTGACAATTATTGGCGAAGATACATCCATTTGAATTTGGAAACCGAAACTTAAAACGTCCATTTCTCGAAATGACTTCGAGACTACATATTTTCAGCATTTGATGCAGAGTCAAAATATATAAAAAGGGCTTCATAATGTTGAAAGAAATTCTAACTTATGACAATTATTGGCGAAGATACATCCGTTTGAATTTGGAAACAAAAAACTTAGACGTCAATTTCTCGAAATGACTTCGAGACTTAATATTTTCAGCTTTTGATGCAGGGTCAAAATACTCGTATATAAAAAGGGCTTCATAATGTTGAAAGAAATTCTAACTTCTGACAATTATTGGTGAAGATACATCCGTTTGAATTTGGAAACAGAAACTTAAAACGTCAATTTCTCGAAATGACTTCGAGACTAGATATTTTCAGCTTTTGATGCAGAGTCAAAATACTCGTATATAAAAATGGCTTCATAATGTTGAAAGAAATTCTAACTTCTGACAATTATTGACGAAGATACATCCGTTTGAATTTGGAAACAGAAACTTAAAACGTCAATTTCTCGAAATGACTTCGAGACTACATATTTTCAGCTTTTGATGCAGAATCAAAATATATAAAAAGGGCTTCATAATGTTGAAAGAAATTCTAACTTCTGACAATTATTGGCGAAGATACATCCGTTTGAATTTGGAAACCGAAACTTAAAACGTCAATTTCTCGAAATGACTTCAAGACTACATATTTTCAGCTTTTGATGCAGAGTCAAAATATATAAAATGGGCTTCATAATGTTGAAAGAAATTCTAACTTCTGACAATTATTGGCGAAGATACATCCGTTTGAATTTGGGAACAGAAACTTAAAACGTTAATTTCTCGAAATGACTTCGAGACTACATATTTTCAGCTTTTGATGCAGAGTCAAAATATATAAAAAGGGCTTCATAATGTTGAAAGAAATTCTAACTTCTGACAATTATTGGCGAAGATACATCCGGTTGAATTTGGAAACAGAAACTTAAAACGTCAATTTCTCGAAATGACTTCGAGACTACATATTTTCAGCTTTTGATGCAGAGTCAAAATATATAAAAAGGGCTTCATAATGTTGAAAGAAATTCTAACTTCTGACAATTATTGGCGAAGATACATCCATTTGAATTTGGGAAAAGAAACTTAAACCGCCAATATCTCGAAATGACTTCAAGACTACATATTTTCAGCTTTTGATGCAGAATCAAAATATATAAAAAGGGTTTCATAATGTTGAAAGAAATTCTAACTTCTGACAATTATTGGCGAAGATACATCCGTTTGAATTTGGAAACAGAAACTTAAAACGTCAATTTCTCGAAATGACTTCGAGACTACATATTTTCAGCTTTTGATGCAGAATCAAAATATATAAAAAGGGCTTCATAATGTTGAAAGAAATTTTAACTTCTGACAATTATTGGCGAAGATACATCCATTTGAATTTGGAAACAGAAACTTAAAACGTCAATTTCTCGAAATGACTTCAAGACGACATATATTCAGCTTTTGATGCAGAATCAAAATATATAAAAAGGGCTTCATAATGTTGAAAGAAATTCTAACTTCTGACAATTATTGGCGAAGATACATCCATTTGAATTTGGGAAAAGAAACTTAAACCGCCAATATCTCGAAATGACTTCGAGACTACATATTTTCAGCTTTTGATGCAGAATCAAAATATATAAAAAGGGCTTCATAATGTTGCAAGAAATTCTAACTTCTGACAATTATTGGCGAAGATACATCCATTTGAATTTGGGAAAAGAAACTTAAACCGCCAATATCTCGAAATGACTTCGAGACTACATATTTTCAGCTTTTGATGCAGAATCAAAATATATAAAAAGGGCTTCATAATGTTGCAAGAAATTCTAACTTCTGACAATTATTGGCGAAGATACATCCATTTGAATTTGGAAACAGAAACTTAAAACGTCAATTTCTCGAAATGACTTCAAGACGACATATATTCAGCTTTTGATGCAGAATCAAAATATATAAAAAGGGCTTCATAATGTTGCAAGAAATTCTAACTTCTGACAATTATTGACGAAGATACATCCGGTTGAATTTGGAAACCGAAACTTAAAACGTCAATTTCTCGAAATGACTTCGAGACTACATATTTTCAGCTTTTGAAGCAGAATCAAAATATATAAAAAGGGCTTCATAATGTTGAAAGAAATTCTGACTTGTGCCAATTATTGGCGAAGATACATCCGTTTGAATTTGGGTAAAGAAACTTAAACCGCCAATATCTCGAAATGACTTCGAGACTACATATTTTCAGCTTTTGATGCAGAATCAAAATATATAAAAAGGGCTTCATAATGTTGCAAGAAATTCTAACTTCTGACAATTATTGGCGAAGATACATCCGTTTGAATTTGGAAACAGAAACTTAAAACGTCAATTTCTCGAAATGACTTCAAGACTACATATTTTCAGCTTTTGAAGCAGAATCAAAATATATAAAAAGGGCTTCATAATGTTGAAAGAAATTCTAACTTCTGACAATTATTGGCGAAGATACATCCATTTGAATTTGGGAAAAGAAACTTAAACCGCCAATATCTCGAAATGACTTCGAGACTACATATTTTCAGCTTTTGATGCAGAATCAAAATATATAAAAAGGGCTTCATAATGTTGAAAGAAATTCTAACTTCTGACAATTATTGGCGAAGATACATCCGTTTGAATTTGGAAACAGAAACTTAAACCGCCAATATCTCGAAATGACTTCGAGACTACATATTTTCAGCTTTTGATGCAGAGTCAAAATACTCGTATATAAAAAGGGCTTCATAATGTTGAAAGAAATTCTAACTTCTGACAATTATTGACGAAGATACATCCGTTTGAATTTGGAAACAGAAACTTAAAACGTCAATTTCTCGAAATGACTTCGAGACTACATATTTTCAGCTTTTGATGCAGAATCAAAATATATAAAAAGGGCTTCATAATGTTGCAAGAAATTCTAACTTCTGACAATTATTGGCGAAGATACATCCGGTTGAATTTGGAAACAGAAACTTAAAACGTCAATTTCTCGAAATGACTTCGAGACTACATATTTTCAGCTTTTGAAGCAGAATCAAAATATATAAAAAGGGCTTCATAATGTTGAAAGAAATTCTAACTTCTGACAATTATTGGCGAAGATACATCCATTTGAATTTGGGAAAAGAAACTTAAACCGCCAATATCTCGAAATGACTTCAAGACTACATATTTTCAGCTTTTGATGCAGAATCAAAATATATAAAAAGGGCTTCATAATGTTGAAAGAAATTCTAACTTCTGACAATTATTGGCGAAGATACATCCGTTTGAATTTGGAAACAGAAACTTAAAACGTCAATTTCTCGAAATGACTTCAAGACTACATATTTTCAGCTTTTGATGCAGAATCAAAATATAAAAAAAAGGACTTCATAATGTTGAAAGAAATTCTAACTTCTGACAATTATTGACGAAGATACATCCGTTTGAATTTGGAAACCGAAACTTAAAACGTCAATTTCTCGAAATGACTTCGAGACTACATATTTTCAGCTTTTGATGCAGAATCAAAATATATAAAAAGGGCGTCATAATGTTGAAAGAAATTCTAACTTCTGACAATTATTGGCGAAGATACATCCGTTTGAATTTGGAAACAGAAACTTAAAACGTCAATTTCTCGAAATGACTTCAAGACTACATATTTTCAGCTTTTGATGCAGAATCAAAATATATAAAAAGGACTTCATAATGTTATAAGAAATTCTAACTTCTGACAATTATTGGCGAAGATACATCCATTTGAATTTGGAAACAGAAACTTAAAACGTCAATTTCTCGAAATGACTTCGCGACTAGATATTTTCAGCTTTTGATGCAGAGTCAAAATATATAAAAAGGGCTTCATAATGTTGAAAGAAATTCTGACTTCTGACAATTATTGGCGAAGATACATCCGTTTGAATTTGGAAACCGAAACTTAAAACGTCAATTTCTCGAAATGACTTCGCGACTACATATTTTCAGCTTTTGATGCAGAGTCAAAATATATAAAAAGGGCTTCATAATGTTGAAAGAAATTCTAACTTCTGACAATCATTGGCGAAGATACATCCGTTTGAATTTGGAAACCGAAACTTAAAACGTCAATTTCTCGAAATGACTTCGAGACTACATATTTTCAGCTTTTGATGCAGAATCAAAATATATAAAAAGGGCTTCATAATGTTGAAAGAAATTCTAACTGCTGACAATTATTGGCGAAGATACATCCGGTTGAATTTGGAAACCGAAACTTAAAACGTCAATTTCTCGAAATGACTTCGCGACTACATATTTTCAGCTTTTGATGCAGAGTCAAAATATATAAAAAGGGCTTCATAATGTTGAAAGAAATTCTGACTTCTGACAATTATTGGCGAAGATACATCCGTTTGAATATGGGAAAGGAAACTTAAACCGCCAATATCTCGAAATGACTTCGAGACTACATATTTTCAGCTTTTGATGCAGGGTCAAAATATATAAAAAGGGCTTCATAATGTTGAAAGAAATTCTAACTTCTGACAATTATTGGCGAAGATACATCCGTTTGAATTTGGAAACAGAAACACTAAACGTCAATTTCTCGAAATGACTTCGAGACTACATATTTTCAGCTTTTGAAGCAGAGTCAAAATATATAAAAAGGGCTTCATAATGTTGCAAGAAATTCTAACTTCTGACAATTATTGGCGAAGATACATCCGTTTGAATTTGGAAACAGAAACTTAAAACGTCAATTTCTCGAAATGACTTCGAGACTACATATTTTCAGCTTTTGATGCAGAGTCAAAATATATAAAAAGGGCTTCATAATGTTGCAAGAAATTCTAACTTCTGACAATTATTGGCGAAGATACATCCGTTTGAATTTGGAAACAGAAACTTAAAACGTCAATTTCGCGAAATGACTTCGAGACTACATATTTTCAGCTTTTGATGCAGAGTCAAAATACTCGTATATAAAAAGGGCTTCATAATGTTGAATGAAATTCTAACTTCTGACAATTATTGGCGAAGATACATCCGTTTGAATTTGGAAACAGAAACTTAAAACGTCAATTTCTCGAAATGACTTCGAGACTACATATTTTCAGCTTTTGATGCAGAGTCAAAATATATAAAAAGGGCTTCATAATGTTGAAAGAAATTCTAACTTCTGACAATTATTGGCGAAGATACATCCGTTTGAATTTGGAAACAGAAACTTAAAACGTCAATTTCTCGAAATGGCTTTGAGACTACATATTTTCAGCTTTTGATGCAGAGTCAAAATATATAAAAAGGGCTTCATAATGTTGAAAGAAATTCTAACTTCTGACAATTATTGGCGAAGATACATCCGGTTGAATTTGGAAACAGAAACTTAAAACGTCAATTTCTCGAAATGACTTCGAGACTAGATATTTTCAGCTTTTGATACAGAGTCAAAATACTCGTATATAAAAAGGGCTTCATAATGTTGAAAGAAATTCTAACTTCTGACAATTATTGACGAAGATACATCCGTTTGAATTTGGAAACAGAAACTTAAAACGTCAATTTCTCGAAATGACTTCGAGACTACATATTTTCAGCTTTTGATGCAGAGTCAAAATATATAAAAAGGGCTTCATAATGTTGCAAGAAATTCTAACTTCTGACAATTATTGGCGAAGATACATCCGTTTGAATTTGGAAACAGAAACTTAAAACGTCAATTTCTCGAAATGACTTCGAGACTACATATTTTCAGCTTTTGATGCAGAATCAAAATATATAAAAAGGGCTTCATAATGTTGAAAGAAATTCTAACTTATGACAATTATTGGCGAAGATACATCCGTTTGAATTTGGAAACAGAAACTTAAAACGTCAATTTCTCGAAATGACTTCGAGACTACATATTTTCAGCTTTTGATGCAGAATCAAAATATATAAAAAGGGCTTCATAATGTTGAAAGAAATTCTAACTTCTGACAATTATTGGCGAAGATACATCCATTTGAATTTGGAAACAGAAACTTAAAACGTCAATTTCTCGAAATGACTTCGAGACTACATATTTTCAGCTTTTGATGCAGAGTCAAAATACTCGTATATAAAAAGGGCTTCATAATGTTGAAAGAAATTCTAACTTCTGACAATTATTGGCGAAGATACATCCGTTTGAATTTGGAAACAGAAACTTAAAACGTCGATTTCTCGAAATGACTTCGAGACTACATATTTTCAGCTTTTGAAGCAGAGTCAAAATATATAAAAAGGGTTTCATAATGTTGCAAGAAATTCTAACTTCTGACAATTATTGGCGAAGATACATCCGTTTGAATTTGGAAACAGAAACACTAAACGTCAATTTCTCGAAATGACTTCGAGACTACATATTTTCAGCTTTTGATGCAGAATCAAAATATATAAAAAGGGCTTCATAATGTTGAAAGAAATTCTAATTTCTGACAATTATTGGCGAAGATACATCCGTTTGAATTTGGAAACAGAAACTTAAAACGTCAATTTCTCGAAATGACTTCGAGACTAGATATTTTCAGCTTTTGATGCAGAGTCAAAATACTCGTATATAAAAAGGGCTTCATAATGTTGAAAGAAATTCTAACTTCTGACAATTATTGACGAAGATACATCCGTTTGAATTTGGAAACCGAAACTTAAAACGTCAATTTCTCGAAATGACTTCGCGACTACATATTTTCAGCTTTTGATGCAGAGTCAAAATATATAAAAAGGGCTTCATAATGTTGAAAGAAATTCTAACTTCTGACAATTATTGGCGAAGATACATCCGTTTGAATTTGGAAACCGAAACTTAAAACGTCAATTTCTCGAAATGACTTCAAGACTACATATTTTCAGCTTTTGATGCAGAGTCAAAATATATAAAATGGGCTTCATAATGTTGAAAGAAATTCTAACTTCTGACAATTATTGGCGAAGATACATCCGTTTGAATTTGGAAACAGAAACTTAAAACGTCAATTTCTCGAAATGACTTCGAGACTACATATTTTCAGCTTTTGATGCAGAATCAAAATATATAAAAAGGGCTTCATAATGTTGCAAGAAATTCTAACTTCTGACAATTATTGGCGAAGATACATCCGGTTGAATTTGGAAACAGAAACTTAAAACGTCAATTTCTCGAAATGACTTCGAGACTACATATTTTCAGCTTTTGATGCAGAGTCAAAATATATAAAAAGGGCTTCATAATGTTGAAAGAAATTCTAACTTCTGACAATTATTGGCGAAGATACATCCATTTGAATTTGGGAAAAGAAACTTAAACCGCCAATATCTCGAACTGACTTCAAGACTACATATTTTCAGCTTTTGATGCAGAATCAAAATATATAAAAAGGGTTTCATAATGTTGCAAGAAATTCTAACTTCTGACAATTATTGGCGAAGATACATCCGTTTGAATTTGGAAACAGAAACTTAAAACGTCAATTTCGCGAAATGACTTCGAGACTACATATTTTCAGCTTTTGATGCAGAATCAAAATATATAAAAAGGGCTTCATAATGTTGAAAGAAATTCTAACTTCTGACAATTATTGGCGAAGATACATCCATTTGAATTTGGAAACAGAAACTTAAAACGTCAATTTCTCGAAATGACTTCGAGACTAGATATTTTCAGCTTTTGATGCAGAGTCAAAATACTCGTATATAAAAAGGGCTTCATAATGTTGAAAGAAATTCTAACTTCTGACAATTATTGACGAAGATACATCCGTTTGAATTTGGAAACAGAAACTTAAAACGTCAATTTCTCGAAATGACTTCGAGACTACATATTTTCAGCTTTTGATGCAGAATCAAAATATATAAAAAGGGCTTCATAATGTTGAAAGAAATTCTAACTTCTGACAATTATTGGCGAAGATACATCCGTTTGAATTTGGAAACAGAAACTTAAAACGTCAATTTCTCGAAATGACTTTGAGACTACATATTTTCAGCTTTTGATGCAGAGTCAAAATATATAAAAAGGGCTTCATAATGTTGAAAGAAATTCTAACTTCTGACAATTATTGGCGAAGATACATCCATTTGAATTTGGGAAAAGAAACTTAAACCGCCAATATCTCGAAATGACTTCAAGACTACATATTTTCAGCTTTTGATGCAGAATCAAAATATATAAAAAGGGCTTCATAATGTTGAAAGAAATTCTAACTTCTGACAATTATTGGCGAAGATACATCCGTTTGAATTTGGAAACAGAAACTTAAAACGTCAATTTCTCGAAATGACTTCGAGACTACATATTTTCAGCTTTTGATGCAGAATCAAAATATATAAAAAGGGCTTCATAATGTTGAAAGAAATTCTAACTTCTGACAATTATTGGCGAAGATACATCCGTTTGAATTTGGAAACAGAAACTTAAAACGTCAATTTCTCGAAATGACTTCAAGACTACATATTTTCAGCTTTTGATGCAGAATCAAAATATATAAAAAGGACTTCATAATGTTGAAAGAAATTCTAACTTCTGACAATTATTGGCGAAGATACATCCGTTTGAATTTGGAAACCGAAACTTAAAACGTCAATTTCTCGAAATGACTTCGAGACTACATATTTTCAGCTTTTGATGCAGAATCAAAATATATAAAAAGGGCGTCATAATGTTGAAAGAAATTCTAACTTCTGACAATTATTGGCGAAGATACATCCGTTTGAATTTGGAAACAGAAACTTAAAACGTCAATTTCTCGAAATGACTTCAAGACTACATATTTTCAGCTTTTGATGCAGAGTCAAAATATATAAAAAGGACTTCATAATGTTAAAAGAAATTCTAACTTCTGACAATTATTGGCGAAGATACATCCGTTTGAATTTGGAAACCGAAACTTAAAACGTCAATTTCTCGAAATGACTTCGAGACTACATATTTTCAGCTTTTGATGCAGAGTCAAAATATATAAAAAGGGCTTCATAATGTTGAAAGAAATTCTGACTTCTGCCAATTATTGGCGAAGATACATCCGTTTGAATTTGGAAACCGAAACTTAAAACGTCAATTTCTCGAAATGACTTCAAGACTACATATTTTCAGCTTTTGATGCAGAGTCAAAATATATAAAAAGGGCTTCATAATGTTGAAAGAAATTCTAACTTCTGACAATCATTGGCGAAGATACATCCGTTTGAATTTGGAAACCGAAACTTAAAACGTCAATTTCTCGAAATGACTTCGAGACTACATATTTTCAGCTTTTGATGCAGAATCAAAATATATAAAAAGGGCTTCATAATGTTGAAAGAAATTCTAACTGCTGACAATTATTGGCGAAGATACATCCGGTTGAATTTGGAAACCGAAACTTAAAACGTCAATTTCTCGAAATGACTTCGCGACTACATAATTTCAGCTTTTGATGCAGAGTCAAAATATATAAAAAGGGCTTCATAATGTTGAAAGAAATTCTGACTTCTGACAATTATTGGCGAAGATACATCCGTTTGAATATGGGAAAGGAAACTTAAACCGCCAATATCTCGAAATGACTTCGAGACTACATATTTTCAGCTTTTGATGCAGGGTCAAAATATATAAAAAGGGCTTCATAATGTTGAAAGAAATTCTAACTTCTGACAATTATTGGCGAAGATACATCCGTTTGAATTTGGAAACAGAAACACTAAACGTCAATTTCTCGAAATGACTTCGAGACTACATATTTTCAGCTTTTGATGCAGAGTCAAAATATATAAAAAGGGCTTCATAATGTTGCAAGAAATTCTAACTTCTGACAATTATTGGCGAAGATACATCCGTTTGAATTTGGAAACAGAAACTTAAAACGTCAATTTCTCGAAATGACTTCGAGACTACATATTTTCAGCTTTTGATGCAGAGTCAAAATACTCGTATATAAAAAGGGCTTCATAATGTTGAAAGAAATTCTAACTTCTGACAATTATTGACGAAGATACATCCGTTTGAATTTGGAAACCGAAACTTAAAACGTCAATTTCTCGAAATGACTTCGCGTCTACATATTTTCAGCTTTTGATGCAGAGTCAAAATATATAAAAAGGGCTTCATAATGTTGAAAGAAATTCTGACTTCTGCCAATTATTGGCGAAGATACATCCGTTTGAATTTGGAAACCGAAACTTAAAACGTCAATTTCTCGAAATGACTTCGCGACTACATATTTTCAGCTTTTGATGCAGAGTCAAAATATATAAAAAGGGCTTCATAATGTTGAAAGAAATTCTAACTTTTGACAATTATTGGCGAAGATACATCCGTTTGAATTTGGAAACAAAAACTTAAAACGTCAATTTCTCGAAATGACTTCGCGACTACATATTTTCAGCTTTTGATGCATAGTCAAAATATATAAAAAGGGCTTCATAATGTTGAAAGAAATTCTAACTTCTGACAATTATTGGCGAAGATACATCCGTTTGAATTTGGAAACAGAAACTTAAAACGTCAATTTCTCGAAATGACTTCGAGACTACATATTTTCAGCTTTTGATGCAGAGTCAAAATATATAAAAAGGGCTTCATAATGTTGAAAGAAATTCTAACTTCTGACAATTATTGACGAAGATACATCCGTTTGAATTTGGAAACAGAAACTTAAAACGTCAATTTCTCGAAATGACTTCGAGACTACATATTTTCAGCTTTTGATGCAGAATCAAAATATATAAAAAGGGCTTCATAATGTTGAAAGAAATTCTAACTTCTGACAATTATTGGCGAAGATACATCCGTTTGAATTTGGAAACAGAAACTTAAAACGTCAATTTCTCGAAATGGCTTCGAGACTACATATTTTCAGCTTTTGATGCAGAATCAAAATATATAAAAAGGGCTTCATAATGTTGAAAGAAATTCTAACTTCTGACAATTATTGGCGAAGATATATCCGTTTGAATTTGGAAACAGAAACTTAAAACGTCAATTTCTCGAAATGACTTTGAGACTACATATTTTCAGCTTTTGATGCAGAGTCAAAATATATAAAAAGGGCTTCATAATGTTGCAAGAAATTCTAACTTCTGACAATTATTGGCGAAGATACATCCGGTTGAATTTGGAAACAGAAACTTAAGACGTCAATTTCTCGAAATGACTTCGAGACTACATATTTTCAGCTTTTGATGCAGAATCAAAATATATAAAAAGGGCTTCATAATGTTGAAAGAAATTCAAACTTCTGACAATTATTGGCGAAGATACATCCATTTGAATTTGGGAAAAGAAACTTAAACCGCCAATATCTCGAAATGACTTCCAGACTACATATTTTCAGCTTTTGATGCAGAATCAAAATATATAAAAAGGGCTTCATAATGTTGAAAGAAATTCTAACTTCTGACAATTATTGGCGAAGATACATCCGTTTGAATTTGGAAACAGAAACTTAAAACGTCAATTTCTCGAAATGACTTCGAGACTACATATTTTCAGCTTTTGATGCAGAATCAAAATATATAAAAAGGGCTTCATAATGTTGAAAGAAATTCTAACTTATGACAATTATTGGCGAAGATACATCCGTTTGAATTTGGAAACAGAAACTTAAAACGTAAATTTCTCGAAATGACTTCGAGACTACATATTTTCAGCTTTTGATGCAGAATCAAAATATATAAAAAGGGCTTCATAATGTTGAAAGAAATTCTAACTTCTGACAATTATTGGCGAAGATACATCCGTTTGAATTTGGAAACAGAAACTTAAAACGTCAATTTCTCGAAATGACTTTGAGACTACATATTTTCAGCTTTTGATGCAGAGTCAAAATATATAAAAAGGGCTTCATAATGTTGCAAGAAATTCTAACTTCTGACAATTATTGGCGAAGATACATCCGGTTGAATTTGGAAACAGAAACTTAAAACGTCAATTTCTCGAAATGACTTCGAGACTACATATTTTCAGCATTTGATGCAGAATCAAAATATATAAAAAGGGCTTCATAATGTTGAAAGAAATTCTAACTTCTGACAATTATTGGCGAAGATACATCCATTTGAATTTGGGAAAAGAAACTTAAACCGCCAATATCTCGAAATGACTTCAAGACTACATATTTTCAGCTTTTGATGCAGAATCAAAATATATAAAAAGGGCTTCATAATGTTAAAAGAAATTCTAACTTCTGACAATTATTGGCGAAGATACATCCGTTTGAATTTGGAAACAGAAACTTAAAACGTCAATTTCTCGAAATGACTTCGAGACTACATATTTTCAGCTTTTGATGCAGAATCAAAATATATAAAAAGGGCTTCATAATGTTGAAAGAAATTCTAACTTCTGACAATTATTGGCGAAGATACATCCGTTTGAATTTGGAAACAGAAACTTAAAACGTCAATTTCTCGAAATGACTTCGAGACTACATATTTTCAGCTTTTGATGCAGAATCAAAATATATAAAAAGGACTTCATAATGTTGAAAGAAATTCTAACTTCTGACAATTATTGACGAAGATACATCCGTTTGAATTTGGAAACCGAAACTTAAAACGTCAATTTCTCGAAATGACTTCGAGACTACATATTTTCAGCTTTTGATGCAGAATCAAAATATATAAAAAGGGCTTCATAATGTTGAAAGAAATTCTAACTTCTGACAATTATTGGCGAAGATACATCCGTTTGAATTTGGAAACAGAAACTTAAAACGTCAATTTCTCGAAATGACTTCAAGACTACATATTTTCAGCTTTTGATGCAGAATCAAAATATATAAAAAGGGCTTCATAATGTTAAAAGAAATTCTAACTTCTGACACTTATTGGCGAAGATACATCCGTTTGAATTTGGAAACAGAAACTTAAAACGTCAATTTCTCGAAATGACTTCGAGACTACATATTTTCAGCTTTTGATGCAGAGTCAAAATATATAAAAAGGGCTTCATAATGTTGAAAGAAATTCTAACTTCTGACAATCATTGGCGAAGATACATCCGTTTGAATTTGGAAACCGAAACTTAAAACGTCAATTTCTCGAAATGACTTCGAGACTACATATTTTCAGCTTTTGATGCAGAGTCAAAATATATAAAAAGGGCTTCATAATGTTGAAAGAAATTCTGACTTCTGACAATTATTGGCGAAGATACATCCGTTTGAATTTGGAAACCGAAACTTAAAACGTCAATTTCTCGAAATGACTTCGCGACTACATAATTTCAGCTTTTGATGCAGAGTCAAAATATATAAAAAGGGCTTCATAATGTTGAAAGAAATTCTGACTTCTGACAATTATTGGCGAAGATACATCCGTTTGAATTTGGAAACAGAAACACTAAACGTCAATTTCTCGAAATGACTTCGAGACTACATATTTTCAGCTTTTGATGCAGAATCAAAATATATAAAAAGGGCTTCATAATGTTGCAAGAAATTCTAACTTCTGACAATTATTGGCGAAGATACATCCGTTTGAATTTGGAAACAGAAACTTAAAACGTCAATTTCTCGAAATGACTTCGAGACTACATATTTTCAGCTTTTGATGCAGAGTCAAAATACTCGTATATAAAAAGGGCTTCATAATGTTGAAAGAAATTCTAACTTCTGACAATTATTGACGAAGATACATCCGTTTGAATTTGGAAACCGAAACTTAAAACGTCAATTTCTCGAAATGACTTCGCGTCTACATATTTTCAGCTTTTGATGCAGAGTCAAAATATATAAAAAGGGCTTCATAATGTTGAAAGAAATTCTGACTTCTGACAATTATTGGCGAAGATACATCCGTTTGAATTTGGAAACCGAAACTTAAAACGTCAATTTCTCGAAATGACTTCGAGACTACATATTTTCAGCTTTTGATGCAGAGTCAAAATATATAAAAAGGGCTTCATAATGTTGAAAGAAATTCTAACTTTTGACAATTATTGGCGAAGATACATCCGTTTGAATTTGGAAACAAAAACTTAAAACGTCAATTTCTCGAAATGACTTCGAGACTACATATTTTCAGCTTTTGATGCAGAGTCAAAATATATAAAAAGGGCTTCATAATGTTGAAAGAAATTCTGACTTCTGCCAATTATTGGCGAAGATACATCCGTTTGAATTTGGAAACCGAAACTTAAAACGTCAATTTCTCGAAATGACTTCGCGACTACATATTTTCAGCTTTTGATGCAGAATCAAAATATATAAAAAGGGCTTCATAATGTTGAAAGAAATTCTAACTTCTGACAATCATTGGCGAAGATGCATCCGTTTGAATTTGGAAACCGAAACTTAAAACGTCAATTTCTCGAAATGACTTCGAGACTACATATTTTCAGCTTTTGATGCAGAATCAAAATATATAAAAAGGGCTTCATAATGTTGAAAGAAATTCTAACTGCTGACAATTATTGGCGAAGATACATCCGGTTGAATTTGGAAACCGAAACTTAAAACGTCAATTTCTCGAAATGACTTCGCGACTACATAATTTCAGCTTTTGATGCAGAGTCAAAATATATAAAAAGGGCTTCATAATGTTGAAAGAAATTCTGACTTCTGACAATTATTGGCGAAGATACATCCGTTTGAATATGGGAAAGGAAACTTAAACCGCCAATATCTCGAAATGACTTCGAGACTACATATTTTCAGCTTTTGATGCAGGGTCAAAATATATAAAAAGGGCTTCATAATGTTGAAAGAAATTCTAACTTCTGACAATTATTGGCGAAGATACATCCGTTTGAATTTGGAAACAGAAACACTAAACGTCAATTTCTCGAAATGACTTCGAGACTACATATTTTCAGCTTTTGATGCAGAGTCAAAATATATAAAAAGGGCTTCATAATGTTGCAAGAAATTCTAACTTCTGACATAAAGTTATCGCAGGATCTCCCTGCGGAACTTGTCGCAAGACAATTAGAGGGTCATATCCCTGACGGAGAACGACCCTTGCGTGTGGTAGACAATCCTCCACACCGTGCTGCTCCAGCAACAAATAGGAGAGTGCCACGGGCACGAGAAACTCCGGGCTGTGAGGCATGGGAGACCGATGGCTGGTACACTCAGACCACCGCACCCAACACCGAACAGCGCGAGGCAAGGCGCTCAGCGCCCAAAGAGGAAGGGAGAGCTCCTGCCACCAAGGGGTCAACCCGGTGGGCTGGATGACCCGAACCGGAGAAATCTCTGCGGTTCAAGGGTCAAGTGGTACCTCCGGTACCTCCAGCAGGGACTCAACCCCGATGAAGCCCTGAAAAAGGCCAAAGAGCCCAGGGAGGAGGTTGCAGCACCCGCGCCAGCCTCGAAAAGGCGGAGCAGCAGTCTCACACCTCCGGTGGCCACCCCCAAGAGGATGTGCCCGGGGGTTGTGGGCGCTGCCCGCGGCTCGGCAGCGGCAAAGGTGCTGAAGAACAATGGGGCAGGTAATCTGGACCTGCGCCCAAGTACATCGCGTGCAGCGGCCACGAAGCCCAGCTCGCCGACACCCACCGAGCCTCGCCTGTCCTATGCAGACATGGCAAAAAAGGTAAAGGTGGCTGTGTTGCCCGTGGGCTTCCCAAGGGTCATGCTCAGTCACGGAGATTTATCTGTGTTGGAAGAGGCCATCATTGACGAAGTCATTGCGTCTGATGGAGATGTCGCGGTCTCATTCGTGGGCATTCACTTCCGGGTTGGATTCCTGGTAATTGAATGCTCCGATGAGACCTCAGCCGATTGGCTAAGGATTGCAACTTCGAGGCTACAGTCGTGGAAGGGCGTGCCCCTTGAGTGCAAGGTGGGGGACGACATTCCGTCGCCCCACTGCATCACGCTGTTCTGCCCCAGGAGTGCAGCTCGGTCTACCGAATCCCTGTTGGCTCTGCTGAGGAACCAGAACAGGATCGAGACCGACACCTGGAAGGTGATCTCCAGGAGGAACGAGGGTGGAGGAGCCCTCCTGGTGATCGGGATAGATGAACTATCCAAGAATGTTATTGTGGAGAAGGGGCACCAGGTCTTCTTCCGTTATGGGACCATCCCCGTAAGCGGACTGAAGAAAAAGAAGACTGCAGAAAGGCCCCAACTTGCTCCAACGGGCAGAGAGGATGTCTCGGTGGGCAACACCACCACATCGGACACTCCTGCCCCGGAGCAGGGCAGTCCGACTGCGCAGCCCACCGACCCGTCGGAGGACCTCGCAGATGACGAAGAACTGGCAGATGCGACGCTCTGCCAGGCGGAGATGCTGGGGGACGACGATATCCCCATGTCCTCGCAGGAGCTGGAGGAGGAGCTGCAGGATGCAGCTGAAGCTGACGTCACTATGACGAGCAGCGGTGACGGGGACTGCTCCAGGCCCCATTCACCGTGTCAACTGGAGCCTCCCCAAAAGTAGATGTCAAATGTCATCAACACAGGGCTAGCCCAGGTAAACATCCACCGAGCTAAGGCAGCCTCGGCGGTCTTAGCAAGGATGTTTACCAACAAACACCTTGGGCTGGCCCTGGTACAGGAGCCGTGGGTGAACGATGGCATCAAGGGCCTGTTCACAGTCGACTCAAAGGTAATCTGGGATCGGAGAGATCCAGCACCCAGAGCTTGTATCATGGTAAGGAAAAGTATTAACTTTACTATCCTTTCAGAATTCCTGACTAGAGACTGCGTTCCCTTACTGGTTTACACCAAGGGCAGCGCGGTCTCTATGGTTATCGTATCCGCATACTTCGCAGGGGATGCACCCTGCCCGCCACCAGAGATCGAGAAGCTGGTGGAGTACTGCAGAAAAGAGAAGATGCCGGTGCTCATCGGATGCGATGCCAATGCGCACCATACTATATGGGGCAGCAGCGACATCAATCTAAGGGGTGAGTGCCTAACTGATTTTATTTTCAAATATAATCTAGAACTAGGTAATGTCGGATCTACACCGACATTTGTCACCAGGATCAGGGAAGAGGTGCTAGACATCACCCTGATCAATCGGTCCCTAAAGCCTCACCTTAGGGACTGGCATGTTTCCCAAGAGGAATCCATGTCTGATCATAGGACTATCCTATTTAACTTAAAATTAAATACGGATAGTAGCACACAAAGTCGCAACCCTAGAAAAACCAACTGGGAAGGGTACAAGTCGACCCTAGGACTTTCCCTAGCCAACGGGCTGTCTGGTAATCCCAGAAGGCCGCTAGAGCTTGACAGGGCTATTGGTTACCTCAATAAATGCAAGGCATTTGAGGATAACTGCCCGGTAGGGAAAAAGTACATGGAAAAAGATGCCCCATGGTGGAACGACAGCCTAGAAAGGCTGCGCGTTACCACACGTCGCCTCTTCAATAAGGCAAAGAGGGACGGAATATGGGAGCAGTACCGTGAGAGCCTGACCTCCTATAATAAGGAGATAAGGAAGGCCAAACGGAAGAATTACAGAAACTTCTGCGAAGGCATAGTTAGCACAAGCGAAGGCGCCAGGCTCCATAGAGTACTGGCGAAACGAGCGCCTGATGCGAACTTAGCACTGAAGCGTGGGGATAACTCCTTTACGAGCACTGATCTGCAGAAACTAGCATTACTCTTCGAGACACACTTCCCAGGAAGTACACCCCTGCAGGAAGAGGCTATCGAGAGGGAAAGTAGATACAGGCCGTCAACTGACGACTGGGCATGCGCCAAGTCGACAGTCTCAAGGGAGAGACTTAATTGGGCAGTTGGAACATTCCAACCCTATAAGTCCCCTGGAATGGACGGCATATCGCCAGCCTTCCTTCAAACGGGACAGGAAATACTTCTCTCCCGTATTAGGAAAGCATTAGTAAGTAGCCTAGCCCTCGGATACATACCGGGCGCATGGAGAAGAGCTAGGGTAGTCTTCATCCCCAAGGCAGGGAAGAAAGACATTACCAGCCCAAAGTCCTTCAGACCCATCAGCTTAACATCGTTTTTACTGAAAACGTTGGAAAAGCTGGTGGACTATAAAATCAGAAGCACTTTGCTTAAGCAAAGGCCGCTGCACCCAACGCAGCATGCATACAGAGTAGGCAGGTCCACGGACACAGCACTTTATCAGCTGCGACGTACTTTGAGTGCGGCAATTGATAATAAGGAAGTAGCACTGTGCGCCTTCTTAGATATAGAAGGTGCCTTTGATAACACATCGCACGATGCAATCAATGCTACTCTTGAAAGAAGAGGCCTGGACCATACCA
Source organism: Drosophila grimshawi (assembly GCF_018153295.1). Classification (NCBI taxonomy): domain Eukaryota; kingdom Metazoa; phylum Arthropoda; class Insecta; order Diptera; family Drosophilidae; genus Drosophila; species Drosophila grimshawi. The sequence continues at coordinate 165,963 of NW_025063096.1, forward strand.
CCAGCAGATGGATAATGGCACTGCTACGGTCCAGACAAGCCACGGCATCATTACATGATAGCACTGTAACAGTCCTAACCACCAAAGGCTGTCCCCAAGGGGGGTGTTGTCTCCGCTACTCTGGAGTCTGTTAGTAGACGAACTACTAAACAGACTTGCCAACAGTGGTATTCAATGTCAAGGTTATGCCGATGACATTGTTATCATAGCGCGAGGCAAATTTGAAGAATCACTCTGTGACATAGTCCAGTCAGGGATAAGGATAACGTATGACTGGTGTAGGGAGGTTGGACTCAACCTAAACCCTACGAAAACAGTCATCGTTCCCTTTACCAGACGACATAAGTTACAGAGGATGAGACAAATATGGCTCTCAGGGACCCTACTAGAAACAAGTAGGGAGGTCAAATACCTGGGAGTCACTTTTGACAGCAGACTTAACTTTGGCACCCATGTGCAAAACACGACATTAAAGTGCTCCAGGGCGCTTTATGCATGTCGTAGTATTGCCGGCAAATCATGGGGAACATCACCAAAAATATTAAGATGGCTGTACCTGATGGTAGTAAGACCCATGTTAACCTATGGGGTGGTTGCATGGGGTGACAGGGCGCGGATGATCACCGTGAAGAAACAACTACAAAAGTTGCAAAGAATGGCCTGCGTATGTATGACAGGAGCTATGCGCACCTGCAATGGCCCTTGAAGCCTTAATGGAGCTCACACCACTCCACCATATCATAAGGCTCAAGCAGAAAGCTACGCTTCTCAGGATATCAGCAGAAGGAGTTGGGGGCAACCATATCCTAAGCCACAAGGATGCCCAACTCCTTTCAAACGAACTACCCCTACTGACGCAACCTAGGGACGAAATGGCAGCCGAATACATATTCGAGCGAAATTTCACAGTTCGTCTGAGTAGTAAAAGGGAATGGACAACTCTGGATGAAGTCCATCCCATGAAACCGCACACCATAAAATGGTACACCGATGGATCACTCACGAATCAGGGCACCGGCCTTGGAGTGGTGGGTCCTCGGGTATTTTACCATGAATCCCTGGGAACGCACACCAGCATATTTCAGGCTGAGGTGTGTGCGATAGGGAGATGTGCGGACATCAACATAGAACGTAACTATCGGAATACGGATATATCCATCCTATCCGATAGTCAAGCAGCATTGAAAGCTATAATGGGGACTAAGATAACATCGAAGGTAGTCCATGAAGTTCGTTCAAAGCTAGACCTGCTCGGGACTCACAACAGGCTCACCCTACGATGGGTCCCGGGTCACAGGGACATAGCGGGAAACGAGGCGGCTGACAAGCAAGCAAGAATGGGGGGCAGAAAGGCCCCTAACAGGACCAGAACCGTATTGTGGCATAGGGAAACACACTATACGACTGGAACTTAGAAACGAGGAGAGACAGAGACGGCATCAGAGCTGGTCAGAGGCAGTAGGACACCGACAAGCCAGATGCCTCCTTGGTGGTTATAATCTTGTACGTTTTAAACAGATTATAACCATGGGAAAGAACAACCTTAGGATACTTACCGGTCTATTGACAGGACACTGTAGACTAAGGAGTCACCTGACAAAATTGGGTATATATAGTAGCGATCTCTGCAGGTTTTGTGAAAGAGAGGAGGAATCCTCGATGCACATCCTGGTAGAATGTGTCGCCTTAATTAGAAGAAGAAGCAGCATCCTAGGGGCGCATGTTTTGAATTACAAAGACATAGTAGACCTCAACCCAACAAAGATCCTCACGTTCGTAAGGGAGTTGGGGCTGATGGAAGAGCTATAGGCTCAGAAGGGGGGCACAATAGATCAAATAGGTCGCGGTGCAGCTTCCCCCCTAATAATAATAATAATAATAAACTTCTGACAATTATTGGCGAAGATACATCCGTTTGAATTTGGAAACAGAAACTTAAAACGTCAATTTCTCGAAATGACTTCGAGACTACATATTTTCAGCTTTTGATGCAGAGTCAAAATACTCGTATATAAAAAGGGCTTCATAATGTTGAAAGAAATTCTAACTTCTGACAATTATTGACGAAGATACATCCGTTTGAATTTGGAAACCGAAACTTAAAACGTCAATTTCTCGAAATGACTTCGCGTCTACATATTTTCAGCTTTTGATGCAGAGTCAAAATATATAAAAAGGGCTTCATAATGTTGAAAGAAATTCTGACTTCTGCCAATTATTGGCGAAGATAAATCCGATTGAATTTGGAAACCGAAACTTAAAACGTCAATTTCTCGAAATGACTTCGCGACTACATATTTTCAGCTTTTGATGCAGAGTCAAAATATATAAAAAGGGCTTCATAATGTTGAAAGAAATTCTAACTTTTGACAATTATTGGCGAAGATACATCCGTTTGAATTTGGAAACAAAAACTTAAAACGTCAATTTCTCGAAATGACTTCGCGACTACATATTTTCAGCTTTTGATGCATAGTCAAAATATATAAAAAGGGCTTCATAATGTTGAAAGAAATTCTAACTTCTGACAATTATTGGCGAAGATACATCCGTTTGAATTTGGAAACAGAAACTTAAAACGTCAATTTCTCGAAATGACTTCGAGACTACATATTTTCAGCTTTTGATGCACAGTCAAAATATATAAAAAGGGCTTCATAATGTTGAAAGAAATTCTAACTTCTGACAATTATTGACGAAGATACATCCGTTTGAATTTGGAAACCGAAACTTAAAACGTCAATTTCTCGAAATGACTTCGAGACTACATATTTTCAGCTTTTGAAGCAGAGTCAAAATATATAAAAAGGGCTTCATAATGTTGAAAGAAATTCTAACTTCTGACAATTATTGGCGAAGATATATCCGTTTGAATTTGGAAACAGAAACTTAAAACGTCAATTTCTCGAAATGACTTCGAGACTACATATTTTCAGCTTTTGATGCAGAGTCAAAATATATAAAAAGGGCTTCATAATGTTGCAAGAAATTCTAACTTCTGACAATTATTGGCGAAGATACATCCGGTTGAATTTGGAAACAGAAACTTAAAACGTCAATTTCTCGAAATGACTTCAAGACTACATATTTTCAGCTTTTGATGCAGAATCAAAATATATAAAAAGGGCTTCATAATGTTGAAAGAAATTCTAACTTCTGACAATTATTGGCGAAGATACATCCATTTGAATTTGGGAAAAGAAACTTAAACCGCCAATATCTCGAAATGACTTCCAGACTACATATTTTCAGCTTTTGATGCAGAATCAAAATATATAAAAAGGGCTTCATAATGTTGAAAGAAATTCTAACTTCTGACAATTATTGGCGAAGATACATCCGTTTGAATTTGGAAACAGAAACTTAAAACGTCAATTTCTCGAAATGACTTCGAGACTACATATTTTCAGCTTTTGATGCAGAATCAAAATATATAAAAAGGGCTTCATAATGTTGAAAGAAATTCTAACTTATGACAATTATTGGCGAAGATACATCCGTTTGAATTTGGAAACAGAAACTTAAAACGTCAATTTCTCGAAATGACTTCGAGACTACATATTTTCAGCTTTTGATGCAGAATCAAAATATATAAAAAGGGCTTCATAATGTTGAAAGAAATTCTAACTTCTGACAATTATTGGCGAAGATACATCCGTTTGAATTTGGAAACAGAAACTTAAAACGTCAATTTCTCGAAATGACTTTGAGACTACATATTTTCAGCTTTTGATGCAGAGTCAAAATATATAAAAAGGGCTTCATAATGTTGCAAGAAATTCTAACTTCTGACAATTATTGGCGAAGATACATCCGGTTGAATTTGGAAACAGAAACTTAAAACGTCAATTTCTCGAAATGACTTCGAGACTACATATTTTCAGCATTTGATGCAGAGTCAAAATATATAAAAAGGGCTTCATAATGTTGAAAGAAATTCTAACTTCTGACAATTATTGGCGAAGATACATCCATTTGAATTTGGGAAAAGAAACTTAAACCGCCAATATCTCGAAATGACTTCAAGACTACATATTTTCAGCTTTTGATGCAGAATCAAAATATATAAAAAGGGCTTCATAATGTTAAAAGAAATTCTAACTTCTGACAATTATTGGCGAAGATACATCCGTTTGAATTTGGAAACAGAAACTTAAAACGTCAATTTCTCGAAATGACTTCGAGACTACATATTTTCAGCTTTTGATGCAGAATCAAAATATATAAAAAGGGCTTCATAATGTTGAAAGAAATTCTAACTTCTGGCAATTATTGGCGAAGATACATCCGTTTGAATTTGGAAACAGAAACTTAAAACGTCAATTTCTCGAAATGACTTCGAGACTACATATTTTCAGCTTTTGATGCAGAGTCAAAATATATAAAAAGGGCTTCATAATGTTGAAAGAAATTCTAACTTCTGACAATTATTGGCGAAGATACATCCGTTTGAATTTGGAAACTGAAACTTAAAACGTCAATTTCTCGAAATGACTTCGAGACTACATATTTTCAGCTTTTGATGCAGAATCAAAATATATAAAAAGGGCTTCATAATGTTGAAAGAAATTCTAACTTCTGACAATTATTGGCGAAGATACATCCGTTTGAATTTGGAAACAGAAACTTAAAACGTCAATTTCTCGAAATGACTTCAAGACTACATATTTTCAGCTTTTGATGCAGAATCAAAATATATAAAAAGGGCTTCATAATGTTAAAAGAAATTCTAACTTCTGACAATTATTGGCGAAGATACATCCGTTTGAATTTGGAAACAGAAACTTAAAACGTCAATTTCTCGAAATGACTTCGAGACTACATATTTTCAGCTTTTGACGCAGAGTCAAAATATATAAAAAGGGCTTCATAATGTTGAAAGAAATTCTAACTTCTGACAATTATTGGCGAAGATACATCCGTTTGAATTTGGAAACAGAAACTTAAAACGTCAATTTCTCGAAATGACTTCGAGACTACATATTTTCAGCTTTTGATGCAGAGTCAAAATATATAAAAAGGGCTTCATAATGTTGAAAGAAATTCTGACTTCTGACAATCATTGGCGAAGATACATCCATTTGAATTTGGAAACAGAAACTTAAAACGTCAATTTCTCGAAATGACTTCGCGACTACATATTTTCAGCTTTTGATGCAGGGTCAAAATATATAAAAAGGGCTTCATAATGTTGAAAGAAATTCTAACTTCTGACAATTATTGGCGAAGATACATCCGTTTGAATTTGGAAACAGAAACTTATAAACGTCAATTTCTCGAAATGACTTCGAGACTACATATTTTCAGCTTTTGATGCAGAGTCAAAATATATAAAAAGGGCTTCATAATGTTGCAAGAAATTCTAACTTCTGACAATTATTGGCGAAGATACATCCGTTTGAATTTGGAAACAGAAACTTAAAACGTCAATTTCTCGAAATGACTTCGAGACTACATATTTTCAGCTTTTGATGCAGAGTCAAAATACTCGTATATAAAAGGGCTTCATAATGTTGAAAGAAATTCTAACTTCTGACAATTATTGACGAAGATACATCCGTTTGAATTTGGAAACCGAAACTTAAAACGTCAATTTCTCGAAATGACTTCGCGTCTACATATTTTCAGCTTTTGATGCAGAGTCAAAATATATAAAAAGGGCTTCATAATGTTGAAAGAAATTCTGACTTCTGACAATTATTGGCGAAGATACATCCGTTTGAATTTGGAAACCGAAACTTAAAACGTCAATTTCTCGAAATGACTTCGAGACTACATATTTTCAGCTTTTGATGCAGAGTCAAAATATATAAAAAGGGCTTCATAATGTTGAAAGAAATTCTAACTTTTGACAATTATTGGCGAAGATACATCCGTTTGAATTTGGAAACAAAAACTTAAAACGTCAATTTCTCGAAATGACTTCGCGACTACATATTTTCAGCTTTTGATGCATAGTCAAAATATATAAAAAGGGCTTCATAATGTTGAAAGAAATTCTAACTTCTGACAATTATTGGCGAAGATACATCCGTTTGAATTTGGAAACAGAAACTTAAAACGTCAATTTCTCGAAATGACTTCGAGACTACATATTTTCAGCTTTTGATTTAGGGTCAAAATATATAAAAAGGGCTTCATAATGTTGAAAGAAATTCTAACTTCTGACAATTATTGGCGAAGATATATCCGTTTGAATTTGGAAACCGAAACTTAAAACGTCAATTTCTCGAAATGACTTCGAGACTACATATTTTCAGCTTTTGAAGCAGAGTCAAAATATATAAAAAGGGCTTCATAATGTTGAAAGAAATTCTAACTTCTGACAATTATTGGCGAAGATATATCCGTTTGAATTTGGAAACCGAAACTTAAAACGTCAATTTCTCGAAATGACTTCGAGACTACATATTTTCAGCTTTTGATGCAGAATCAAAATATATAAAAAGGGCTTCATAATGTTGCAAGAAATTCTAACTTCTGACAATTATTGGCGAAGATACATCCGTTTGAATTTGGAAACAGAAACTTAAAACGTCAATTTCTCGAAATGACTTCGAGACTACATATTTTCAGCTTTTGATGCAGAATCAAAATATACAAAAAGGGCTTCATAATGTTGAAAGAAATTCTAACTTCTGACAATCATTGGCGAAGATACATCCGTTTGAATTTGGAAACCGAAACTTAAAACGTCAATTTCTCGAAATGACTTCGAGACTACATATTTTCAGCTTTTGATGCAGAATCAAAATATATAAAAAGGGCTTCATAATGTTGAAAGAAATTCTAACTGCTGACAATTATTGGCGAAGATACATCCGGTTGAATTTGGAAACCGAAACTTAAAACGTCAATTTCTCGAAATGACTTCGCGACTACATAATTTCAGCTTTTGATGCAGAGTCAAAATATATAAAAAGGGCTTCATAATGTTGAAAGAAATTCTGACTTCTGACAATTATTGGCGAAGATACATCCGTTTGAATTTGGAAACAGAAACACTAAACGTCAATTTCTCGAAATGACTTCGAGACTACATATTTTCAGCTTTTGAAGCAGAGTCAAAATATATAAAAAGGGCTTCATAATGTTGCAAGAAATTCTAACTTCTGACAATTATTGGCGAAGATACATCCGTTTGAATTTGGAAACAGAAACTTAAAACGTCAATTTCTCGAAATGACTTCGAGACTACATATTTTCAGCTTTTGATGCAGAGTCAAAATACTCGTATATAAAAAGGGCTTCATAATGTTGAAAGAAATTCTAACTTCTGACAATTATTGACGAAGATACATCCGTTTGAATTTGGAAACCGAAACTTAAAACGTCAATTTCTCGAAATGACTTCGCGTCTACATATTTTCAGCTTTTGATGCAGAGTCAAAATATATAAAAAGGGCTTCATAATGTTGAAAGAAATTCTGACTTCTGACAATTATTGGCGAAGATACATCCGTTTGAATTTGGAAACCGAAACTTAAAACGTCAATTTCTCGAAATGACTTCGCGACTACATATTTTCAGCTTTTGATGCAGAGTCAAAATATATAAAAAGGGCTTCATAATGTTGAAAGAAATTCTAACTTCTGACAATTATTGGCGAAGATACATCCGTTTGAATTTGGAAACAGAAACTTAAAACGTCAATTTCTCGAAATGACTTCGAGACTACATATTTTCAGCTTTTGATTTAGGGTCAAAATATATAAAAAGGGCTTCATAATGTTGAAAGAAATTCTAACTTCTGACAATTATTGGCGAAGATATATCCGTTTGAATTTGGAAACAGAAACTTAAAACGTCAATTTCTCGAAATGACTTCGAGACTACATATTTTCAGCTTTTGAAGCAGAGTCAAAATATATAAAAAGGGCTTCATAATGTTGAAAGAAATTCTAACTTCTGACAATTATTGGCGAAGATATATCCGTTTGAATTTGGAAACAGAAACTTAAAACGTCAATTTCTCGAAATGACTTCAAGACTACATATTTTCAGCTTTTGATGCAGAATTAAAATATATAAAAAGGGCTTCATAATGTTGAAAGAAATTCTAACTTCTGACAATTATTGGCGAAGATACATCCATTTGAATTTGGGAAAAGAAACTTAAACCGCCATGATCTCGAAATGACTTCCAGACTACATATTTTCAGCTTTTGATGCAGAATCAAAATATATAAAAAGGGTTTCATAATGTTGAAAGAAATTCTAACTTCTGACAATTAATGACGAAGATACATCCGTTTGAATTTGGAAACAGAAACTTAAAACGTCAATTTCTCGAAATGACTTCGAGACTACATATTTTCAGCTTTTGATGCAGAATCAAAATATATTAAAAGGGCTTCATAATGTTGAAAGAAATTCTAACTTATGACAATTATTGGCGAAGATACATCCGTTTGAATTTGGAAACAGAAACTTAAAACGTCGATTTCTCGAAATGACTTCGAGACTACATATTTTCAGTTTTTGATGCAGAATCAAAATATATAAAAAGGGCTTCATAATGTTGAAAGAAATTCTAACTTCTGACAATTATTGGCGAAGATACATCCATTTGAATTTGGAAACAGAAACTTAAAACGTCAATTTCTCGAAATGACTTCGAGACTAGATATTTTCAGCTTTTGATGAAGAGTCAAAATACTCGTATATAAAAAGGGCTTCATAATGTTGAAAGAAATTCTAACTTCTGACAATTATTGGCGAAGATACATCCGTTTGAATTTGGAAACAGAAACTTAAAACGTCAATTTCGCGAAATGACTTCGAGACTACATATTTTCAGCTTTTGATGCAGAATCAAAATATATAAAAAGGGCTTCATAATGTTGAAAGAAATTCTAACTTCTGACAATTATTGGCGAAGATACATTCGTTTGAATTTGGAAACAGAAACTTAAAACGTCAATTTCTCGAAATGACTTCGAGACTAGATATTTTCAGCTTTTGATGCAGAGTCAAAATACTCGTATATAAAAAGGGCTTCATAATGTTGAAAGAAATTCTAACTTCTGACAATTATTGACGAAGATACATCCGTTTGAATTTGGAAACAGAAACTTAAAACGTCAATTTCTCGAAATGACTTCGAGACTACATATTTTCAGCTTTTGATGCAGAGTCAAAATATATAAAAAGGGCTTCATAATGTTGAAAGAAATTCTAACTTCTGACAATTATTGGCGAAGATACATCCGTTTGAATTTGGAAACCGAAACTTAAAACGTCAATTTCTCGAAATGACTTCAAGACTACATATTTTCAGCTTTTGATGCAGAGTCAAAATATATAAAAAGGGCTTCATAATGTTGAAAGAAATTCTAACTTCTGACAATTATTGGCGAAGATACATCCGTTTGAATTTGGAAACAGAAACTTAAAACGTCAATTTCTCGAAATGACTTTGAGACTACATATTTTCAGCTTTTGATGCAGAGTCAAAATATATAAAAAGGGCTTCATAATGTTGAAAGAAATTCTAACTTCTGACAATTATTGGCGAAGATACATCCGGTTGAATTTGGAAACAGAAACTTAAAACGTCAATTTCTCGAAATGACTTCGAGACTACATATTTTCAGCTTTTGATGCAGAATCAAAATATATAAAAAGGGCTTCATAATGTTGAAAGAAATTCTAATTTCTGACAATTATTGGCGAAGATACATCCATTTGAATTTGGAAACAGAAACTTAAAACGTCAATTTCTCGAAATGACTTCGAGACTAGATATTTTCAGCTTTTGATGCAGAGTCAAAATATATAAAAAGGGCTTCATAATGTTGAAAGAAATTCTAACTTCTGACAATTATTGGCGAAGATACATCCGTTTGAATTTGGAAACAGAGACTTAAAACGTCGATTTCTCGAAATGACTTCCAGACTACATATTTTCAGCTTTTGATGCAGAATCAAAATATATAAAAAGGGCTTCATAATGTTGAAAGAAATTCTAACTTCTGACAATTATTGGCGAAGATACATCCGTTTGAATTTGGAAACCGAAACTTAAAACGTCAATTTCTCGAAATGACTTCGAGACTACATATTTTCAGCTTTTGATGCAGAGTCAAAATATATAAAAAGGGCTTCATAATGTTGAAAGAAATTCTAACTTCTGACAATTATTGGCGAAGATACATCCGTTTGAATTTGGAAACAGAAACTTAAAACGTCAATTTCTCGAAATGACTTTGAGACTACATATTTTCAGCTTTTGATGCAGAGTCAAAATATATAAAAAGGGCTTCATAATGTTGAAAGAAATTCTAACTTCTGACAATTATTGGCGAAGATACATCCGGTTGAATTTGGAAACAGAAACTTAAAACGTCAATTTCTCGAAATGACTTCGAGACTACATATTTTCAGCTTTTGATGCAGAATCAAAATATATAAAAAGGGCTTCATAATGTTGAAAGAAATTCTAACTTCTGACAATTATTGGCGAAGATACATCCATTTGAATTTGGGAAAAGAAACTTAAACCGCCAATATCTCGAAATGACTTCAAGACTACATATTTTCAGCTTTTGATGCAGAATCAAAATATATAAAAAGGGCTTCATAATGTTGAAAGAAATTCTAACTTCTGACAATTATTGGCGAAGATACATCCGTTTGAATTTGGAAACAGAAACTTAAAACGTCAATTTCTCGAAATGACTTCGAGGCTACATATTTTCAGCTTTTGATGCAGAATCAAAATATATAAAAAGGGCTTCATAATGTTGAAAGAAATTCTAACTTCTGACAATTATTGGCGAAGATACATCCGTTTGAATTTGGAAACAGAAACTTAAAACGTCAATTTCTCGAAATGACTTCGAGACTACATATTTTCAGCTTTTGATGCAGAATCAAAATATATAAAAAGGGCTTCATAATGTTGAAAGAAATTCTAACTTCTGACAATTATTGGCGAAGATACATGCATTTGAATTTGGAAACAGAAACTTAAAACGTCAATTTCTCGAGATGACTTCGCGACTACATATTTTTCAGCATGTTGATGCTTAGTCACAATATATAGAAAGGGCTTCATAATGTTGAGAGACAGTCTCACTTCTGACAAATATTCGCGCACATACATCCGTCTGAATATGGAAACAGAAACTTTAAATGTCCATATCTCGAAATGACTTCCAGACTACATATTTTCAGCTTTTGATGCAGAATCAAAATATATAAAAAGGGTTTCATAATGTTGAAAGAAATTCTAACTTCTGACAATTAATGACGAAGATACATCCGTTTGAATTTGGAAACAGAAACTTAAAACGTCAATTTCTCGAAATGACTTCGAGACTACATATTTTCAGCTTTTGATGCAGAATCAAAATATATTAAAAGGGCTTCATAATGTTGAAAGAAATTCTAACTTCTGACAATTATTGACGAAGATACATCCGTTTGAATTTGGAAACAGAAACCTAAAACGTAAATTTCTCGAAATGACTTCGAGACTACATATTTTCAGCTTTTGATGCAGAATCAAAATATATAAAAAGGGCTTCATAATGTTGAAAGAAATTCTAACTTCTGACAATTATTGGCGAAGATACATCCGTTTGTATTTGGAAACAGAAACTTAAAACGTCGATTTCTCGAAATGACTTCAAGACTACATATTTTCAGCTTTTGATGCAGAATCAAAATATATAAAAAGGGCTTCATAATGTTGAAAGAAACTCTAACTGCTGACAATTATTGGCGAAGATACATCCGTTTGAATTTGGAAACAGAGACTTAAAACGTCGATTTCTCGAAATGACTTCGAGACTACATATTTTCAGCTTTTGATGCAGAATCAAAATATATAAAAAGGGCTTCATAATGTTGAAAGAAATTCTAACTTCTGACAATTATTGACGAAGATACATCCGTTTGAATTTGGAAACAGAAACTTAAAACGTCAATTTCTCGAAATGACTTCGAGACTAGATATTTTCAGCTTTTGATGCAGAGTCAAAATACTCGTATATAAAAAGGGCTTCATAATGTTGAAAGAAATTCTAACTTCTGACAATTATTGACGAAGATACATCCGTTTGAATTTGGAAACAGAAACTTAAAACGTCAATTTTCTCGAAATGACTTCGAGACTACATATTTTCAGCTTTTGATGCAGAATCAAAATATATAAAAAGGGCTTCATAATGTTGAAAGAAATTCTAACTTCTGACAATTATTGGCGAAGATACATCCGTTTGAATTTGGAAACCGAAACTTAAAACGTCAATTTCTCGAAATGACTTCAAGACTACATATTTTCAGCTTTTGATGCAGAGTCAAAATATATAAAAAGGGCTTCATAATGTTGAAAGAAATTCTAACTTCTGACAATTATTGGCGAAGATACATCCGTTTGAATTTGGAAACAGAAACTTAAAACGTCAATTTCTCGAAATGACTTTGAGACAACATATTTTCAGCTTTTGATGCAGAGTCAAAATATATAAAAAGGGCTTCATAATGTTGCAAGAAATTCTAACTTCTGACAATTATTGGCGAAGATACATCCGGTTGAATTTGGAAACAGAAACTTAAAACGTCAATTTCTCGAAATGACTTCGAGACTACATATTTTCAGCTTTTGATGCAGAATCAAAATATATAAAAAGGGCTTCATAATGTTGAAAGAAATTCTAACTTCTGACAATTATTGGCGAAGATACATGCATTTGAATTTGGAAACAGAAACTTAAAACGTCAATTTCTCGAAATGACTTCGAGACTAGATATTTTCAGCTTTTGATGCAGAGTCAAAATACTCGTATATAAAAAGGGCTTCATAATGTTGAAAGAAATTCTAACTGCTGACAATTATTGGCGAAGATACATCCGGTTGAATTTGGAAACAGAAACTTAAAACGTCAATTTCTCGAAATGACTTCGAGACTACATATTTTCAGCTTTTGATGCAGAGTCAAAATATATAAAAAGGGTTTCATAATGTTGAAAGAAATTCTAACTTCTGACAATTAATGACGAAGATACATCCGTTTGAATTTGGAAACAGAAACTTAAAACGTCAATTTCTCGAAATGACTTCGAGACTACATATTTTCAGCTTTTGATGCAGAATCAAAATATATTAAAAGGGCTTCATAATGTTGAAAGAAATTCTAACTTCTGACAATTATTGACGAAGATACATCCGTTTGAATTTGGAAACAGAAACCTAAAACGTAAATTTCTCGAAATGACTTCGAGACTACATATTTTCAGCTTTTGATGCAGAATCAAAATATATAAAAAGGGCTTCATAATGTTGAAAGAAATTCTAACTTCTGACAATTATTGGCGAAGATACATCCGTTTGTATTTGGAAACAGAAACTTAAAACGTCGATTTCTCGAAATGACTTCAAGACTACATATTTTCAGCTTTTGATGCAGAATCAAAATATATAAAAAGGGCTTCATAATGTTGAAAGAAACTCTAACTGCTGACAATTATTGGCGAAGATACATCCGTTTGAATTTGGAAACAGAGACTTAAAACGTCGATTTCTCGAAATGACTTCGAGACTACATATTTTCAGCTTTTGATGCAGAATCAAAATATATAAAAAGGGCTTCATAATGTTGAAAGAAATTCTAACTTCTGACAATTATTGACGAAGATACATCCGTTTGAATTTGGAAACAGAAACTTAAAACGTCAATTTCTCGAAATGACTTCGAGACTAGATATTTTCAGCTTTTGATGCAGAGTCAAAATACTCGTATATAAAAAGGGCTTCATAATGTTGAAAGAAATTCTAACTTCTGACAATTATTGACGAAGATACATCCGTTTGAATTTGGAAACAGAAACTTAAAACGTCAATTTCTCGAAATGACTTCGAGACTACATATTTTCAGCTTTTGATGCAGAATCAAAATATATAAAAAGGGCTTCATAATGTTGAAAGAAATTCTAACTTCTGACAATTATTGGCGAAGATACATCCGTTTGAATTTGGAAACCGAAACTTAAAACGTCAATTTCTCGAAATGACTTCAAGACTACATATTTTCAGCTTTTGATGCAGAGTCAAAATATATAAAAAGGGCTTCATAATGTTGAAAGAAATTCTAACTTCTGACAATTATTGGCGAAGATACATCCGTTTGAATTTGGAAACAGAAACTTAAAACGTCAATTTCTCGAAATGACTTTGAGACAACATATTTTCAGCTTTTGATGCAGAGTCAAAATATATAAAAAGGGCTTCATAATGTTGCAAGAAATTCTAACTTCTGACAATTATTGGCGAAGATACATCCGGTTGAATTTGGAAACAGAAACTTAAAACGTCAATTTCTCGAAATGACTTCGAGACTACATATTTTCAGCTTTTGATGCAGAATCAAAATATATAAAAGGGGCTTCATAATGTTGAAAGAAATTCTAACTTCTGACAATTATTGGCGAAGATACATGCATTTGAATTTGGAAACAGAAACTTAAAACGTCAATTTCTCGAAATGACTTCGAGACTACATATTTTCAGCTTTTGATGCAGAGGTAAAATACTCGTATATAAAAAGGGCTTCATAATGTTGAAAGAAATTTTAACTTCTGACAATTATTGGCGAAGATACATCCGGTTGAATTTGGAAACAGAAACTTAAAACGTCAATTTCTCGAAATGACTTCGAGACTACATATTTTCAGCTTTTGATGCAGAATCAAAATATATAAAAAGGGCTTCATAATGTTGAAAGAAATTCTAACTTCTGACAATTATTGGCGAAGATACATCCGTTTGAATTTGGAAACAGAAACTTAAACCGCCAATATCTCGAAATGACTTCAAGACTACATATTTTCAGCTTTTGATGCAGAGTCAACATATATAAAAAGGGCTTCATAATGTTGAAAGAAATTCTAACTTCTGACAATTATTGGCGAAGATACATCCGGTTGAATTTGGAAACAGAAACTTAAAACGTCAATTTCTCGAAATGACTTCGAGACTACATATTTTCAGCTTTTGATGCAGAATCAAAATATATAAAAAGGGCTTCATAATGTTGAAAGAAATTCTAACTTCTGACAATTATTGGCGAAGATACATCCGGTTGAATTTGGAAACAGAAACTTAAAACGTCAATTTCTCGAAATGACTTCGAGACTACATATTTTCAGCTTTTGATGCAGAATCAAAATATATAAAAAGGGCTTCATAATGTTGAAAGAAATTCTAACTTCTGACAATTATTGGCGAAGATACATCCATTTGAATTTGGGAAAAGAAACTTAAACCGCCAATATCTCGAAATGACTTCAAGACTACATATTTTCAGCTTTTGATGCAGAATCAAAATATATAAAAAGGGCTTCATAATGTTGAAAGAAATTCTAACTTCTGACAATTATTGGCGAAGATACATCCGGTTGAATTTGGAAACAGAAACTTAAAACGTCAATTTCTCGAAATGACTTCGAGACTACATATTTTCAGCTTTTGATGCAGAATCAAAATATATAAAAAGGGCTTCATAATGTTGAAAGAAATTCTAACTTCTGACAATTATTGGCGAAGATACATCCGGTTGAATTTGGAAACAGAAACTTAAAACGTCAATTTCTCGAAATGACTTCGAGACTACATATTTTCAGCTTTTGATGCAGAATCAAAATATATAAAAAGGGCTTCATAATGTTGAAAGAAATTCTAACTTCTGACAATTATTGGCGAAGATACATCCATTTGAATTTGGGAAAAGAAACTTAAACCGCCAATATCTCGAAATGACTTCAAGACTACATATTTTCAGCTTTTGATGCAGAATCAAAATATATAAAAAGGGCTTCATAATGTTGAAAGAAATTCTAACTTCTGACAATTATTGGCGAAGATACATCCGTTTGAATTTGGAAACAGAAACTTAAAACGTCAATTTCTCGAAATGACTTCGAAGCTACATATTTTCAGCTTTTGATGCAGAATCAAAATATATAAAAAGGGCTTCATAATGTTGAAAGAAATTCTAACTTATGACAATTATTGGCGAAGATACATCCGTTTGAATTTGGAAACAGAAACTTAAAACGTCAATTTCTCGAAATGACTTCGAGACTACATATTTTCAGCTTTTGATGCAGAATCAAAATATATAAAAAGGGCTTCATAATGTTGAAAGAAATTCTAACTTCTGACAATTATTGGCGAAGATACATGCATTTGAATTTGGAAACAGAAACTTAAAACGTCAATTTCTCGAAATGACTTCGAGACTAGATATTTTCAGCTTTTGATGCAGAGTCAAAATACTCGTATATAAAAAGGGCTTCATAATGTTGAAAGAAATTCTAACTTCTGACAATTATTGGCGAAGATACATCCGTTTGAATTTGGAAACAGAGACTTAAAACGTCGATTTCTCGAAATGACTTCCAGACTACATATTTTCAGCTTTTGATGCAGAATCAAAATATATAAAAAGGGTTTCATAATGTTGAAAGAAATTCTAACTTCCGACAATTATTGGCGAAGATACATCCGTTTGAATTTGGAAACAGAAACTTAAAACGTCGATTTCTCGAAATGACTTCGAGACTACATATTTTCAGCTTTTGATGCAGAATCAAAATATATTAAAAGGGCTTCATAATGTTGAAAGAAATTCTAACTTCTGACAATTATTGGCGAAGATACATCCGTTTGAATTTGGAAACAGAAACTTAAAACGTAAATTTCTCGAAATGACTTCGAGACTACATATTTTCAGCTTTTGATGCAGAATCAAAATATATAAAAAGGGCTTCATAATGTTGAAAGAAATTCTAACTTCTGACAATTATTGGCGAAGATACATCCGTTTGTATTTGGAAACAGAAACTTAAAACGTCGATTTCTCGAAATGACTTCAAGACTACATATTTTCAGCTTTTGATGCAGAATCAAAATATATAAAAAGGGCTTCATAATGTTGAAAGAAACTCTAACTGCTGACAATTATTGGCGAAGATACATCCGTTTGAATTTGGAAACAGAAACTTAAAACGTCTATTTCTCGAAATGACTTCGAGACTACATATTTTCAGCTTTTGATGCAGAGTCAAAATATATAAAAAGGGCTTCATAATGTTGAAAGAAATTCTAACTTCTGACAATTATTGACGAAGATACATCCGTTTGAATTTGGAAACAGAAACTTAAAACGTCAATTTCTCGAAATGACTTCGAGACTACATATTTTCAGCTTTTGATGCAGAGTCAAAATACTCGTATATAAAAAGGGCTTCATAATGTTGAAAGAAATTCTAACTTCTGACAATTATTGACGAAGATACATCCGTTTGAATTTGGAAACAGAAACCTAAAACGTAAATTTCTCGAAATGACTTCGAGACTACATATTTTCAGCTTTTGATGCAGAGTCAAAATATATAAAAAGGGCTTCATAATGTTGAAAGAAATTCTAACTTCTGACAATTATTGGCGAAGATACATCCGTTTGAATTTGGAAACAGAAACTTAAAACGTCAATTTCTCGAAATGACTTCGAGACTACATATTTTTAGCTTTTGATGCAGAGTCAAAATATATAAAAAGGGCTTCATAATGTTGAAAGAAATTCTAACTTCTGACAATTATTGGCGAAGATACATCCGTTTGAATTTGGAAACAGAAACTTAAAACGTCAATTTCTCGAAATGACTTCAAGACTACATATTTTCAGCTTTTGATGCAGAGTCAAAATTCTCGTATATAAAAAGGGCTTCATAATGTTGAAAGAAATTCTAACTTCTGACAATTATTGGCGAAGATACATCCGTTTGAATTTGGAAACCGAAACTTAAAACGTCAATTTCTCGAAATGACTTTGAGACTACATATTTTCAGCTTTTCATGCAGAGTCAAAATATATAAAAAGGGCTTCATAATGTTGCAAGAAATTCTAACTTCTGACAATTATTGGCGAAGATACATCCGTTTGAATTTGGAAACAGAAACTTAAAACGTCAATTTCTCGAAATGACTTCGAGACTAGATATTTTCAGCTTTTGATGCAGAGTCAAAATACTCGTATATAAAAAGGGCTTCATAATGTTGAAAGAAATTCTAACTTCTGACAATTATTGGCGAAGATACATCCGTTTGAATTTGGAAACAGAGACTTAAAACGTCGATTTCTCGAAATGACTTCCAGACTACATATTTTCAGCTTTTGATGCAGAATCAAAATATATAAAAAGGGCTTCATAATGTGAAAGAAATTCTAACTTCTGACAATTATTGAGGAAGACACATCCGTTTGAATTTGGAAACAGAAACTTAAAACGTAAATTTCTCGAAATGACTTCGAGACTACATATTTTCAGCTTTTGATGCAGAATCAAAATATATAAAAAGGGCTTCATAATGTTGAAAGAAATTCTAACTTCTGACAATTATTGACGAAGATACATCCGTTTGAATTTGGAAACAGAAACTTAAAACGTCAATTTCTCGAAATGACTTCGAGACTACATATTTTCAGCTTTTGATGCAGAATCAAAATATATAAAAAGGGCTTCATAATGTTGAAAGAAATTCTAACTTCTGACAATTATTGGCGAAGATACATCCGTTTGTATTTGGAAACAGAAACTTAAAACGTCGATTTCTCGAAATGACTTCAAGACTACATATTTTCAGCTTTTGATGCAGAATCAAAATATATAAAAAGGGCTTCATAATGTTGAAAGAAATTCTAACTGCTGACAATTATTGGCGAAGATACATCCGTTTGAATTTGGAAACAGAGACTTAAAACGTCGATTTCTCGAAATGACTTCGAGACTACATATTTTCAGCTTTTGATGCAGAATCAAAATATATAAAAAGGGTTTCATAATGTTGAAA
Organism: Drosophila grimshawi; assembly: GCF_018153295.1. Taxonomy (NCBI): domain Eukaryota; kingdom Metazoa; phylum Arthropoda; class Insecta; order Diptera; family Drosophilidae; genus Drosophila; species Drosophila grimshawi. The sequence continues at coordinate 184,822 of NW_025063096.1, forward strand.
GAAATTCTAACTTCTGACAATTATTGGCGAAGATACATCCGTTTGAATTTGGAAACAGAAACTTAAAACGTAAATTTCTCGAAATGACTTCGAGACTACATATTTTCAGCTTTTGATGCAGAATCAAAATATATAAAAAGGGCTTCATAATGTTGAAAGAAATTCTAACTTCTGACAATTATTGGCGAAGATACATCCGTTTGTATTTGGAAACAGAAACTTAAAACGTCGATTTCTCGAAATGACTTCAAGACTACATATTTTCAGCTTTTGATGCAGAATCAAAATATATAAAAAGGGCTTCATAATGTTGAAAGAAATTCTAACTGCTGACAATTATTGGCGAAGATACATCCGGTTGAATTTGGAAACCGATACTTAAAACGTCGATTTCTCGAAATGACTTCGAGACTACATATTTTCAGCTTTTGATGCAGAATCAAAATATATAAAAAGGGCTTCATAATGTTGAAAGAAATTCTAACTTCTGACAATTATTGGCGAAGATACATCCGTTTGAATTTGGAAACAGAAACTTAAAACGTCAATTTCTCGAAATGACTTCGAGACTACATATTTTCAGCTTTTGATGCAGAATCAAAATATATAAAAAGGGCTTCATAATGTTGAAAGAAATTCTAACTTCTGACAATTATTGGCGAAGATACATCCATTTGAATTTGGAAACAGAAACTTAAAAACGTCAATTTCTCGAAATGACTTCGAGACTAGATATTTTCAGCTTTTGATGCAGAGTCAAAATACTCGTATATAAAAAGGGCTTCATATCGTTGAAAGAAATTCTAACTTCTGACAATCATTGGCGAAGATACATCCGTTCGAATTTGGAAACAGAGACTTAAAACGTCGATTTCTTGAAATGACTTCCAGACTACATATTTTCAGCTTTTGATGCAGAATCAAAATATATAAAAAGGGTTTCATAATGTTGAAAGAAATTCTAACTTCTGACAATTATTGAGGAAGATACATCCGTTTGAATTTGGAAACAGAAACTTAAAACGTCAATTTCTCGAAATGACTTCGAGACTACATATTTTCAGCTTTTGATGCAGAATCAAAATATATAAAAAGGGCTTCATAATGTTGAAAGAAATTCTAACTTCTGACAATTATTGACGAAGATACATCCGTTTGAATTTGGAAACAGAAACTTAAAACGTCAATTTCTCGAAATGACTTCCAGACTACATATTTTCAGCTTTTGATGCAGAATCAAAATATATAAAAAGGGCTTCATAATGTTGAAAGAAATTCTAACTTCTGACAATTATTGGCGAAGATACATCCGTTTGTATTTGGAAACAGAAACTTAAAACGTCGATTTCTCGAAATGACTTCAAGACTACATATTTTCACCTTTTGATGCAGAATCAAAATATATAAAAAGGGCTTCATAATGTTGAAAGAAATTCTAACTTCTGACAATTATTGGCGAAGATACATCCGTTTGAATTTGGAAACAGAGACTTAAAACGTCGATTTCTCGAAATGACTTCGAGACTACATATTTTCAGCTTTTGATGCAGAATCAAAATATATAAAAAGGGCTTCATAATGTTGAAAGAAATTCTAACTTCTGACAATTATGACGAAGATACATCCGTTTGAATTTGGAAACAGAAACTTAAAACGTCAATTTCTCGAAATGACTTCGAGACTACATATTTTCAGCTTTTGATGCAGAATCAAAATATATTAAAAGGGCTTCATAATGTTGAAAGAAATTCTAACTTCTGACAATTATTGGCGAAGATACATCCGTTTGAATTTGGAAACAGAAACTTAAAACGTCAATTTCTCGAAATGACTTCGAGACTACATATTTTCAGCTTTTGATGCAGAGTCAAAATATATAAAAAGAGCTTCATAATGTTGAAAGAAATTCTAACTTCTGACAATTATTGGCGAAGATACATCCGTTTGAATTTGGAAACAGAAACTTAAAACGTCAATTTCTCGAAATGACTTCGAGACTACATATTTTCAGCTTTTGATGCAGAATCAAAATATATAAAAAGGGCTTCATAATGTTGAAAGAAATTCTAACTTCTGACAATTATTGGCGAAGATACATCCGTTTGAATTTGGAAACAGAGACTTAAAACGTCGATTTCTCGAAATGACTTCGAGACTACATATTTTCAGCTTTTGATGCAGAGTCAAAATACTCGTATATAAAAAGGGCTTTCATAATGTTGAAAGAAATTCTAACTTCTGATATTTATTGGCGAAGATACATCCGTTTGAATTTGGAAACAGAGACTTAAAACGTCGATTTCTCGAAATGACTTCCAGACTACATATTTTCAGCTTTTGATGCAGAATCAAAATATATAAAAAGGGTTTCATAATGTTGAAAGAAATTCTAACTTCTGACAATTATTGGCGAAGATACATTTGAATTTGGAAACAGAAACTTAAAACGTCAATTTCTCGAAATGACTTCGAGACTACATATTTTCAGCTTTTGATGCAGAGTCAAAATATATAAAAAGGGCTTCATAATGTTGAAAGAGATTCTAACTTCTGACAATTATTGGCGAAGATACATCCGTTTGAATTTTGGAAACAGAAACTTAAAACGTCAGTTTCTCGAATTGACTTCGAGACTACATATTTTCAGCTTTTGATGCAAGGGTCAAAATATATAAAAAGGGGCTTCATAATGTTGAAAGAAATTCTAACTTCTGACATTAATGACGAAGATACATCCATTTGAATTTGGAAACAGAAACTTAAAACGTCAATTTCTCGAAATGACTTCGAGACTAGATATTTTCAACTTTTGATGCAGAGTCAAAATACTCGTATATAAAAAGGGTTTCATAATGTTGAAAGAAATTCTATGTATGTTTCTCGAAATGACTTCGAAATGACTTCGAGACTACATATTTTCAGCTTTTGATGCAGAATCAAAATATATAGAAAGGGCTTCATAATGTTGAAAGAAATTCAAATTTCTGACAATTATTGGCGAAGATACATCCGTTTGAATTTGGAAACAGAAACTTAAAACGTCAATTTCTCGAAATGACTTCGAGACTAGATATTTTCAGCTTTTGATGCAGAGTCAATATACTCGTATATAAAAAGGGCTTCATAATGTTGAAAGAAATTCTAACTTCTGACAATTATTGGCGAAGAAACATCCGTTTGAATTTGGAAACAGAGACTTAAAACGTCGATTTCTTGAAATGACTTCCAGACTACATATTTTCAGCTTTTGATGCAGAATCAAAATATATAAAAAGGGTTTCATAATGTTGAAAGAAATTCTAACTTCTGACAATTATTGAGGAAGATACATCCGTTTGAATTTGGAAACAGAAAGTTAAAACGTAAATTTCTCGAAATGACTTCGAGACTACATATTTTCAGCTTTTGATGCAGAATCAAAATATATAAAAAGGGCTTCATAATGTTGAAAGAAATTCTAACTTCTGACAATTATTGACGAAGATACATCCGTTTGAATTTGGAAACAGAAACTTAAAACGTAAATTTCTCGAAATGACTTCGAGACTACATATTTTCAGCTTTTGATGCAGAATCAAAATATATAAAAAGGGCTTCATAATGTTGAAAGAAATTCTAACTTCTGACAATTATTGGCGAAGATACATCCGTTTGAATTTGGAAACAGAAACTTAAAACGTCGATTTCTCGAAATGACTTCAAGACTACATATTTTCAGCTTTTGATGCAGAATCAAAATATATAAAAAGGGCTTCATAATGTTGAAAGAAATTCTAACTGCTGACAATTATTGGCGAAGATACATCCGTTTGAATTTGGAAACAGAGACTTAAAACGTCGATTTCTCGAAATGACTTCCAGACTACATATTTTCAGCTTTTGATGCAGAATCAAAATATATAAAAGGGCTTCATAATGTTGAAAGAAATTCTAACTTCTGACAAATAATGGCGAAGATACATCCGTTTGAATTCGAAACTGGAACTTAAAACGTCAATTTCTCGAAATGACTTCGAGACTACATATTTTCAGCTTTTGATGCAGAATCAAAATATATAAAAAGGGCTTCATAATGTTGAAAGAAATTCTAACTGCTGACAATTATTGGCGAAGATACATCCGTTTGAATTTGGAAACAGAGACTTAAAACGTCGATTTCTCGAAATGACTTCGAGACTACATATTTTCAGCTTTTGATGCAGGGTCAAAATATATAAAAAGGGCTTCATAATGTTGAAAGAAATTCTAACTTCTGACAATTATTGGCGAAGATACATCCATTTGAATTTGGAAACAGAAACTTAAAACGTCAATTTCTTGAAATGACTTCGAGACTACATATTTTCAGCTTTTGATGCAGAATCAAAATATATTAAAAGGGCTTCATAATGTTGAAAGAAATTCTAACTTCTGACAATTATTGACGAAGATACATCCGTTTGAATTTGGAAACAGAAACTTAAAATGTCAATTTCTCGAAATGACTTCGAGACTACATATTTTCAGCTTTTGATGCAGAATCAGAATATATAAAAAGGGCTTCATAATGTTGAAAGAAATTCTAACTTCTGACAATTATTGGCGAAGATACATCCGTTTGAATTTGGAAACAGAAACTTAAAACGTCGATTTCTCGAAATGACTTCGAGACTACATATTTTCAGCTTTTGATGCAGAGTCAAAATATATAAAAAGGGCTTCATAATGTTGAAAGAAATTCTAACTTCTGACAATTATTGGCGAAGATACATCCGTTTGAATTTGGAAACAGAGACTTAAAACGTCGATTTCTCGAAATGACTTCGAGACTACATATTTTCAGCTTTTGATGCAGAATCAAAATATATAAAAAGGGCTTCATAATGTTGAAAGAAATTCTAACTTCTGACAATTATTGGCGAAGATACATCCGTTTGAATTTGGAAACAGAAACTTAAAACGTCAATTTCTCAAAATGACTTCAAGACTACATATTTTCAGCTTTTGATGCAGAATCAAAATATATAAAAAGGGCTTCATAATGTTGAAAGAAATTCTAACTTCTGACAATTATTGGCGAAGATACATCCGTTTGAATTTGTAAACAGAAACTTAAAACGTCAATTTCTCGAAATGACTTCGAGACTACATATTTTCAGCTTTTGATGCAGAGTCAAAATATATAAAAAGGGCTTCATAATGTTGCAAGAAATTCTAACTTCTGACAATTATTGGCGAAGATACATCCGTTTGAATTTGGAAACAGAAACTTAAAACGTCAATTTCGCGAAATGACTTCGAGACTACATATTTTCAGCTTTTGATGCAGAATCAAAATATATAAAAAGGGCTTCAAAATGTTGAAAGAAATTCTAACTTCTGGCAATTATTGGCGAAGATACATCCATTTGAATTTGGAAACAGAAACTTAAAACGTCAATTTCTCGAAATGACTTCGAGATTAGATATTTTCAGCTTTTGATGCCGAGTCAAAATACTCGTATATAAAAAGGGCTTCATAATGTGGAAAGAAATTCTAACTTCTGACAATTATTGACGAAAGATACATCCGTTTTGAATTTGGAAACAGAAACTTAAAACGTCAATTTCTCGAAATGACTTCGAGACTACATATTTTCAGCTTTTGATGCAGAATCAAAATATATAAAAAGGGCTTCATAATGTTGAAAGAAATTCTAACTTCTGACAATTATTGGCGAAGATACATCCGTTTGAATTTGGAAACCGAAACTTAAAACGTCAATTTCTCGAAATGACTTCAAGACTACATATTTTCAGCTTTTGATGCAGAGTCAAAATATATAAAAAGGGCATCATAATGTTGAAAGAAATTCTAACTTCTCACAATTATTGGCGAAGATACATCCGTTTGAATTTGGAAACAGAAACTTAAAACGTCAATTTCTCGAAATGACTTTGAGACTACATATTTTCAGCTTTTGATGCAGAGTCAAAATATATAAAAAGGGCTTCATAATGTTGCAAGAAATTCTAACTTCTGACAATTATTGGCGAAGATACATCCGTTTGAATTTGGAAACAGAAACTTAAAACGTCAATTTCTCGAAATGACTTCGAGACTACATATTTTCAGCTTTTGATGCAGAATCAAAATATATAAAAAGGGCTTCATAATGTTGAAAGAAATTCTAACTTCTGACAATTATTGGCGAAGATACATCCATTTGAATTTGGGAAAAGAAACTTAAACCGCCAATATCTCGAAATAACGTCAAGACTACATATTTTCAGCTTTTGATGCAGAATCAAAATATATAAAAAGGGCTTCATAATGTTGAAAGAAATTCTAACTTATGACAATTATTGGCGAAGATACATCCGTTTGAATTTGGAAACAGAAACTTAAAACGTCAATTTCTCGAAATGACTTCGAGACTACATATTTTCAGCTTTTGATGCAGAATCAAAATATATAAAAAGGGCTTCATAATGTTGAAAGAAATTCTAACTTCTGACAATTATTGGCGAAGATACATCCGTTTGAATTTGGAAACAGAGACTTAAAACGTCGATTTCTCGAAATGACTTCCAGACTACATATTTTCAGCTTTTGATGCAGAGTCAAAATACTCGTATATAAAAAAGGCTTCATAATGTTGAAAGAAATTCTAAGTTCTGACAATTATTGGCGAAGATACATCCGTTTGAATTTGGAAACAGAGACTTAAAACGTCGATTTCTCGAAATGACTTCCAGACTACATATTTTCAGCTTTTGATGCAGAATCAAAATATATTAAAAGGGCTTCATAATGTTGAAAGAAATTCTAACTTCTGACAATTATTGACGAAGATACATCCGTTTGAATTTGGAAACAGAAACCTAAAACGTAAATTTCTCGAAATGACTTCGAGACTACATATTTTCAGCTTTTGATGCAGAATCAAAATATATAAAAAGGGCTTCATAATGTTGAAAGAAATTCTAACTTCTGACAATTATTGGCGAAGATACATCCGTTTGAATTTGAAAGCAGAAACTTAAAACGTCAATTTCTCGAAATGACTTCGCGACTACATATTTTCAGCTTTTGATGCAGAGTCAAAATATATAAAAAGGGCTTCATAATGTTGAAAGAAATTCTAACTTCTGACAATTATTGGCGAAGATACATCCGTTTGAATTTGGGAAAAGAAACTTAAACCGCCAATTTCTCGAAATGACTTCGAGACTACATATTTTCAGCTTTTGATGCAGAATCAAAATATATAAAAAGGGCTTCATAATGTTGAAAGAAATTCTAACTTATCGAAATGACTTCGAGACTACATATTTTCAGCTTTTGATGCAGAATCAAAATATATAAAAAGGGCTTCATAATGTTGAAAGAAATTCTAACTTCTGACAATTATTGGCGAAGATACATCCATTTGAATTTGGAAACAGAAACTTAAAACGTCAATTTCTCGAAATGACTTTGAGACTAGATATTTTCAGCTTTTGATGCAGAGTCAAAATACTCGTATATAAAAAAGGCTTCATAATGTTGAAAGAAATTCTAAGTTCTGACAATTATTGGCGAAGATACATCCGTTTGAATTTGGAAACAGAGGCTGCAAAATTCAATTTCTCGAAATGACTTCGAGACTACATATTTTCAGCTTTTGATGCAGAATCAAAATATATTAAAAGGGCTTCATAATGTTGAAAGAAATTCTAACTTCTGACAATTATTGACGAAGATACATCCGTTTGAATTTGGAAACAGAAACCTAAAACGTAAATTTCTCGAAATGACTTCGAGACTACATATTTTCAGCTTTTGATGCAGAATCAAAATATATAAAAAGGGCTTCATAATGTTGAAAGAAATTCTAACTTCTGACAATTATTGGCGAAGATACATCCGTTTGAATTTGAAAGCAGAAACTTAAAACGTCAATTTCTCGAAATGACTTCGCGACTACATAATTTCAGCTTTTGATGCAGGGTCAAAATATATAAAAAGGGCTTCATAATGTTGAAAGAAATTCTAACTTCTGACAATTATTGGCGAAGATACATCCGTTTGAATTTGGAAACAGAAACTTAAAACGTCAATTTCTCGAAATGACTTCGAGACTACATATTTTCAGCTTTTGATGCAGAATCAAAATATATAAAAAGGGCTTCATAATGTTGAAAGAAATTCTAACTTCTGACAATTATTGGCGAAGAAACATCCATTTGAATTTGGAAACAGAAACTTAAAACGTCAATTTCTCGAAATGACTTCGAGACTAGATATTTTCAGCTTTTGATGCAGAGTCAAAATACTCGTATATAAAAAGGGTTTCATAATGTTGAAAGAAATTCTATGTATGTTTCTCGAAATGACTTCGCGACTACATATTTTCAGCTTTTGATGCAGAGTCAAAATATATAAAAAGGGCTTCATAATGTTGAAAGAAATTCTAACTTCTGACAATTATTGGCGAAGATACATCCGTTTGAATTTGGAAACAGAAACTTAAAACGTCAATTTCTCGAAATGACTTCGAGACTACATATTTTCAGCTTTTGATGCAGAATCAAAATATATAAAAAGGGCTTCATAATGTTGAAAGAAATTCTAACTTCTGACAATTATTGGCGAAGATACATCCGTTTGAATTTGGAAACAGAAACTTAAAACGTCAATTTCTCGAAATGACTTCGAGACTACATATTTTCAGCTTTTGATGCAGAATCAAAATATATAAAAAGGGCTTCATAATGTTGAAAGAAATTCTAACTTCTGACAATTATTGGCGAAGATACATCCATTTGAATTTGGAAACAGAAACTTAAAACGTCAATTTCTCGTAATGACTTCGAGACTAGATATTTTCAGCTTTTGATGCAGAGTCAAAATACTCGTATATAAAAAGGGCTTCATAATGTTGAAAGAAATTCTAACTTCTGACAATTATTGGCGAAGATACATCCGTTTGAATTTGGAAACAGAGACTTAAAACGTCGATTTCTCGAAATGACTTCCAGACTACATATTTTCAGCTTTTGATGCAGAATCAAAATATATAAAAAGGGTTTCATAATGTTGAAAGAAATTCTAACTTCTGACAATTATTGACGAAGATACATCCGTTTGAATTTGGAAACAGAAACTTAAAACGTAAATTTCTCGAAATGACTTCGAGACTACATATTTTCAGCTTTTGATGCAGAATCAAAATATATAAAAAGGGCTTCATAATGTTGAAAGAAATTCTAACTTCTGACAATTATTGACGAAGATACATCCGTTTGAATTTGGAAACAGAAACTTAAAACGTCAATTTCTCGAAATAACTTCGAGACTACATATTTTCAGCTTTTGATGCAGAATCAAAATATATAAAAAGGGCTTCATAATGTTGAAAGAAATTCTAACTTCTGACAATTATTGGCGAAGATACATCCGTTTGTATTGGAAACAGAAACTTAAAACGTCGATTTCTCGAAATGACTTCAAGACTACATATTTTCAGCTTTTGATGCAGAATCAAAATATATAAAAAGGGCTTCATAATGTTGAAAGAAATTCTAACTGCTGACAATTATTGGCGAAGATACATCCGTTTGAATTTGGAAACAGAGACTTAAAACGTCGATTTCTCGAAATGACTTCGAGACTACATATTTTCAGCTTTTGATGCAGAATCAAAATATATTAAAAGGGCTTCATAATGTTGAAAGAAATTCTAACTTCTGACAATTATTGACGAAGATACATCCGTTTGAATTTGGAAACAGAAACTTAAAACGTCAATTTCTCGAAATGACTTCGAGACTACATATTTTCAGCTTTTGATGCAGAATCAAAATATATAAAAAGGGCTTCATAATGTTGAAAGAAATTCTAACTTCTGACAATTATTGGCGAAGATACATCCGTTTGTATTTGGAAACAGAAACTTAAAACGTCGATTTCTCGAAATGACTTCAAGACTACATATTTTCAGCTTTTGATGCAGAATCAAAATATATAAAAAGGGCTTCATAATGTTGAAAGAAATTCTAACTGCTGACAATTATTGGCGAAGATACATCCGTTTGAATTTGGAAACAGAGACTTAAAACGTCGATTTCTCGAAATGACTTCGAGACTACATATTTTCAGCTTTTGATGCAGAGTCAAAATACTCGTATATAAAAAGGGCTTCATAATGTTGAAAGAAATTCTAACTTCTGACAATAATAGGCGAAGATACATCCGTTTGCAATGTTAGGAAACAGAGACTTAAAACGTCGATTTCTCGAAATGACTTCCAGACTACATATTTTCAGCTTTTGATGCAGAATCAAAATATATAAAAAGGGTTTTATAATGTTGAAAGAAATTCTAACTTCTGACAATTAATGACGAAGATACATCCATTTGAATTTGGAAACAGAAACTTAAAACGTAAATTTCTCGAAATGACTTCGAGACTACATATTTTCAGCTTTTGATGCAGAATCAAAATATATAAAAAGGGCTTCATAATGTTGAAAGAAATTCTAACTTCTGACAATTATTGGCGAAGATACTTCCGTTTGTATTTGGAAACAGAAACTTAAAACGTCGATTTCTCGAAATGACTTCAAGACTACATATTTTCAGCTTTTGGATGCAGAATCAAAATATATAAAAAGGGCTTTCATAATGTTTGAAAGAAATTCTAACTGCTGACAATTATTGGCGAAGATACATCCGTTTGAATTTGGAAACAGAAACTTAAAACGTAAATTTCTCGAAATGACTTCGAGACTACATATTTTCAGCTTTTGATGCAGAATCAAAATATATAAAAATGGCTTCATAATGTTGAAAGAAATTCTAACTTCTGACAATTATTGGCGAAGATACATCCGTTTGTATTTGGAAACAGAAACTTAAAACGTCGATTTCTCGAAATGACTTCGAGACTACATATTTTCAGCTTTTGATGCAGAATCAAAATATATAAAAAGGGCTTCATAATGTTGAAAGAAATTCTAACTTCTGACAATTATTGGCGAAGATACATCCGTTTGAATTTGGAAACAGAGACTTAAAACGTCGATTTCTCGAAATGACTTCGAGACTACATATTTTCAGCTTTTGATGCAGAATCAAAATATATAAAAAGGGCTTCATAATGTTGAAAGAAATTCTAACTTCTGACAATTATTGACGAAGATACATCCGTTTGAATTTGGAAACAGAAACTTAAAACGTCAATTTCTCGAAATGACTTCGAGACTACATATTTTCAGCTTTTGATGCAGAATCAAAATATATAAAAAGGGCTTCATAATGTTGAAAGAAATTCTAACTTCTGACAATTATTGGCGAAGATACATCCGTTTGAATTTGGAAACCGAAACTTAAAACGTCAATTTCTCGAAATGGCTTCGAGACTACATATTTTCAGCTTTTGATGCAGAGTCAAAATATATAAAAAGGGCTTCATAATGTTGAAAGAAATTCTAACTTCTGACAATTATTGGCGAAGATACATCCGTTTGAATTTGGAAACAGAAACTTAAAACGTCAATTTCTCGAAATGACTTCGAGACTACATATTTTCAGCTTTTGATGCAGGGTCAAATATATAAAAAAGGGGTTCATAATGTTGAAAGAAATTCTAACTTCTGACAATTATTGGCGAAGATACATCCGTTTGAATTTAAAAGCAGAAACTTAAAACGTCAATTTCTCGAAATGGCTTCGCGACTACATAATTTCAGCTTTTGATGCAGAGTCAAAATATATAAAAAGGGCTTCATAATGTTGAAAGAAATTCTAACTTCTGACAATTATTGGCGAAAATACATCCGTTTGAATTTGGAAACAGAAACTTAAAACGTCAATTTCTCGAAATGACTTCGAGACTACATATTTTCAGCTTTTGATGCAGAATCAAAATATATAAAAAGGGCTTCATAATGTTGAAAGAAATTCTAACTTCTGACAATTATTGGCGAAGAAACATCCATTTGAATTTGGAAACAGAAACTTAAAACGTCAATTTCTCGAAATGACTTCGAGACTAGATATTTTCAGCTTTTGATGCAGAGTCAAAATACTCGTATATAAAAAGGGCTTCATAACGTTGAAAGAAATTCTATGTATGTTTCTCGAAATGACTTCGCGACTACATATTTTCAGCTTTTGATGCAGAGTCAAAATATATAAAAAGGGCTTCATAATGTTGAAAGAAATTCTAACTTCTGACAATTATTGGCGAAGATACATCCGTTTGAATTTGGAAACAGAAACTTAAAACGTCAATTTCTCGAAATGACTTTGAGACTACATATTTTCAGCTTTTGATGCAGAGTCAAAATATATAAAAAGGGCTTCATAATGTTGCAAGAAATTCTAACTTCTGACAATTATTGGCGAAGAAACATCCATTTGAATTTGGGAAAAGAAACTTAAACCCCTAATATCTCGAAATGACTTCGAGACTACATATTTTCAGCTTTTGATGCAGAATCAAAATATATAAAAAGGGCTTCATAATGTTGAAAGAAATTCTAACTTCTGACTATTATTGACGAAGATACATCCGTTTGAATTTGGAAACCGAAACTTAAAACGTCAATTTCTCGAAATGACTTCGCGACTACATATTTTCAGCTTTTGATGCAGAATCAAAATATATAAAAAGGGCTTCATAATGTTGAAAGAAATTCTAACTTCTGACAATTATTGGCGAAGATACATCCGTTTGAATTTGGAAACCGATACTTAAAACGTCAATTTCTCGAAATGACTTCGCGACTACATATTTTCAGCTTTTGATGCAGAGTCAAAATATATAAAAAGGCTTCATAATGTTGCAAGAAATTCTAACTTCTGACAATTATTGGCGAAGAAACATCCGTTTGAATTTGGAAACCGAAACTTAAAACGTCAATTTCTCGAAATGGCTTCGCGACTACATATTTTCAGCTTTTGATGCAGAGTCAAAATATATAAAAAGGGCTTCATAATGTTGAAAGAAATTCTAACTTCTGACAATTATTGGCGAAGATACATCCGTTTGAATTTGGAAACAGAAACTTAAAACGTCAATTTCTCGAAATGACTTCGAGACTACATATTTTCAGCTTTTGATGCAGGGTCAAATATATAAAAAGGGGTTCATAATGTTGAAAGAAATTCTAACTTCTGACAATTATTGGCGAAGATACATCCGTTTGAATTTAAAAGCAGAAACTTAAAACGTCAATTTCTCGAAAATGGCTTCGCGACTACATAATTTCAGCTTTTGATGCAGAGTCAAAATATATAAAAAGGGCTTCATAATGTTGAAAGAAAATTCTAACTTCTGACAATTATTGGCGAAGATACATCCGTTTGAATTTGGAAACAGAAACTTAAAACGTCAATTTCTCGAAATGACTTCGAGACTACATATTTTCAGCTTTTGATGCAGAATCAAAATATATAAAAAGGGCTTCATAATGTTGAAAGAAATTCTAACTTCTGACAATTATTGGCGAAGAAACATCCATTTGAATTTGGAAACAGAAACTTAAAACGTCAATTTCTCGAAATGACTTCGGGACTAGATATTTTCAGCTTTTGATGCAGAGTCAAAATACTCGTATATAAAAAGGGCTTCATAATGTTGAAAGAAATTCTATGTATGTTTCTCGAAATGACTTCGCGACTACATATTTTCAGCTTTTGATGCAGAGTCAAAATATATAAAAAGGGCTTCATAATGTTGAAAGAAATTCTAACTTCTGACAATTATTGGCGAAGATACATCCGTTTGAATTTGGAAACAGAAACTTAAAACGTCAATTTCTCGAAATGACTTTGAGACTACATATTTTCAGCTTTTGATGCAGAGTCAAAATATATAAAAAGGGCTTCATAATGTTGCAAGAAATTCTAACTTCTGACAATTATTGGCGAAGAAACATCCATTTGAATTTGGGAAAAGAAACTTAAACCCCTAATATCTCGAAATGACTTCGAGACTACATATTTTCAGCTTTTGATGCAGAATCAAAATATATAAAAAGGGCTTCATAATGTTGAAAGAAATTCTAACTTCTGACTATTATTGGCGAAGATACATCCGTTTGAATTTGGAAACAGAAACTTAAAACGTTAATTTCTCGAATTGACTTCGAGACTACATATTTTCAGCTTTTGATGCAGAGTCAAAATATATAAAGAGGGCTTCATAATGTTGAAAGAAATTCTAACTGCTGGCAATTATTGGCGAAGATACATCCGTTTGAATTTGGAAACCGATACTTAAAACGTCAATTTCTCGAAATGACTTCGCGACTACATATTTTCAGCTTTTGATGCAGAGTCAAAATATATAAAAAGGGCTTCATAATGTTGAAAGAAATTCTAACTTCTGACAATTATTGGCGAAGATACATCCGTTTGAATTTGGAAACAGAAACTTAAAACGTCAATTTCTCGAAATGACTTTGAGACTACATATTTTCAGCTTTTGATGCAGAGTCAAAATACTCGTATATAAAAAGGGCTTCATAACGTTGAAAGAAATTCTATGTATGTTTCTCGAAATGACTTCAAGACTACATATTTTCAGCTTTTGATGCAGAATCAAAATATATAAAAAGGGCTTCATAATGTTGAAAGAAATTCTAACTTCTGACAATTATTGGCGAAGATACATCCGTTTGAATTTGGAAACCGAAACTTAAAACGTCAATTTCTCGAAATGACTTTGAGACTACATATTTTCAGCTTTTGATGCAGGGTCAAAATATATAAAAAGGGCTTCATAATGTTGAAAGAAATTCTAACTTCTGACAATTATTGGCGAAGATACATCCGTTTGAATTTGGAAACAGAAACTTAAAACGTCAATTTCTCGAAATGACTTTGAGACTACATATTTTCAGCTTTTGATGCAGGGTCAAAATATATAAAAAGGGCTTCATAATGTTGCAAGAAATTCTAACTTCTGACAATTATTGGCGAAGATACATCCGTTTGAATTTGGAAACAGAAACTTAAAACGTCAATTTCTCGAAATGACTTCGAGACTACATATTTTCAGCTTTTGATGCAGTGTCAAATATATAAAAAGGGCTTCATAATGTTGAAAGAAATTCTAACTTCTGACAATTATTGGCGAAGATACATCCGTTTGAATTTGAAAGCAGAAACTTAAAACGTCAATTTCTCGAAATGACTTCGCGACTACATAATTTCAGCTTTTGATGCAGAATCAAAATATATAAAAAGGGCTTCATAATGTTGAAAGAAATTCTAACTTCTGACAATTATTGGCGAAGATACATCCGTTTGAATTTGGAAACAGAAACTTAAACGTCAATTTCTCGAAATGACTTCGAGACTACATATTTTCAGCTTTTGATGCAGAATCAAAATATATAAAAAGGGCTTCATAATGTTGAAAGAAATTCTAACTTCTGACAATTATTGGCGAAGATACATCCGTTTGAATTTGGAAACCGAAACTTAAAACGTCAATTTCTCGAAATGACTTCGCGACTACATATTTTCAGCTTTTGATGCAGAGTCAAAATATATAAAAAGGGCTTCATAATGTTGAAAGAAATTCTAACTTCTGACAATTATTGACGAAGATACATCCGTTTGAATTTGGAAACAGAAACTTAAAACGTCAATTTCTCGAAATGACTTTGAGACTACATATTTTCAGCTTTTGATGCAGAGTCAAAATACTCGTATATAAAAAGGGCTTCATAATGTTGAAAGAAATTCTAACTTCTGACAATTATTGGCGAAGATACATCCGTTTGAATTTGGAAACAGAAACTTAAAACGTCAATTTCTCGAAATGACTTCGCGACTACATCATTTCAGCTTTTGATGCAGAGTCAAAATATATAAAAAGGGCTTCATAATGTTGAAAGAAATTCTAACTTCTGACAATTATTGGCGAAGATACATCCGTTTGAATTTGGAAACAGAAACTTAAAACGTCAATTTCTCGAAATGACTTCGAGACTACATATTTTCAGCTTTTGATGCAGAATCAAAATATATAAAAAGGGCTTCATAATGTTGAAAGAAATTCTAACTTCTGACAATTATTGGCGAAGAAACATCCATTTGAATTTGGAAACAGAAACTTAAAACGTCAATTTCTCGAAATGACTTCGAGACTACATATTTTCAGCTTTTGATGCAGAGTCAAAATATATAAAAAGGGCTTCATAATGTTGCAAGAAATTCTAACTTCTGATAATTATTGGCGAAGATACATCCGTTTGAATTTGGAAACAGAAACTTAAAACGTCAATTTCTCGAAATGACTTCGAGACTAGATATTTTCAGCTTTTGATGCAGAGTCAAAATACTCGTATATAAAAAGGGTTTCATAATGTTGAAAGAAATTCTATGTATGTTTCTCGAAATGACTTCGCGACTACATATTTTCAGCTTTTGATGCAGAGTCAAAATATATAAAAAGGGCTTCATAATGTTGAAAGAAATTCTAACTTCTGACAATTATTGGCGAAGATACATCCGTTTGAATTTGGAAACAGAAACTTAAAACGTCAATTTCTCGAAATGACTTCGAGACTACATATTTTCAGCTTTTGATGCAGAATCAAAATATATAAAAAGGGCTTCATAATGTTGAAAGAAATTCTAACTTCTGACAATTATTGGCGAAGATACATCCGTTTGAATTTGGAAACAGAAACTTAAAACGTCAATTTCTCGAAATGACTTCGAGACTACATATTTTCAGCTTTTGATGCAGAATCAAAATATATAAAAAGGGCTTCATAATGTTGAAAGAAATTCTAACTTCTGACAATTATTGGCGAAGAAACATCCATTTGAATTTGGAAACAGAAACTTAAAACGTCAATTTCTCGAAATGATTCGAGACTAGATATTTTCAGCTTTTGGTGCAGAGTCAAAATACTCGTATATAAAAAGGGCTTCATATGTTGAAAGAAATTCTAACTTCTGACAATTATTGACGAAGATACATCCGTTTGAATTTGGAAACAGAAACTTAAAACGTAAATTTCTCGAAATGACTTCGAGACTACATATTTTCAGCTTTTGATGCAGAATCAAAATATATAAAAAGGGCTTCATAATGTTGAAAGAAATTCTAACTTCTGACAATTATTGACGAAGATACATCCGTTTGAATTTGGAAACAGAAACTTAAAACGTCAATTTCTCGAAATGACTTCGAGACTACATATTTTCAGCTTTTGATGCAGAATCAAAATATATAAAAAGGGCTTCATAATGTTGAAAGAAATTCTAACTTCTGACAATTATTGGCGAAGATACATCCGTTTGTATTTGGAAACAGAAACTTAAAACGTCGATTTCTCGAAATGACTTCAAGACTACATATTTTCAGCTTTTGATGCAGAATCAAAATATATAAAAAGGGCTTCATAATGTTGAAAGAAATTCTAACTTCTGACAATTATTGGCGAAGATACATCCGTTTGAATTTGGAAACAGAGACTTAAAACGTCGATTTCTCGAAATGACTTCGAGACTACATATTTTCAGCTTTTGATGCAGAATCAAAATATATAAAAAGGGCTTCATAATGTTGAAAGAAATTCTAACTGCTGACAATTATTGGCGAAGATACATCCGTTTGAATTTGGAAACAGAAACTTAAAACGTCAATTTCTCAAAATGACTTCGAGACTACATATTTTCAGCTTTTGATGCAGAATCAAAATATATAAAAAGGGCTTCATAATGTTGAAAGAAATTCTAACTTCTGACAATTATTGGCGTAGATACATCCGTTTGAATTTGGAAACCGAAACTTAAAACGTCAATTTCTCGAAATGGGCTTCGCGACTACGTATTTTCAGCTTTTGATGCAGAATCAAAATATATAAAAAGGGCTTCATAATGTTGAAAGAAATTCTAACTTCTGACAATTATTGGCGAAGATACATCCGTTTGAATTTGGAAACAGAAACTTAAAACGTCAATTTCTCGAAATGACTTTGAGACTACATATTTTCAGCTTTTGATGCAGAGTCAAAATATATAAAAAGGGCTTCATAATGTTGCAAGAAATTCTAACTTCTGACAATTATTGGCGAAGAAACATCCATTTGAATTTGGGAAAAGAAACTTAAACCCCTAATATCTCGAAATGACTTCGAGACTACATATTTTCAGCTTTTGATGCAGAATCAAAATATATAAAAAGGGCTTCATAATGTTGAAAGAAATTCTAACTTCTGACTATTATTGACGAAGATACATCCGTTTGAATTTGGAAACCGAAACTTAAAACGTCAATTTCTCGAAATGACTTCGAGACTACATATTTTCAGCTTTTGATGCAGGGTCAAATATATAAAAAGGGGTTCATAATGTTGAAAGAAATTCTAACTTCTGACAATTATTGGCGAAGATACATCCGTTTGAATTTAAAAGCAGAAACTTAAAACGTCAATTTCTCGAAAATGGCTTCGCGACTACATAATTTCAGCTTTTGATGCAGAGTCAAAATATATAAAAAGGGCTTCATAATGTTGAAAGAAAATTCTAACTTCTGACAATTATTGGCGAAGATACATCCGTTTGAATTTGGAAACAGAAACTTAAAACGTCAATTTCTCGAAATGACTTCGAGACTACATATTTTCAGCTTTTGATGCAGAATCAAAATATATAAAAAGGGCTTCATAATGTTGAAAGAAATTGTAACTTCTGACAATTATTGGCGAAGAAACATCCATTTGAATTTGGAAACAGAAACTTAAAACGTCAATTTCTCGAAATGACTTCGGGACTAGATATTTTCAGCTTTTGATGCAGAGTCAAAATACTCGTATATAAAAAGGGCTTCATAATGTTGAAAGAAATTCTATGTATGTTTCTCGAAATGACTTCGCGACTACATATTTTCAGCTTTTGATGCAGAGTCGAAATATATAAAAAGGGCTTGATAATGTTGAAAGAAATTCTAACTTCTGACAATTATTGGCGAAGATACATCCGTTTGAATTTGGAAACAGAAACTTAAAACGTCAATTTCTCGAAATGACTTTGAGACTACATATTTTCAGCTTTTGATGCAGAGTCAAAATATATAAAAAGGGCTTCATAATGTTGCAAGAAATTCTAACTTCTGACAATTATTGGCGAAGAAACATCCATTTGAATTTGGGAAAAGAAACTTAAACCCCTAATATCTCGAAATGACTTCGAGACTACATATTTTCAGCTTTTTATGCAGAATCAAAATATATAAAAAGGGCTTCATAATGTTGAAAGAAATTCTAACTGCTGACAATTATTGGCGAAGATACATCCGTTTGAATTTGGAAACAGAGACTTAAAACGTCGATTTCTCGAAATGACTTCGAGACTACATATTTTCAGCTTTTGATGCAGAATCAAAATATATAAAAAGGGCTTCATAATGTTGAAAGAAATTCTAACTTCTGACAATTATTGACGAAGATACATCCGTTTGAATTTGGAAACAGAAACTTAAAACGTAAATTTCTCGAAATGACTTCAAGACTACATATTTTCAGCTTTTGATGCAGAATCAAAATATATAAAAAGGGCTTCATAATGTTGAAAGAAATTCTAACTTCTGACAATTATTGGCGAAGATACATCCGTTTGAATTTGGAAACCGAAACTTAAAACGTCAATTTCTCGAAATGACTTCGCGACTACATATTTTCAGCTTTTGATGCAGAGTCAAAATATATAAAAAGGGCTTCATAATGTTGAAAGAAATTCTAACTTCTGACAATTATTGGCGAAGATACATCCGTTTGAATTTGGAAACACAAACTTAAAACGTCAATTTCTCGAAATGACTTTGAGACTACATATTTTCAGCTTTTGATGCAGGGTCAAAATATATAAAAAGGGCTTCATAATGTTGCAAGAAATTCTAACTTCTGACAATTATTGGCGAAGATACATCCGTTTGAATTTGGAAGCAGAAACTTAAAACGTCAATTTCTCGAAATGACTTCGAGACTACATATTTTCAGCTTTTGATGCAGAATCAAAAT
The DNA here is from genome assembly GCF_018153295.1 of Drosophila grimshawi. Classification (NCBI taxonomy): domain Eukaryota; kingdom Metazoa; phylum Arthropoda; class Insecta; order Diptera; family Drosophilidae; genus Drosophila; species Drosophila grimshawi. The sequence continues at coordinate 204,814 of NW_025063096.1, forward strand.
ATATAAAAAGGGCTTTCATAATGTTGAAAGAAATTCTAACTTCTGACAATTATTGGCGAAGAAACATCCATTTGAATTTGGAAACAGAAACTTAAAACGTCAATTTCTCGAAATGACTTCGAGACTAGATATTTTCAGCTTTTGATGCAGAGTCAAAATACTCGTATATAAAAAGGGCTTCATAATGTTGAAAGAAATTCTATGTATGTTTCTCGAAATGACTTCGCGACTACATATTTTCAGCTTTTGATGCAGAGTCAAAATATATAAAAAGGGCTTCATAATGTTGAAAGAAATTCTAACTTCTGACAATTATTGGCGAAGATACATCCGTTTGAATTTGGAAACAGAAACTTAAAACGTCAATTTCTCGAAATGACTTTGAGACTACATATTTTCAGCTTTTGATGCAGAGTCAAAATATATAAAAAGGGCTTCATAATGTTGCAAGAAATTCTAACTGCTGATAATTATTGGCGAAGATACATCCGTTTGAATTTGGAAACAGAAACTTAAAACGTCGATTTCTCGAAATGACTTCGAGACTACATATTTTCAGCTTTTGATGCAGAATCAAAATATATAAAGAGGGCTTCATAATGTTGAAAGAAATTCTAACTTCTGACAATTATTGGCGAAGATACATCCGTTTGAATTTGGAAACAGAAACTTAAAACGTCGATTTCTCGAAATGACTTCAAGACTACATATTTTCAGCTTTTGATGCAGAATCAAAATTATTAAAAAAGGGCTTCATAATGTGAAGAAATTCTAACTTCTGACAATTATTGGCGAAGATACATCCGTTTGAATTTGGAAACAGAAACTTAAAACGTCGATTTCTCGAAATGACTTCGAGACTACATATTTTCAGCTTTTGATGCAGAGTCAAAATATATAAAAAGGGCTTTATAATGTTGAAAGAAATTCTAACTTCTGACAATTATTGGCGAAGATACATCCGTTTGAATTTGGAAACAGAAACTTAAAACGTCAATTTCTCGAAATGACTTCGAGACTAGATATTTTCAGCTTTTGATGCAGAGTCAAAATACTCGTATATAAAAAGGGCTTCATAATGTTGAAAGAAATTCTAACTTCTGACAATTATTGGCGAAGACACATCCGTTTGAATTTGGAAACAGAAACTTAAAACGTCAATTTCTCGAAATGACTTCGAGACTACATATTTTCAGCTTTTGATGCAGAATCAAAATATATAAAAAGGGTTTCATAATGTTGAAAGAAATTCTAACTTCTGACAATTATTGGCGAAGATACATCCGTTTGAATTTGGAAACAGAAACTTAAAACGTCGATTTCTCGAAATGACTTCGAGACTACATATTTTCAGCTTTTGATGCAGAATCAAAATATATAAAAAGGGCTTCATAATGTTGAAAGAAATTCTAACTTCTGACAATTATTGGCGAAGATACATCCGTTTGTATTTGGAAACAGAAACTTAAAACGTCGATTTCTCGAAATGACTTCAAGACTACATATTTTTAGCTTTTGATGCAGAATCAAAATATATAAAAAGGGCTTCATAATGTTGAAAGAAATTCTAACTTCTGACAATTATTGGCGAAGATACATCCGTTTAAATTTGGAAACAGAAACTTAAAACGTCAATTTCTCGAAATGACTTCGAGACTACATATTTTCAGCTTTTGATGCAGAATCAAAATATATAAAAAGGGCTTCATAATGTTGAAAGAAATTCTAACTTCTGACAATTATTGGCGAAAAAACATCCATTTGAATTTGGAAACAGAAACTTAAAACGTCAATTTCTCGAAATGACTTCGCGACTACATATTTTCAGAGTCAAAATATATAAAATGGCTTCATAATGTTGAAAGAAATTCTATGTATGTTTCTCGAAATGACTTCGCGACTACATATTTTCAGCTTTTGATGCAGAGTCAAAATATATAAAAAGGGCTTCATAATGTTGAAAGAAATTCTAACTTCTGACAATTATTGGCGAAGATACATCCGTTTGAATTTGGAAACAGAAACTTAAAACGTCAATTTCTCGAAATGACTTTGAGACTACATATTTTCAGCTTTTGATGCAGAGTCAAAATACTCGTATATAAAAAGGGCTTCATAATGTTGAAAGAAATTCTAACTTCTGACAATTATTGGCGAAGACACATCCGTTTGAATTTGGAAACAGAGACTTAAAACGTCGATTTCTCGAAATGACTTCCAGACTACATATTTTCAGCTTTTGATGCAGAATCAAAATATATAAAAAGGGTTTCATAATGTTGAAAGAAATTCTAACTTCTGACAATTATTGGCGAAGATACATCCGTTTGAATTTGGAAACAGAAACTTAAAACGTAAATTTCTCGAAATGACTTCGAGACTACATATTTTCAGCTTTTGATGCAGAATCAAAATATATAAAAAGGGCTTCATAATGTTGAAAGAAATTCTAACTTCTGACAATTATTGGCGAAGATACATCCGTTTGTATTTGGAAACAGAAACTTAAAACGTCGATTTCTCGAAATGACTTCGAGACTACATATTTTCAGCTTTTGATGCAGAATCAAAATATATAAAAAGGGCTTCATAATGTTGAAAGAAATTCTAACTGCTGACAATTATTGGCGAAGATACATCCGTTTGAATTTGGAAACAGAGACTTAAAACGTCGATTTCTCGAAATGACTTCGAGACTACATATTTTCAGCTTTTGATGCAGAATCAAAATATATCAAAAGGGCTTCATAATGTTGAAAGAAATTCTAACTTCTGACAATTATTGACGAAGATACATCCGTTTGAATTTGGAAACAGAAACTTAAAACGTCAATTTCTCGAAATGACTTCGAGACTACATATTTTCAGCTTTTGATGCAGAATCAAAATATATAAAAAGGGCTTCATAATGTTGAAAGAAATTCTAACTTCTGACAATTATTGGCGAAGAAACATCCATTTGAATTTGGAAACAGAAACTTAAAACGTCAATTTCTCGAAATGACTTCGAGACTAGATATTTTCAGCTTTTGATGCAGAGTCAAAATACTCGTATATAAAAGGGGCTTCATAATGTTGAAAGAAATTCTATGTATGTTTCTCGAAATGACTTCGCGACTACATATTTTCAGCTTTTGATGCAGAGTCAAAATATATAAAAAGGGCTTCATAATGTTGAAAGAAATTCTAACTTCTGACAATTATTGGCGAAGATACATCCGTTTGAATTTGGAAACAGAAACTTAAAACGTCAATTTCTCGAAATGACTTTGAGACTACATATTTTCAGCTTTTGATGCAGAGTCAAAATATATAAAAAGGGCTTCATAATGTTGCAAGAAATTCTAACTTCTGACAATTATTGGCGAAGATACATCCGTTTGAATTTGGAAACAGAAACTTCAAACGTCGATTTCTCGAAATGACTTCGAGACTACATATTTTCAGCTTTTGATGCAGAATCAAAATATATAAAGAGGGCTTCATAATGTTGAAAGAAATTCTAACTTCTGACAATTATTGGCGAAGATACATCCGTTTGAATTTGGAAACAGAAACTTAAAACGTCAATTTCTCGAAATGACTTCGAGACTACATATTTTCAGCTTTTGATGCAGAATCAAAATATATAAAAAGGGCTTCATAATGTTGAAAGAAATTCTAACTTCTGACAATTATTGGCGAAGATACATCCGTTTGAATTTGGAAACAGAAACTTAAAACGTCAATTTCTCGAAATGACTTCGAGACTACATATTTTCAGCTTTTGATGCAGAATCAAAATATATAAAAAGGGCTTTATAATGTTGAAAGAAATTCTAACTTCTGACAATTATTGGCGAAGATACATCCATTTGAATTTGGAAACAGAAACTTAAAACGTCAATTTCTCGAAATGACTTCGAGACTAGATATTTTCAGCTTTTGATGCAGAGTCAAAATACTCGTATATAAAAAGGGCTTCATAATGTTGAAAGAAATTCTAACTTCTGACAATTATTGGCGAAGACACATCCGTTTGAATTTGGAAACAGAGACTTAAAACGTCGATTTCTCGAAATGACTTCCAGACTACATATTTTCAGCTTTTGATGCAGAATCAAAATATATAAAAAGGGTTTCATAATGTTGAAAGAAATTCTAACTTCTGACAATTATTGACGAAGATACATCCGTTTGAATTTGGAAACAGAAACTTAAAACGTCAATTTCTCGAAATGACTTCGAGACTACATATTTTCAGCTTTTGATGCAGAATCAAAATATATAAAAAGGGCTTCATAATGTTGAAAGAAATTCTAACTTCTGACAATTATTGGCGAAGATACATCCGTTTGTATTTGGAAACAGAAACTTAAAACGTCGATTTCTCGAAATGACTTCAAGACTACATATTTTTAGCTTTTGATGCAGAATCAAAATATATAAAAAGGGCTTCATAATGTTGAAAGAAATTCTAACTTCTGACAATTATTGGCGAAGATACATCCGTTTGTATTTGGAAACAGAAACTTAAAACGTCGATTTCTCGAAATGACTTCAAGACTACATATTTTTAGCTTTTGATGCAGAATCAAAATATATAAAAAGGGCTTCATAATGTTGAAAGAAATTCTAACTTCTGACAATTATTGGCGAAGAAACATCCATTTGAATTTGGAAACAGAAACTTAAAACGTCAATTTCTCGAAATGACTTCGAGACTAGATATTTTCAGCTTTTGATGCAGAGTCAAAATACTCGTATATAAAAGGGGCTTCATAATGTTGAAAGAAATTCTATGTATGTTTCTCGAAATGACTTCCCGACTACGTATTTTCAGCTTTTGATGCATAGTCAAAATATATAAAAAGGGCTTCATAATGTTGAAAGAAATTCTAACTTCTGACAATTATTGGCGAAGATACATCCGTTTGAATTTGGAAACTGAAACTTAAAACGTCAATTTCTCGAAATGACTTTGAGACTACATATTTTCAGCTTTTGATGCATAGTCAAAATATATAAAAAGGGCTTCATAATGTTGCAAAAAATTCTAACTTCTGACAATTATTGGCGAAGATACATCCGTTTGAATTTGGAAACAGAAACTTCAAACGTCGATTTCTCGAAATGACTGTCGAGACTACATATTTTCAGCTTTTGATGCAAAATCAAAATATATTAAGAGGGCTTCATAATGTTGATAGAAATTCTAACTTCTGACAATTATTGGCGAAGATACATCCGTTTGAATTTGGAAACAGAAAACTTAATACGTCAATTTCTCGAAATGACTGCGAGACTACCTATTTTCAGCTTCTGATGCAGAATCAAAATATATAAAAAGGGCTTCATAATGTTGAAAGAAATTCTAACTTCTGACAATTATTGGCGAAGATACTTCCGTTTGTATTTGGAAACAGAAACTTAAAACGTCGATTTCTCGAAATGACTTCAAGACTACATATTTTCAGCTTTTGATGCAGAATCAAAATATATAAAAAGGGCTTCATAATGTTGAAAGAAATTCTAACTGCTGACAATTATTGGCGAAGATACATCCGTTTGAATTTGGAAACAGAGACTTAAAACGTCAATATCTCGAAATGACTTCGAGACTACATATTTTCAGCTTTTGATGCAGAATCAAAATATATCAAAAGGGCTTCATAATGTTGATAGAAATTCTAACTGCTGACAATTATTGGCGAAGATACATCCGTTTGAATTTGGAAACCGAAACTTAAAACGTCAATTTCTCGAAATGACTTCGAGACTACATATTTTCAGCTTTTGATGCAGAATCAAAATATATAAAAAGGGCTTCATAATGTTGAAAGAAATTCTAACTTCTGACAATTATTGGCGAAGATACATCCGTTTGAATTTGGAAACAGAAACTTAAATCGTCAATTTCTCGAAATGACTTCGAGACTACATATTTTCAGCTTTTGATGCAGAATCAAAATATATAAAAAGGGCTTCATAATGTTGAAAGAAATTCTAACTTCTGACAATTATTGGCGAAGAAACATCCATTTGAATTTGGAAACAGAAACTTAAAACGTCAATTTCTCGAAATGACTTCGAGACTACATATTTTCAGCTTTTGATGCAGAATCAAAATATATAAAAAGGGCTTCATAATGTTGAAAGAAATTCTAACTTCTGACAATTATTGGCGAAGATACATCCGTTTGAATTTGGAAACAGAAACTTAAAACGTCAATTTCTCGAAATGACTTCGAGACTACATATTTTCAGCTTTTGATGCAGAATCAAAATATATAAAAAGGGCTTTATAATGTTGAAAGAAATTCTAACTTCTGACAATTATTGGCGAAGATACATCCGTTTGAATTTGGAAACAGAAACTTAAAACGTCAATTTCTCGAAATGACTTCGAGACTAGATATTTTCAGCTTTTGATGCAGAGTCAAAATACTCGTATATAAAAAGGGCTTCATAATGTTGAAAGAAATTCTAACTTCTGACAATTATTGGCGAAGACACATCCGTTTGAATTTGGAAACAGAGACTTAAAACGTCGACTTCTCGAAATGACTTCCAGACTACATATTTTCAGCTTTTAATGCAGAATCAAAATATATAAAAAGGGTTTCATAATGTTGAAAGAAATTCTAACTTCTGACAATTATTGACGAAGATACATCCGTTTGAATTTGGAAACAGAAACTTAAAACGTCAATTTCTCGAAATGACTTCGAGACTACATATTTTCAGCTTTTGATGCAGAGTCAAAATATATAAAAAGGGCTTCATAATGTTGAAAGAAATTCTAACTTCTGACAATTATTGGCGAAGATACATCCGTTTGAATTTGGAAACAGAAACTTAAAACGTCAATTTCTCGAAATGACTTCGAGACTAGATATTTTCAGCTTTTGATGCAGAGTCAAAATACTCGTATATAAAAAGGGCTTCATAATGTTGAAAGAAATTCTAACTTCTGACAATTATTGGCGAAGACACATCCGTTTGAATTTGGAAACAGAAACTTAAAACGTCAATTTCTCGAAATGACTTTGAGACTACATATTTTCAGCTTTTGATGCAGAGTCAAAATACTCGTAATAAAAAAGGGCTTCATAATGTTGAAAGAAATTCTAACTTCTGACAATTATTGGCGAAGACACATCCGTTTGAATTTGGAACAGAGACTAAAAACGTCGATATCTCGAAATGACTTCCAGACTACATATTTTCAGCTTTTGATGCAGAATCAAAATATATAAAAAAGGGTTTCATAATGTTGAAAGAAATTCTAACTTCTGACAATTATTGACGAAGATACATCCGTTTGAATTTGGAAACAGAAACTTAAAACGTCAATTTCTCGAAATGACTTTGAGACTACATATTTTCAGCTTTTGATGCAGAGTCAAAATACTCGTATATAAAAGGGGCTTCATAATGTTGAAAGAAATTCTATGTATGTTTCTCGAAATGACTTCGCGACTACATATTTTCAGCTTTTGATGCAGAGTCAAAATATATAAAAAGGGCTTCATAATGTTGAAAGAAATTCTAACTTCTGACAATTATTGGCGAAGATACATCCGTTTGAATTTGGAAACAGAAACTTAAAACGTCAATTTCTCGAAATGACTTTGAGACTACATATTTTCAGCTTTTGATGCAGAGTCAAAATACTCGTATATAAAAAGGGCTTCATAATGTTGAAAGAAATTCTAACTTCTGACAATTATTGGCGAAGACACATCCGTTTGAATTTGGAAACAGAGACTTAAAACGTCGATTTCTCGAAATGACTTCCAGACCACATATTTTCAGCTTTTGATGCAGAATCAAAATATATAAAAAGGGTTTCATAATGTTGAAAGAAATTCTAACTTCTGACAATTATTGGCGAAGATACATCCGTTTGAATTTGGAAACAGAAACTTAAAACGTAAATTTCTCGAAATGACTTCGAGACTACATATTTTCAGCTTTTGATGCAGAATCAAAATATATAAAAAGGGCTTCATAATGTTGAAAGAAATTCTAACTTCTGACAATTATTGGCGAAGATACATCCGTTTGTATTTGGAAACAGAAACTTAAAACGTCGATTTCTCGAAATGACTTCAAGACTACATATTTTCAGCTTTTGATGCAGAATCAAAATATATAAAAAGGGCTTCATAATGTTGAAAGAAATTCTAACTTCTGACAATTATTGGCGAAGATACATCCGTTTGAATTTGGAAACAGAGACTTAAAACGTCGATTTCTCGAAATGACTTCGAGACTACATATTTTCAGCTTTTGATGCAGAATCAAAATATATCAAAAGGGCTTCATAATGTTGAAAGAAATTCTAACTTCTGACAATTATTGACGAAGATACATCCGTTTGAATTTGGAAACAGAAACTTAAAACGTCAATTTCTCGAAATGACTTTGAGACTACATATTTTCAGCTTTTGATGCAGAGTCAAAATATATAAAAAGGGCTTCATAATGTTGCAAGAAATTCTAACTTCTGACAATTATTGGCGAAGATACATCCGTTTGAATTTGGAAACAGAAACTTAAAACGTCAATTTCTCGAAATGACTTCGAGACTACATATTTTCAGCTTTTGATGCAGGGTCAAATATATAAAAAGGGCTTCATAATGTTGAAAGAAATTCTAACTTCTGACAATTATTGGCGAAGATACATCCGTTTGAATTTGGAAACAGAAACTTATAACGTCAATTTCTCGAAATGACTTCGAGACTACATATTTTCAGCTTTTGATGCAGAGTCAAAATATATAAAAAGGGCTTCATAATGTTGCAAGAAATTCTAACTTCTGACAATTATTGGCGAAGATACATCCGTTTGAATTTGGAAACAGAAACTTAAAACGTCAATTTCTCGAAATGACTTCGAGACTACATAATTTCAGCTTTTGATGCAGGGTCAAATATAAAAAAGGGCTTCATAATGTTGAAAGAAATTCTAACTTCTGACAATTATTGGCGAAGATACATCCGTTTGAATTTGAAAGCACAAACTTAAAACGTCAATTTCTCGAAATGACTTCGAGACTACATATTTTCAGCTTTTGATGCAGAATCAAAATATATAAAAAGGGCTTCAAAATGTTGAAAGAAATTCTAACTTCTGACAATTATTGGCGAAGATACATCCGTTTGAATTTGGAAACAGAAACTTAAAACGTCAATTTCTCGAAATGACTTCAAGACTACATATTTTAAGCTTTTGATGCAGGATCAAAATATATAAAAAGGGCTTCATAATGTTGAAAGAAATTCTAACTGCTGACAATTATTGGCGAAAATACATCCGTTTCAATTTGGAAACCGAAACTTAAAACGTCAATTTCTCGAAATGACTTCGCGACTACATATTTTCAGCTTTTGATGCAGAGTCAAAATATATAAAAAGGGCTTCATAATGTTGGAGAAATTCTAACTTCTGACAATTATTGGCGAAGATACATCCGTTTGAATTTGGAAACATAAACTTAAAACGTCAATTTCTCGAAATGACTTCGAGACTACATATTTTCAGCTTTTGATGCAGAGTCAAAATATATAAAAAGGGCTTCATAATGTTGAAAGAAATTCTAACTTCTGACAATTATTGGCGAAGATACATCCGTTTGAATTTGGAAACAGAATCTTAAAACGTCAATTTCTCGAAATGACTTCGAGACTAGATATTTTCAGCTTTTGATGCAGAGTCAAAATACTCATATATAAAAAGGGCTTCATAATGTTGAAAGAAATTCTAACTTCTGACAATTATTGGCGAAGATACATCCGTGTGAATTTGGAAACAGAGACTTAAAACGTCGATTTCTCGAAATGACTTCGAGACTACATATTTTCAGCTTTTGATGCAGAGTCAAAATATATAAAAAGGGCTTCATAATGTTGAAAGAAATTCTAACTTCTGACAATTATTGACGAAGATACATCCGTTTGAATTTGGAAACAGAAACTTAAAACGTCAATTTCTCGAAATGACTTCGAGACTACATATTTTCAGCTTTTGATGCAGAATCAAAATATATAAAAAGGGCTTCATAATGTTGAAAGAAATTCTAACTTCTGACAATTATTGACGAAGATACATCCGTTTGAATTTGGAAACAGAAACTTAAAACGTCAATTTCTCGAAATGACTTCGAGACTACATATTTTCAGCTTTTGATGCAGAATCAAAATATATAAAAAGGGCTTCATAATGTTGAAAGAAATTCTAACTTCTGACAATTATTGGCGAAGATACATCCGTTTGAATTTGGAAACAGAAACTTAAAACGTCAATTTCTCGAAATGACTTTGAGACTACATATTTTCAGCTTTTGATGCAGAATCAAAATATATAAAAAGGGCTTCATAATGTTGAAAGAAATTCTAACTTCTGACAATTATTGGCGAAGATACATCCGTTTGAATTTGGAAACAGAAACTTAAAACGTCAATTTCTCGAAATGACTTCGAGACTACATATTTTCAGCTTTTGATGCAGAATCAAAATATATAAAAAGGGCTTCATAATGTTGAAAGAAATTCTAACTTCTGACAATTATTGGCGAAGATACATCCGTTTGAATTTGGAAACAGAAACTTAAAACGTCAATTTCTCGAAATGACTTCGAGACTACATATTTTCAGCTTTTGATGCAGAGTCCAAAAATTATATAAAAAGGGCTTTATAATGTTGAAAGAAATTCTAACTTCTGACAATTATTGGCGAAGATACATCCGTTTGAATTTGGAAACAGAGACTTAAAACGTCGATTTCTCGAAATGACTTCGAGACTACATATTTTCAGCTTTTGATGCAGAATCAAAATATATAAAAAGGGTTTCATAATGTTGAAAGTAATTCTAACTTCTGACAATTATTGGCGAAGATACATCCGTTTGAATTTGGAAACAGAAACTTAAAACGTCAATTTCTCGAAATGACTTCGAGACTACATATTTTCAGCTTTTGATGCAGAATCAAAATATATAAAAAAGGGCTTCATAATGTTGAAAGAAATTCTAACTTCTGACAATTATTGACGAAGATACATCCGTTTGAATTTGGAAACAGAAACTTAAAACGTCAATTTCTCGAAATGACTTCGAGACTACATATTTTCAGCTTTTGATGCAGAATCAAAAATTATATAAAAAGGGCTTCATAATGTTGAAAGAAATTCTAACTGCTGACAATTATTGGCGAAGATACATCCGTTTGAATTTGGAAACAGAGACTTAAAACGTCGATTTCTCGAAATGACTTCGAGACTACATATTTTCAGCTTTTGATGCAGAGTCAAAATATATAAAAAGGGCTTCATAATGTTGAAAGAAATTCTAACTTCTGACAATTATTGGCGAAGATACATCCGTTTAAATTTGGAAACCGAAACTTAAAACGTCAATTTCTCGAAATGACTTCGAGACTACATATTTTCAAGTTTTGATGCAGAGTCAAAATACTCGTATATAAAAAGGGCTTCATAATGTTGAAAGAAATTCTAACTTCTGACAATTATTGGCGAAGATACATCCGCGTGAATTTGGAAACCGAAACTTAAAACGTCAATTTCTCGAAATGACTTCGCGACTACATATTTTCAGCTTTTGATGCAGAGTCAAAATACTCGTATATAAAAAGGGCTTCATAATGTTGAAAGAAATTCTAACTTCTGACAATTATTGGCGAAGATACATCCGTTTGAATTTGGAAACAGAAACTTAAAACGTCAATTTCTCGAAATGACTTTGAGACTACATATTTTCAGTTTTTGATGCAGAATCAAAATATATAAAAAGGGCTTCATAATGTTGAAAGATATTCTAACTTCTGACAATTATTGGCGAAGAAACATCCATTTGAATTTGGAAACAGAAACTTAAAACGCCAATTTCTCGAAATGACTTCGAGACTACATATTTTCAGCTTTTGATGCAGAGTCAAAATACTCGTATATAAAAAGGGCTTCATAATGTTGAAAGAAATTCTAACTTCTGACAATTATTGGCGAAGATACATCCGTTTGAATTTGGAAACAGAAACTTAAAACGTCAATTTCTCGAAATGACTTCGAGACTACATATTTTCAGCTTTTGATGCAGAATCATAATATATAAAAAGGGCTTCATAATGTTGAAAGAAATTCTAACTTCTGACAATTATTGACGAAGATACATCCGTTTGAATTTGGAAACAGAAACTTAAAACGTCAATTTCTCGAAATGACTTCGAGACTACATATTTTCAGCTTTTGATGCAGAATCAAAATATATAAAAAGGGCTTCATAATGTTGAAAGAAATTCTAACTTCTGACAATTATTGGCGAAGATACATCCGTTTGAATTTGGAAACAGAAACTTAAAACGTCGATTTCTCGAAATGACTTCAAGACTACATATTTTCAGCTTTTGATGCAGAATCAAAATATATAAAAAGGGCTTCATAATGTTGAAAGAAATTCTAACTGCTGACAATTATTGGCGAAGATACATCCGTTTGAATTTGGAAACCGAAACTTAAAACGTCAATTTCTCGAAATGACTTCGAGACTACATATTTTCAGCTTTTGATGCAGAGTCAAAATATATAAAAAGGGCTTCATAATGTTGAAAGAAATTCTAACTTCTGACAATTATTGGCGAAGATACATCCGTTTGAATTTGGAAACCGAAACTTAAAACGTCAATTTCTCGAAATGACTTCGCGACTATATATTTTCAGCTTTTGATGCAGAGTCAAAATATATAAAAAGGGTTTCATAATGTTGAAAGAAATTCTAACTTCTGACAATTATTGGCGAAGATACATCCGTTTGAATTTGGAAACAGAAACTTAAAACGTCAATTTCTCGAAATGACTTTGAGACTACATATTTTCAGCTTTTGATGCAGAGTCAAAATATACAAAAAGGGCTTCATAATGTTGCAAGAAATTCTAACTTCTGACAATTATTGGCGAAGATACATCCGTTTGAATTTGGAAACAGAAACTTAAAACGTCAATTTCTCGAAATGACTTCGAGACTACATATTTTCAGCTTTTGATGCAGAGTCAAAATACTCGTATATAAAAAGGGCTTCATAATGTTGAAAGAAATTCTAACTTCTGACAATTATTGACGAAGATACATCCGTTTAAATTTGGAAACAGAAACTTAAAACGTAAATTTCTCGAAATGACTTTGAGACTACATATTTTCAGCTTTTGATGCAGGGTCAAATATATAAAAAGGGCTTCATAATGTTGAAAGAAATTCTAACTTCTGACAATTATTGGCGAAGATACATCCGTTTGAATTTGAAAGCAGAGACTTAAAACGTCAATTTCTCGAAATGACTTCGAGACTACATATTTTCAGCTTTTGATGCAGAATCAAAATATATAAAAAGGGCTTCAAAATGTTGAAAGAAATTCTAACTTCTGACAATTATTGGCGAAGATACATCCGTTTGAATTTGGAAACAGAAACTTAAAACGTCAATTTCTCGAAATGACTTCGAGACTACATATTTTCAGCTTTTGATGCAGAATCAAAATATATCAAAAGGGCTTCATAATGTTGAAAGAAATTCTAACTTCTGACAATTATTGGCGAAGATACATCCGTTTGAATTTGGAAACAGAAACTTAAAACGTCAATTTCTCGAAATGACTTCGAGACTACATATTTTCAGCTTTTGATGCAGGGTCAAATATATAAAAAGGGCTTCATAATGTTGAAAGAAATTCTAACTTCTGACAATTATTGGCGAAGATACATCCGTTTGAATTTGAAAGCAGAGACTTAAAACGTCAATTTCTCGAAATGACTTCGAGACTACATATTTTCAGCTTTTGATGCAGAATCAAAATATATAAAAAGGGCTTCAAAATGTTGAAAGAAATTCTAACTTCTGATAATTATTGGCGAAGATACATCCGTTTGAATTTGGAAACAGAAACTTAAAACGTCAATTTCTCGAAATGACTTCGAGACTACATATTTTCAGCTTTTGATGCAGAATCAAAATATATAAAAAGTGCTTCATAATGTTGAAAGAAATTCTAACTGCTGACAATTATTGGCGAAGATACATCCTGTTCAATTTGGAAACCGAAACTTAAAACGTCAATTTCTCGAAATGACTTCGCGACTACATAATTTCAGCTTTTGATGCAGAGTCAAAATATATAAAAAGGGCTTCATAATGTTGAAAGAAATTCTAACTTCTGACAATTATTGGCGAAGATACATCCGTTTGAATTTGGAAACAGAAACTTAAAGCGTCAATTTCTCGAAATGACTTCGAGACTACATATTTTCAGCTTTTGATGCAGAATCAAAATATATAAAAAGGGCTTCATAATGTTGAAAGAAATTCTAACTTCTGACAATTATTGGCGAAGATACATCCGTTTGAATTTGGAAACCGAAACTTAAAACGTCAATTTCTCGAAATGACTTCGAGACTACATATTTTCAGCTTTTGATGCAGAATCAAAATATATAAAAAGGTCTTCATAATGTTGAAAGAAATTCTAACTTCTGACAATTATTGGCGAAGATACAGCCGTTTGAATTTGGAAACAGAAACTTAAAACGTCAATTTCTCGAAATGACTTTGAGACTACATATTTTCAGTTTTTGATGCAGAGTCAAAATATATAAAAAGGGCTTCATAATGTTGAAAGAAATTCTAACTTCTGACAATTATTGGCGAAGATACATCCGTTTGAATTTGGAAACAGAAACTTAAAACGTCAATTTCTCGAAATGACTTTGAGACTACATATTTTCAGTTTTTGATGCAGAGTCAAAATATATAAAAAGGGCTTCATAATGTTGAAAGAAATTCTAACTTCTGACAATTATTGGCGAAGATACATCCGGTTCAATTTGGAAACCGAAACTTAAAACGTCAATTTCTCGAAATGACTTCGCGACTACATAATTTCAGCTTTTGATGCAGAGTCAAAATATATAAAAAGGGCTTCATAATGTTGAAAGAAATTCTAACTTCTGACAATTATTGGCGAAGATACATCCGTTTGAATTTGGAAACAGAAACTTAAAACGTCAATTTCTCGAAATGACTTCGAGACTACATATTTTCAGCTTTTGATGCAGAATCAAAATATATAAAAAGGGCTTTCATAATGTTGAAAGAAATTCTAACTTCTGACAATTATTGGCGAAGAAACATCCATTTGAATTTGGAAACAGAAACTTAAAACGTCAATTTCTCGAAATGACTTCGAGACTAGATATTTTCAGCTTTTGATGCAGAGTCAAAATACTCGTATATAAAAAGGGCTTCATAATGTTGAAAGAAATTCTATGTATGTTTCTCGAAATGACTTCGCGACTACATATTTTCAGCTTTTGATGCAGAGTCAAAATATATAAAAAGGGCTTCATAATGTTGAAAGAAATTCTAACTTCTGACAATTATTGGCGAAGATACATCCGTTTAAATTTGGAAACCGAAACTTAAAACGTCAATTTCTCGAAATGACTTCGAGACTACATATTTTCAAGTTTTGATGCAGAGTCAAAATACTCGTATATAAAAAGGGCTTCATAATGTTGAAAGAAATTCTAACTTCTGACAATTATTGGCGAAGATACATCCGCGTGAATTTGGAAACCGAAACTTAAAACGTCAATTTCTCGAAATGACTTCGAGACTACATATTTTCAGCTTTTGATGCAGAATCAAAATATATAAAAAGGGCTTCATAATGTTGAAAGAAATTCTAACTTCTGACAATTATTGGCGAAGATACATCCGTTTGAATTTGGAAACAGAAACTTAAAACGTCAATTTCTCGAAATGACTTCGAGACTACATATTTTCAACTTTTGATGCACGGTCAAATATATAAAAAGGGCTTCATAATGTTGAAAGAAATTCTAACTTCTGACAATTATTGGCGAAGATACATCCGTTTGAATTTGAAAGCAGAAACTTAAAACGTCAATTTCTCGAAATGACTTCGAGACTACATATTTTCAGCTTTTGATGCAGAGTCAAAATATATAAAAAGGGCTTCATAATGTTGAAAGAAATTCTAACTTCTGACAATTATTGGCGAAGAAACATCCATTTGAATTTGGAAACAGAAACTTAAAACGTCAATTTCTCGAAATGACTTCGAGACTAGATATTTTCAGCTTTTGATGCAGAGTCAAAATACTCGTATATAAAAAGGGCTTCATAATGTTGAAAGAAATTCTATGTATGTTTCTCGAAATGACTTCGCGACTACATATTTTCAGCTTTTGATGCAGAGTCAAAATATATAAAAAGGGCTTCATAATGTTGAAAGAAATTCTAACTTCTGACAATTATTGGCGAAGATACATCCGTTTAAATTTGGAAACCGAAACGTAAAACGTCAATTTCTCGAAATGACTTCGCGACTACATATTTTCAGCTTTTGATGCAGAGTCAAAATACTCGTATATAAAAAGGGCTTCATAATGTTGAAAGAAATTCTAACTTCTGACAATTATTGGCGAAGATACATCCGTTTAAATTTGGAAACCGAAACGTAAAACGTCAATTTCTCGAAATGACTTTGAGACTACATATTTTCAGCTTTTGATGCAGAGTCAAAATATATAAAAAGGGCTTCATAATGTTGCAAGAAATTCTAATTTCTGACAATTATTGGCGAAGATACATCCGTTTGAATTTGGAAACAGAAACTTAAAACGTCAATTTCTCGAAATGACTTCGAGACTACATATTTTCAGCTTTTGATGCAGAGTCAAAATATATAAAAAGGTCTTCATAATGTTGAAAGAAATTCTAACTGCTGACAATTATTGGCGAAGATACATCCATTTGAATTTGAAAGCAGAAACTTAAAACGTCAATTTCTCGAAATGACTTCGAGACTACATATTTTCAGCTTTTGATGCAGAATCAAAATATATAAAAAGGGCTTCAAAATGTTGAAAGAAATTCTAACTTCTGACAATTATTGGCGAAGATACATCCGTTTGAATTTGGAAACAGAAACTTAAAACGTCAATTTCTCGAAATGACTTCGAGACTACATATTTTCAGCTTTTGATGCAGAATCAAAATATATAAAAAGGGCTTCATAATGTTGAAAGAAATTCTAACTGCTGACAATTATTGGCGAAGATACATCCGGTTCAATTTGGAAACCGAAACTTAAAACGTCAATTTCTCGAAATGACTTCGCGACTACATAATTTCAGCTTTTGATGCAGAATCAAAATATATAAAAAGGGCTTCATAATGTTGAAAGAAATTCTAACTTCTGACAATTATTGGCGAAGAAACATCCATTTGAATTTGGAAACAGAATCTTAAAACGTCAATTTCTCGAAATGACTTCGAGACTAGATATTTTCAGCTTTTGATGCAGAGTCAAAATACTCGTATATAAAAAGGGCTTCATAATGTTGAAAGAAATTCTAACTTCTGACAATTATTGGTGAAGATACATCCGTTTGAATTTGGAAACAGAGACTTAAAACGTCGATTTCTCGAAATGACTTCGCGACTACATATTTTCAGCTTTTGATGCAGAGTCAAAATATATAAAAAGGGCTTCATAATGTTGAAAGAAATTCTAACTTCTGACAATTATTGACGAAGATACATCCGTTTGAATTTGGAAACAGAAACTTAAAACGTCAATTTCTCGAAATGACTTCGAGACTACATATTTTCAGCTTTTGATGCAGAATCAAAATATATAAAAAGGGCTTCATAATGTTGAAAGAAATTCTAACTTCTGACAATTATTGACGAAGATACATCCGTTTGAATTTGGAAACAGAAACTTAAAACGTCAATTTCTCGAAATGACTTCGAGACTACATATTTTCAGCTTTTGATGCAGAATCAAAATATATAAAAAGGGCTTCATAATGTTGAAAGAAATTCTAACTTCTGACAATTATTGGCGAAGATACATCCGTTTGAATTTGGAAACAGAAACTTAAAACGTCAATTTCTCGAAATGACTTCGAGACTACATATTTTCAGCTTTTGATGCAGAATCAAAATATATAAAAAGGGCTTCATAATGTTGAAAGAAATTCTAACTTCTGACAATTATTGGCGAAGATACATCCGTTTGAATTTGGAAACAGAAACTTAAAACGTCAATTTCTCGAAATGACTTCGAGACTACATATTTTCAGCTTTTGATGCAGAATCAAAATATATAAAAAGGGCTTCATAATGTTGAAAGAAATTCTAACTTCTGACAATTATTGGCGAAGATACATCCATTTGAATTTGGAAACAGAAACTTAAAACGTCAATTTCTCGAAATGACTTCGAGACTAGATATTTTCAGCTTTTGATGCAGAGTCCAAATACTCGTATATAAAAAGGGCTTTATAATGTTGAAAGAAATTCTAACTTCTGACAATTAGTGGCGAAGATACATCCGTTTGAATTTGGAAACAGAGACTTAAAACGTCGATTTCTCGAAATGACTTCCAGACTACATATTTTCAGCTTTTGATGCAGAATCAAAATATATAAAAAGGGTTTCATAATGTTGAAAGAAATTCTAACTTCTGACAATTATTGACGAAGATACATCCGTTTGAATTTGGAAACAGAAACTTAAAACGCCAATTTCTCGAAATGACTTCGAAGCTACATATTTTCAGCTTTTGATGCAGAATCAAAATATATAAAAAGGGCTTCATAATGTTGAAAGAAATTCTAACTGCTGACAATTATTGGCGAAGATACATCCGTTTGAATTTGGAAACAGAGACTTAAAACGTCGATTTCTCGAAATGACTTCGAGACTACATATTTTCAGCTTTTGCTGCAGAATCAAAATATATAAAAAAGGGGCTTCATAATGTTGAAAGAAATTCTAACTTCTGACAATTATTGGCGAAGATACATCCGTTTGAGTTTGGAAACCGAAACTTAAAACGTCAATTTCTCGAAATGACTTCGCGACTACATATTTTCAGCTTTTGATGCAGAATCAAAATATATAAAAAGGGCTTCATAATGTTGAAAGAAATTCTGACTTCTGACAATTATTGGCGAAGATACATCCGCGTGAATTTGGAAACCGAAACTTAAAACGTCAATTTCTCGAAATGACTTCGCGACTACATATTTTCAGCTTTTGATGCAGAGTCAAAATACTCGTATATAAAAAGGGCTTCATAATGTTGAAAGAAATTCTAACTTCTGACAATTATTGGCGAAGATACATCCGTTTGAATTTGGAAACAGAAACTTAAAACGTCAATTTCTCGAAATGACTTTGAGACTACATATTTTCAGTTTTTGATGCAGAATCAAAATACATAAAAAGGGCTTCATAATGTTGAAAGATATTCTAACTTCTGACAATTATTGGCGAAGATACATCCGTTTGAATTTGGAAACAGAAACTTAAAACGCCAATTTCTCGAAATGACTTCGAGACTAGATATTTTCAGCTTTTGTTGCAGAATCAAAATATATAAAAAGGGCTTCATAATGTTGAAAGAAATTCTAACTTCTGACAATTATTGGCGAAGATACATCCGTTTGAATTTGGAAACAGAAACTTAAAACGTCAATTTCTCGAAATGACTTCGAGACTACATATTTTCAGCTTTTGATGCAGAATCATAATATATAAAAAGGGCTTCATAATGTTGAAAGAAATTCTAACTTCTGACAATTATTGGCGAAGATACATCCGTTTGAATTTGGAAACAGAAACTTAAAACGTCAATTTCTCGAAATGACTTCGAGATTACATATTTTCAGCTTTTGATGCAGAATCAAAATATATAAAAAAGGGCTTCATAATGTTGAAAGAAATTCTAACTTCTGACAATTATTGACGAAGATACATCCGTTTGAATTTGGAAACAGAAACTTAAAACGTCAATTTCTCGAAATGACTTCGAGACTACATATTTTCAGCTTTTGATGCAGAATCAAAATATATAAAAAGGGCTTCATAATGTTGAAAGAAATTCTAACTTCTGACAATTATTGGCGAAGATACATCCGTTTGTATTTGGAAACAGAAACTTAAAACGTCGATTTCTCGAATTGACTTCAAGACTACATATTTTCAGCTTTTGATGCAGAATCAAAATATATAAAAAGGGCTTCATAATGTTGAAAGAAATTCTAACTGCTGACAATTATTGGCGAAGATACATCCGTTTGAATTTGGAAACCGAAACTTAAAACGTCAATTTCTCGAAATGACTTCGAGACTACATATTTTCAGCTTTTGATGCAGAGTCAAAATATATAAAAAGGGCTTCATAATGTTGAAAGAAATTCTGACTTCTGCCAATTATTGGCGAAGATACATCCGTTTGAATTTGGAAACCGAAACTTAAAACGTCAATTTCTCGAAATGACTTCGCGACTATATATTTTCAGCTTTTGATGCAGAGTCAAAATATATAAAAAGGGTTTCATAATGTTGAAAGAAATTCTAACTTCTGATAATTATTGGCGAAGATACATCCGTTTGAATTTGGAAACAGAAACTTAAAGCGTCAATTTCTCGAAATGACTTCGAGACTACATATTTTCAGCTTTTGATGCAGAGTCAAAATATACAAAAAGGGCTTCATAATGTTGCAAGAAATTCTAACTTCTGACAATTATTGGCGAAGATACATCCGTTTGAATTTGGAAACAGAAACTTAAAACGTCAATTTCTCGAAATGGCTTCGAGACTACATATTTTCAGCTTTTGATGCAGGGTCAAAATATATAAAAAGGGCTTCATAATGTTGAAAGAAATTCTAACTTCTGACAATTATTGGCGAAGATACATCCGTTTGAATTTGGATACAGAAACTTAAAACGTCGATTTCTCGAAGTGACTTCAAGACTACATATTTTCAGCATTTGATGCAGAATCAAAATATATAAAAAGGGCTTCATAATGTTGAAAGAAATTCTAACTTCTGACAATTATTGGCGAAGATACATCCGTTTGAATTTGGAAACAGAAACTTAAAACGTCAATTTCTCGAAATGACTTCGAGACTACATATTTTCAGCTTTTGATGCAGAGTCAAAATACTCGTATATAAAAAGGGCTTCATAATGTTGAAAGAAATCCTAACTTCTGACAATTATTGACGAAGATACATCCGTTTAAATTTGGAAACAGAAACTTAAAACGTAAATTTCTCGAAATGACTTTGAGACTACATATTTTCAGCTTTTGATGCAGGGTCAAATATATAAAAAGGGCTTCATAATGTTGAAAGAAATTCTAACTTCTGACAATTATTGGCGAAGATACATCCGTTTGAATTTGAAAGCAGAGACTTAAAACGTCAATTTCTCGAAATGACTTCGAGACTACATATTTTCAGCTTTTGATGCAGAATCAAAATATATAAAAAGGGCTTCAAAATGTTGAAAGAAATTCTAACTTCTGACAATTATTGGCGAAGATACATCCGTTTGAATTTGGAAACAGAAACTTAAAACGTCAATTTCTCGAAATGACTTCGAGACTACATATTTTCAGCTTTTGATGCAGAATCAAAATATATAAAAAGGGCTTCATAATGTTGAAAGAAATTCTAACTTCTGACAATTATTGGCGAAGATACATCCGTTTGAATTTGGAAACAGAAACTTGAAACGTCAATTTCTCGAAATGACTTTGAGACTACATATTTTCAGCTTTTGATGCAGAGTCAAAATATATAAAAAGGGCTTCATAATGTTGAAAGAAATTCTAACTTCTGACAATTATTGGCGAAGATACATCCGTTTGAATTTGGAAACAGAAACTTAAAACGTCAATTTCTCGAAATGACTTCGAGACTACATATTTTCAGCTTTTGATGCAGGGTCAAATATATAAAAAGGGCTTCATAATGTTGAAAGAAATTCTAACTTCTGACAATTATTGGCGAAGATACATCCGTTTGAATTTGAAAGCAGAGACTTAAAACGTCAATTTCTCGAAATGACTTCGAGACTACATATTTTCAGCTTTTGATGCAGAATCAAAATATATAAAAAGGGCTTCAAAATGTTGAAAGAAATTCTAACTTCTGATAATTATTGGCGAAGATACATCCGTTTGAATTTGGAAACAGAAACTTAAAACGTCAATTTCTCGAAATGACTTCGAGACTACATATTTTCAGCTTTTGATGCAGAATCAAAATATATAAAAAGGGCTTCATAATGTTGAAAGAAATTCTAACTGCTGACAATTATTGGCGAAGATACATCCTGTTCAATTTGGAAACCGAAACTTAAAACGTCTATTTCTCGAAATGACTTCAAGACTACATATTTTCAGTTTTTGATGCAGAGTCAAAATATATAAAAAGGGCTTCATAATGTTGAAAGAAATTCTAACTTCTGACAATTATTGGCGAAGATACATCCGTTTGAATTTGGAAACAGAAACTTAAAGCGTCAATTTCTCGAAATGACTTCGAGACTACATATTTTCAGCTTTTGATGCAGAATCAAAATATATAAAAAGGGCTTCATAATGTTGAAAGAAATTCTAACTTCTGACAATTATTGGCGAAGATACATCCGTTTGAATTTGGAAACCGAAACTTAAAACGTCAACTTCTCGAAATGACTTCGCGACTACATATTTTCAGCTTTTGATGCAGAGTCAAAATATATAAAAAGGTCTTCATAATGTTGAAAGAAATTCTAACTTCTGACAATTATTGGCGAAGATACAGCCGTTTGAATTTGGAAACAGAAACTTAAAACGTCAATTTCTCGAAATGACTTTGAGACTACATATTTTCAGTTTTTGATGCAGAGTCAAAATATATAAAAAGGGCTTCATAATGTTGAAAGAAATTCTAACTTCTGACAATTATTGGCGAAGATACATCCGTTTGAATTTGAAAGCAGAGACTTAAAACGTCAATTTCTCGAAATGACTTCGAGACTACATATTTTCAGCTTTTGATGCAGAATCAAAATATATAAAAAGGGCTTCAAAATGTTGAAAGAAATTCTAACTTCTGACAATTATTGGCGAAGATACATCCGTTTGAATTTGGAAACAGAAACTTAAAACGTCAATTTCTCGAAATGACTTCAAGACTACATATTTTCAGCTTTTGATGCAGAATCAAAATATATAAAAAGGGCTTCATAATGTTGAAAGAAATTCTATCTGCTGACAATTATTGGCGAAGATACATCCGGTTCAATTTGGAAACCGAAACTTAAAACGTCAATTTCTCGAAATGACTTCGCGACTACATAATTTCAGCTTTTGATGCAGAGTCAAAATATATAAAAAGGGCTTCATAATGTTGAAAGAAATTCTAACTTCTGACAATTATTGGCGAAGATACATCCATTTGAATTTGGAAACAGAAACTTAAAACGTCAATTTCTCGAAATGACTTTGAGACTACATATTTTCAGCTTTTGATGCAGAATCAAAATATATAAAAAGGGCTTCATAATGTTGAAAGAAATTCTAACTTCTGATAATTATTGGCGAAGATACATCCGTTTGAATTTGGAAACAGAAACTTAAAACGTCAATTTCTCGAAATGACTTCGAGACTACATATTTTCAGCTTTTGATGCAGAATCAAAATATATAAAAAGGGCTTCATAATGTTGAAAGAAATTCTAACTTCTGACAATTATTGGCGAAGATACATCCGTTTGAATTTGGAAACCGAAACTTAAAACGTCAATTTC
Source organism: Drosophila grimshawi (assembly GCF_018153295.1). Taxonomy (NCBI): domain Eukaryota; kingdom Metazoa; phylum Arthropoda; class Insecta; order Diptera; family Drosophilidae; genus Drosophila; species Drosophila grimshawi. The sequence continues at coordinate 228,499 of NW_025063096.1, forward strand.
TCGAAATGACTTCGAGACTACATATTTTCAGCTTTTGATGCAGAGTCAAAATATATAAAAAGGTCTTCATAATGTTGAAAGAAATTCTAACTTCTGACAATTATTGGCGAAGATACAGCCGTTTGAATTTGGAAACAGAAACTTAAAAAGTCAATTTCTCGAAATGACTTTGAGACTACATATTTTCAGTTTTTGATGCAGAGTCAAAATATATAAAAAGGGCTTCATAATGTTGAAAGAAATTCTAACTTCTGACAATTATTGGCGAAGATACATCCGTTTGAATTTGAAAGCAGAGACTTAAAACGTCAATTTCTCGAAATGACTTCGAGACTACATATTTTCAGCTTTTGATGCAGAATCAAAATATATAAAAAGGGCTTCAAAATGTTGAAAGAAATTCTAACTTCTGACAATTATTGGCGAAGATACATCCGGTTCAATTTGGAAACCGAAACTTAAAACGTCAATTTCTCGAAATGACTTCGCGACTACATAATTTCAGCTTTTGATGCAGAGTCAAAATATATAAAAAGGGCTTCATAATGTTGAAAGAAATTCTAACTTCTGACAATTATTGGCGAAGATACATCCGTTTGAATTTGGAAACAGAAACTTAAAACGTCAATTTCTCGAAATAACTTCGAGACTACATATTTTCAGCTTTTGATGCAGAATCAAAATATATAAAAAGGGCTTCATAATGTTGAAAGAAATTCTAACTTCTGACAATTATTGGCGAAGAAACATCCATTTGAATTTGGAAACAGAAACTTAAAACGTCAATTTCTCGAAATGACTTCGAGACTAGATATTTTCAGCTTTTGATGCAGAGTCAAAATACTCGTATATAAAAAGGGCTTCATAATGTTGAAAGAAATTCTAACTTCTGACAATTATTGGCGAAGATACATCCGTTTGAATTTGGAAACAGAAACTTAAAACGTCGATTTCTCGAAATGACTTCGAGACTACATATTTTCAGCTTTTGATGCAGAATCAAAATATATAAAAAAGGGCTTCATAATGTTGAAAGAAATTCTAACTTCTGACAATTATTGGCGAAGATACATCCGTTTGAATTTGGAAACAGAAACTTAAAACGTCAATTTCTCGAAATGACTTCGAGACTACATATTTTCAGCTTTTGATGCAGAGTCAAAATATATAAAAAGGGCTTCATAATGTTGCAAGAAATTCTAACTTCTGACAATTATTGGCGAAGATACATCCGTTTGAATTTGAAAGCAGAAACTTAAAACGTCAATTTCTCGAAATGACTTCGAGACTACATATTTTCAGCTTTTTGATGCAGAATCAAAATATATAAAAAGGGCTTCATAATGTGGAAAGAAATTCTAACTTCTGACAATTATTGACGAAAGATACATCCGTTTTGAATTTGGAAACAGAAACTTTAAAACGTCAATTTCTCGAAATGACTTCGAGACTAGATATTTTCAGCTTTTGATGCAGAGTCAAAATACTCGTATATAAAAAGGGCTTCATAATGTTGAAAGAAATTCTATGTATGTTTCTCGAAATGAATTCGCGACTACATATTTTCAGCTTTTGATGCAGAGTCAAAATATATAAAAAGGGCTTCATAATGTTGAAAGAAATTCTAACTTCTGACAATTATTGGCGAAGATACATCCGTTTGAATTTGGAAACAGAAACTTAAAACGTCAATTTCTCGAAATGACTTTGAGACTACATATTTTCAGCTTTTGATGCAGAGTCAAAATATATAAAAAGGGCTTCATAATGTTGCAGGAAATTCTAACTTCTGACAATTATTGGCGAAGATACATCCATTTGAATTTGGGAAAAGAAACTTAGACCCCTAATATCTCGAAATGACTTCGAGACTACATATTTTCAGCGTTTGATGCAGAATCAAAATATATAAAAAGGGCTTCATAATGTTGAAAGAAATTCTAACTTCTGACAATTATTGGCGAAGATACATCCGTTTGAATTTGGAAACAGAAACTTAAAACGTCAATTTCTCGAAATGACTTCGAGACTACATATTTTCAGCTTTTGATGCAGAATCAAAATATATAAAAAGGGCTTCATAATGTTGAAAGAAATTCTAACTTCTGACAATTATTGGCGAAGATACATCCGTTTAAATTTGGAAACCGAAACTTAAAACGTCAATTTCTCGAAATGACTTCGAGACTACATATTTTCAGCTTTTGATGCAGAGTCAAATATATAAAAAGGGCTTCATAATGTTGAAAGAAATTCTAACTTCTGACAATTATTGGCGAAGATACATCCGTTTGAATTTGGAAACAGAAACTTAAAACGTCAATTTCTCGAAATGACTTTGAGACTACATATTTTCAGCTTTTGATGCAGAGTCAAAATATATAAAAAGGGCTTCATAATGTTGCAAGAAATTCTAACTTCTGACAATTATTGGCGAAGATACATCCGTTTGAATTTGGAAACAGAAACTTAAAACGTCAATTTCTCGAAATGACTTCGCGACTACATATTTTCAGCTTTTGATGCAGAGTCAAAATATATAAAAAGGGTTTCATAATGTTGAAAGAAATTCTAACTTCTGACAATTATTGGCGAAGATACATCCATTTGAATTTGAAAGCAGAAACTTAAAACGTCAATTTCTCGAAATGACTTCGAGACTACATATTTTCAGCTTTTGATGCAGAATCAAAATATATAAAAAGGGCTTCAAAATGTTGAAAGAAATTCTAACTTCTGACAATTATTGGCGAAGATACATCCGTTTGAATTTGGAAACAGAAACTTAAAACGTCAATTTCTCGAAATGACTTCAAGACTACATATTTTCAGCTTTTGATGCAGAATCAAAATATATAAAAAGGGCTTCATAATGTTGAAAGAAATTCTAACTGCTGACAATTATTGGCGAAGATACATCCGGTTCAATTTGGAAACCGAAACTTAAAACGTCAATTTCTCGAAATGACTTCGCGACTACATAATTTCAGCTTTTGATGCAGAATCAAAATATATAAAAAGGGCTTCATAAAGTTGAAAGAAATTCTAACTTCTGACAATTATTGGCGAAGAAACATCCATTTGAATTTGGAAACAGAAACTTAAAACGTCAATTTCTCGAAATGACTATGAGACTAGATATTTTCAGCTTTTGATGCAGAGTCAAAATACTCGTATATAAAAAGGGCTTCATAATGTTGAAAGAAATTCTATGTATGTTTCTCGAAATGACTTCGCGACTACATATTTTCAGCTTTTGATGCAGAGTCAAAATATATAAAAAGGGCTTCACAATGTTGAAAGAAATTCTAACTTCTGACAATTATTGGCGAAGATACATCCGTTTGAATTTGGAAACAGAAACTTAAAACGTCAATTTCTCGAAATGACTTTGAGACTACATATTTTCAGCTTTTGATGCAGAGTCAAAATATATAAAAAGGGCTTCATAGTGTTGCAAGAAATTCTAACTTCTGACAATTATTGGCGAAGATACATCCATTTGAATTTGGGAAAAGAAACTTAAACCCCTAATATCTCGAAATGACTTCGAGACTACATATTTTCAGCTTTTGATGCAGAATCAAAATATATAAAAATGGATTCGTAATGTTGAAAGAAATTCTAACTTCTGACAATTATTGGCGAAGATACTTCCGTTTGAGTTTGGAAACAGAAACTTAAAACGTCAATTTCTCGAATTGACTTCAAGACTACATATTTTCAGCTTTTGATGCAGAGTCAAAATATATAAAAAGGGCTTCATAATGTTGAAAGAAATTCTAACTTCTGACAATTATTGGCGAAGATACATCCGTTTGAATTTGGAAACAGAAACTTAAAACGTCAATTTCTCGAAATGACTTCGAGACTACATATTTTCAGCTTTTGATGCAGAATCAAAATATATAAAAAGGGCTTCATAATGTTGAAAGAAATTCTAACTTCTGACAATTATTGGCGAAGATACATCCATTTGAATTTGGAAACAGAAACTTAAAACGTCAATTTCTCGAAATGACTTCGAGACTAGATATTTTCAGCTTTTGATGCAGAGTCAAAATACTCGTATATAAAAAGGGCTTCATAATGTTGAAAGAAATTCTAACTTCTGACAATTATTGGCGAAGATACATCCGTTTGAATTTGGAAACAGAGACTTAAAACGTCGATTACTCGAAATGACTTCCAGACTACATATTTTCAGCTTTTGATGCAGAATCAAAATATATAAAAAGGGTTTCATAATGTTGAAAGAAATTCTAACTTCTGACAATTATTGACGAAGATACATCCGTTTGAATTTGGAAACAGAAACTTAAAACGTCAATTTCTCGAAATGACTTCGAGACTACATATTTTCAGCTTTTGATGCAGAATCAAAATATATAAAAAGGGCTTCATAATGTTGAAAGAAATTCTAACTTCTGACAATTATTGACGAAGATACATCCGTTTGAATTTGGAAACAGAAACTTAAAACGTCAATTTCTCGAAATGACTTCGAGACTACATATTTTCAGCTTTTGGTGAGAATCAAAATATATAAAAAGGGCTTCATAATGTTGAAGAAATTCTAACTTCTGACAATTATTGGCGAAGATACATCCGTTATTTGGAAACGAAACTTAAAACGTATCTCGAAATGACTTCAAGACTACATATTTTCAGCTTTTGATGCAGAATCAAAATATATAAAAAGGGCTTCATAATGTTGAAAGAAATTCTAACTTCTGACAATTATTGGCGAAGATACATTCGTTTGAATTTGGAAACAGAGACTTAAAACGTCGATTTCTCGAAATGACTTCGAGACTACATATTTTCAGTTTTTGATGCAGAATCAAAATATATAAAAAGGGCTTCATAATGTTGAAAGAAATTCTAACTTCTGACAATTATTGACGAAGATACATCCGTTTGAAATTTGGAAACAGAAACTTAAAACGTCAATTTCTCGAAATGACTTCGCGAATACATATTTTCAGCTTTTGATGCATAGTCAAAACTATATAAAAAGGGCTTCATAATGTTGAAAGAAATTCTAACTTCTGACAATTATTGGCGAAGATACATCCGTTTGAATTTGGAAACAGAAATTTAAAACGTCAATTTCTCGAAATGACTTCGAGACTACATATTTTCAGCAGAATCAAAATATATAAAAAGGGCTTCATAACGTTGAAAGAAATTCTAACTTCTGACAATTATTGGCGAAGATACATCCGTTTGAATTTGGAAACCGAAACTTAAAACGTCAATTTCTCGAAATGACTTCGCGACTACATAATTTCAGCTTTTGATGCAGAATCAAAATATATAAAAAGGGCTTCATAATGTTGAAAGAAATTCTAACTTCTGACAATTATTGGCGAAGAAACATCCATTTGAATTTGGAAACAGAAACTTAAAACGTCAATTTCTCGAAATGACTTCGAGACTAGATATTTTCAGCTTTTGATGCAGAGTCAAAATATCGTATTTAAAAAGGGCTTCATAATGTTGAAAGAAATTCTACTGTATGTTTCTCGAAATGACTTCGCGAATACATATTTTCAGCTTTGGATGCAGAGTCAAAATATATAAAAAGGGCTTCATAATGTTGAAAGAAATTCTAACTTCTGACAATTATTGGCGAAGATACATCCGTTTGAATTTGGAAACAGAAACTTAAAACGTCAATTTCTCGAAATGACTTCAAGACTACATATTTTCAGCTTTTGATGCAGAGTCAAAATATATAAAAAGGGCTTCATAATGTTGCAAGAAATTCTAACTTCTGACAATTATTGGCGAAGATACATCCATTTGAATTTGGGAAAAGAAACTTAAACCCCTCAATATCTCGAAATGACTTCGAGACTACATATTTTCAGCTTTTGATGCAGAGTCAAAATACTCGTATATAAAAAGGGCTTCATAATGTTGAAAGAAATTCTAACTTCTGACAATTATTGGCGAAGATACATCCGTTTGAATTTGGAAACAGAAACTTAATACGTCAATTTCTCGAAATGACTTCGAGACTACATATTTTCAGCTTTTGATGCAGAATCAAAATATATAAAAAGGGCTTCATAATGTTGAAAGAAATTCTAACTTCTGACAATTATTGGCGAAGATACATCCGTTTGAATTTGGAAACAGAAACTTAAAACGTCAATTTCTCGAAATGACTTCGAGACTACATATTTTCAGCTTTTGATGCAGAATCAAAATATATAAAAAGGGCTTCATAATGTTGAAAGAAATTCTAACTTCTGACAATTATTGGCGAAGATACACCCGTTTGAATTTTGAAACAGAAACTTTAAACGTCGATTTCTCGAAATGACTTCAAGACTACATATTTTCAGCTTTTGATGCAGAGTCAAAATACTCGTATATAAAAAGGGCTTCATAATGTTGAAAGAAATTCTAACTTCTGACAATTATTGGCGAAGATACATCCGTTTGAATTTGGAAACAGAGACTTAAAACGTCGATTTCTCGAAATGACTTCGAGACTACATATTTTCAGCTTTTGATGCAGAATCAAAATATATAAGAGGCTTCATAATGTTGAAAGAATGTCTAACTTCTGACAATTATTGACGAAGATACATCCGTTTGAATTTGGAAACAGAAACTTAAAACGTTAATTTCTCGAAATGACTTCGAGACTACATATTTTCAGCTTTTGATGCAGAATCAAAATATATAAAAAGGGCTTCATAATGTTGAAAGAAATTCTAACTTCTGACAATTATTGACGAAGATACATCCGTTTGAATTTGGAAACAGAAACTTAAAACGTCAATTTCTCGAAATGACTTCGAGACTACATATTTTCAGCTTTTGATGCAGAATCAAAATATATAAAAAGGGCTTCATAATGTTGAAAGAAATTCTAACTTCTGACAATTATTGGCGAAGATACATCCGTTTGTATTTGGAAACAGAAACTTAAAACCGTCGATTTCTCGAAATGACTTCGAGACTACATATTTTCAGCTTTTGATGCAGAGTCAAAATATATAAAAAGGGCTTCATAATGTTGAAAGAAATTCTAACTTCGGACAATTATTGGCGAAGATACATCCGTTTGAATTTGGAAACAGAAACTTCAAACGTCAATTTCTCGAAATGACTTTGAGACTACATATTTTCAGCTTTTGATGCAGAGTCAAAATATATAAAAAGGGCTTCATAATGTTGAAAGAAATTCTAACTTCTGACAATTATTGGCGAAGATACATCCGTTTGAATTTGGAAACAGAAACTTAAAACGTCAATTTCTCGAAATGACTTCGAGACTACATATTTTCAGCTTTTGATGCAGGGTCAAATATATAAAAAGGGCTTCATAATGTTGAAAGAAATTCTAACTTCTGACAATTATTGGCGAAGATACATCCGTTTGAATTTGGAAAGCAGAAACTTAAAACGTCAATTTCTCGAAATGACTTCGAGACTACATATTTTCAGCTTTTGATGCAGAATCAAAATATATAAAAAGGGCTTCATAATGTTGAAAGAAATTCTAACTTCTGACAATTATTGGCGAAGATACATCCGTTTGAATTTGGAAACAGAAACTTAAAACGTCAATTTCTCGAAATGACTTCGAGACTACATATTTTCAGCTTTTGATGCAGAATCAAAATATATAAAAAGGGCTTCATAATGTTGAAAGAAATTCTAACTGCTGACAATTATTGGCGAAAATACATCCGGTTCAATTTGGAAACCGAAACTTAAAACGTCAATTTCTCGAAATGACTTCGCGACTACATAATTTCAGCTTTTGATGCAGAGTCAAAATATATAAAAAGGGCTTCATAATGTTGAAAGAAATTCTAACTTCTGACAATTATTGGCGAAGATACATCCGTTTGAATTTGGAAACAGAAACTTAAAACGTCAATTTCTCGAAATGACTTCGAGACTACATATTTTCAGCTTTTGATGCAGGGTCAAATATATAAAAAGGGCTTCATAATGTTGAAAGAAATTCTAACTTCTGACAATTATTGGCGAAGATACATCCGTTTGAATTTGAAAGCAGAAACTTAAAACGTCAATTTCTCGAAATGACTTCGAGACTACATATTTTCAGCTTTTGATGCAGAATCAAAATATATAAAAAGGGCTTCAAAATGTTGAAAGAAATTCTAACTTCTGACAATTATTGGCGAAGATACATCCGTTTGAATTTGGAAACAGAAACTTAAAACGTCAATTTCTCGAAATGACTTCAAGACTACATATTTTAAGCTTTTGATGCAGAATTAAAATATATAAAAAGGGCTTCATAATGTTGAAAGAAATTCTAACTGCTGACAATTATTGGCGAAAATACATCCGGTTCAATTTGGAAACCGAAACTTAAAACGTCAATTTCTCGAAATGACTTCGCGACTACAGAATTTCAGCTTTTGATGCAGAGTCAAAATATATAAAAAGGGCTTCATAATGTTGAAAGAAATTCTAACTTCTGACAATTATTGGCGAAAAAACATCCGTTTGAATTTGGAAACCGAAATTTAAAACGTCAATTTCTGGAAATGACTTCGCGACTACATATTTTCAGCTTTTGATGCAGAGTCAAAATATATAAAAAGGGCTTCATAATGTTGAAAGAAATTCTAACTTCTGACAATTATTGGCGAAGATACATCCGTTTGAATTTGGAAACAGAAACTTAAAACGTCAATTTCTCGAAATGACTTCGCGACTAGATATTTTCAGCTTTTGATGCAGAGTCAAAATATATAAAAAGGGCTTCATAATGTTGAAAGAAATTCTGACTTTCTGACAATTATTGGCGAAGATACATCCGTTTGAATTTGGAAACAGAAACTTAAAACGTCAATTTCTCGAAATGACTTCGCGACTACATATTTTCAGCTTTTGATGCAGAGTCAAAATATATAAAAAGGGCTTTATAATGTTGAAAGAAATTCTAACTGCTGACAATTATTGGCGAAGATACATCCGTTTGAATTTGGAAACCGAAACTTAAAACGTCAATTTCTCGAAATGACTTCAAGACTACATATTTTCAGCTTTTGATGCAGAGTCAAAATATATAAAAAGGGTTTCATAATGTTGAAAGAAATTCTAACTTCTGACAATTATTGGCGAAAATACATCCGTTTGAATTTGGAAACCGAAACTTAAAACGTCAATTTCTCGAAATGACTTCGCGACTACATATTTTCAGCTTTTGATGCAGAGTCAAAATATATAAAAAGGGCTTCATAATGTTGAAAGAAATTCTAACTTCTGACAATTATTGGCGAAGATACATCCGTTTGAATTTGGAAACAGAAACTTAAAACGTCAATTTCTCGAAATGACTTCGAGACTACATATTTTCAGCTTTTGATGCAGAGTCAAAATATATAAAAAGGGCTTCATAATGTTGAAAGAAATTCTAACTTCTGACAATTATTGGCGAAGAAACATCCGTTTGAATTTGGAAACAGAAACTTAAAACGTCAATTTCTCGAAATGACTTCGAGACTAGATATTTTCAGCTTTTGATGCAGAGTCAAAATATATAAAAAGGGCTTCATAATGTTGAAAGAAATTCTAACTTCTGACAATTATTGGCGAAGATACATCCGTTTGAATTTGGAAACAGAAACTTAAAACGTCAATTTCTCGAAATGACTTCGAGACTACATATTTTCAGCTTTTGAGGCAGAATCAAAATATATAAAAAGGGCTTCATAATGTTGAAAGAAATTCTAACTTCTGACAATTATTGACGAAGATACATCCGTTTGAATTTGGAAACAGAAACTTAAAACGTCAATTTCTCGAAATGACTTCGAGACTACATATTTTCAGCTTTTGATGCAGAATCAAAATATATAAAAAGGGCTTCATAATGTTGAAAGAAATTCTAACTTCTGACAATTATTGGCGAAGATACATCCGTTTGTATTTGGAAACAGAAACTTAAAACGTCAATTTCTCGAAATGACTTCAAGACTACATATTTTCAGCTTTTGATGCAGAATCAAAATATATAAAAAGGGCTTCATAATGTTGAAAGAAATTCTAACTGCTGACAATTATTGGCGAAGATACATCCGTTTGAATTTGGAAACCGAAACTTAAAACGTCAATTTCTCGAAATGACTTCGAGACTACATATTTTCAGCTTTTGATGCAGAGTCAAAATATATAAAAAGGGCTTTATAATGTTGAAAGAAATTCTGACTTCTGCCAATTATTGGCGAAGATACATCCGTTTGAATTTGGAAACCGAAACTTAAAACGTCAATTTCTCGAAATGACTTCGAGACTACATATTTTCAGCTTTTGATGCAGAGTCAAAATATATAAAAAAGGGTTTCATAATGTTGAAAGAAATTCTAACTTCTGACAATTATTGGCGAAGATACATCCGTTTGAATTTGGAAACAGAAACTTAAAACGTCAATTTCTCGAAATGACTTCGAGACTACATATTTTCAGCTTTTGATGCAGAGTCAAAATATATAAAAAGGGCTTCATAATGTTGCAAGAAATTCTAACTTCTGACAATTATTGGCGAAGATACATCCGTTTGAATTTGAAAGCAGAAACTTAAAACGTCAATTTCTCGAAATGACTTCGAGACTACATATTTTCAGCTTTTGATGCAGGGTCAAAATATATAAAAAGGGCTTCATAATGTTGAAAGAAATTCTAACTTCTGACAATTATTGGCGAAGATACATCCGTTTGAATTTGTAAACCGAAACTTAAAACGTCAATTTCTCGAAATGACTTCGCGACTACATATTTTCAGCTTTTGATGCAGAGTCAAAATATATAAAAAGGGCTTCATAATGTCGAAAGAAATTCTAACTTCTGCCAATTATTGGCGAAGATACATCCGTTTGAATTTGGAAGCAGAAACTTAAAACGTCAATTTCTCGAAATGACTTCGAGACTACATATTTTCAGCTTTTGATGCAGGGTCAAAATATATAAAAAGGGCTTCATAATGTTGAAAGAAATTCTAACTTCTGACAATTATTGGCGAAGATACATCCGTTTGAATTTGGATACAGAAACTTAAAACGTCGATTTCTCGAAATGTCTTCAAGACTACATATTTTCAGCATTTGATGCAGAATCAAAATATATAAAAAGGGCTTCATAATGTTGAAAGAAATTCTAACTTCTGACAATTATTGGCGAAGATACATCCGTTTGAATTTGTAAACCGAAACTTAAAACGTCGATTTCTCGAAATGACTTCGAGACTACATATTTTTAGCTTTTGATGCAGAATCAAAATATATAAAAAGGGCTTCATAATGTTGAAAGAAATTCTAACTTCTGACAATTATTGACGAAGATACATCCGTTTGAATTTGGAAACAGAAACTTAAAACGTCAATTTCTCGAAATGACTTCGAGACTAGATATTTTCAGCTTTTGATGCAGAGTCAAAATATATAAAAAGGGCTTCATAATGTTGAAAGAAATTCTAACTTCTGACAATTATTGGCGAAGATACATCCGTTTGAATTTGGAAACAGAAACTTAAAACGTCAATTTCTCGAAATAACTTTGAGACTACATATTTTCAGCTTTTGATGCAGAATCAAAATATATAAAAAGGGCTTCATAATGTTGAAAGAAATTCTAACTTCTGACAATTATTGGCGAAGATACATCCGTTTGAATTTGGAAACAGAAACTTAAAACGTCAATTTCTCGAAATGACTTCGAGACTACATATTTTCAGCTTTTGATGTAGGGTCAAATATATAAAAAGGGGTTCATAATGTTGAAAGAAATTCTAACTTCTGACAATTATTGGCGAAGATACATCCGTTTGAATTTGAAAGCAGAGACTTAAAACGTCAATTTCTCGAAATGACTTCGAGACTACATATTTTCAGCTTTTGATGCAGAATCAAAATATATAAAAAGGGCTTCAAAATGTTGAAAGAAATTCTAACTTCTGACAATTATTGACGAAGATACATCCGTTTGAATTTGGAAACAGAAACTTAAAACGTCAATTTCTCGAAATGACTTCGAGACTACATATTTTCAGCTTTTGATGCAGAATCAAAATATATAAAAAGGGCTTCATAATGTTGAAAGAAATTCTAACTTCTGACAATTATTGGCGAAGATACATCCGTTTGTATTTGGAAACAGAAACTTAAAACGTCAATTTCTCGAAATGACTTCAAGACTACATATTTTCAGCTTTTGATGCAGAATCAAAATATATAAAAAGGGCTTCATAATGTTGAAAGAAATTCTAACTGCTGACAATTATTGGCGAAGATACATCCGTTTGAATTTGGAAACCGAAACTTAAAACGTCAATTTCTCGAAATGACTTCGAGACTACATATTTTCAGCTTTTGATGCAGAGTCAAAATATATAAAAAGGGCTTTATAATGTTGAAAGAAATTCTTACTTCTGACAATTATTTGCGAAGATACATCCGTTTGAATTTGGAAACCGAAACTTAAAACGTCAATTTCTCGAAATGACTTCGCGACTACATATTTTCAGCTTTTGATGCAGAGTCAAAATATATAAAAAGGGTTTCATAATGTTGAAAGAAATTCTAACTTCTGACAATTATTGGCGAAGATACATCCGTTTGAATTTGGAAACAGAAACTTAAAACGTCAATTTCTCGAAATGACTTCGAGACTACATATTTTCAGCTTTTGATGCAGAGTCAAAATATATAAAAAGGGCTTCATAATGTTGCAAGAAATTCTAACTTCTGACAATTATTGGCGAAGATACATCCGTTTGAATTTGAAAGCAGAAACTTAAAACGTCAATTTCTCGAAATGACTTCGAGACTACATATTTTCAGCTTTTGATGCAGGGTCAAAATATATAAAAAGGGCTTCATAATGTTGAAAGAAATTCTAACTTCTGACAATTATTGGCGAAGATACATCCGTTTGAATTTGGAAACAGAAACTTAAAACGTCAATTTCTCGAAATGACTTCGAGACTACATATTTTCAGCTTTTGATGCAGAGTCAAAATATATAAAATGGGCTTCATAATGTTGCAAGAAATTCTAACTTCTGACAATTATTGGCGAAGATACATCCGTTTGAATTTGAAAGCAGAAACTTAAAACGTCAATTTCTCGAAATGACTTCGAGACTACATATTTTCAGCTTTTGATGCAGAGTCAAAATATATAAAAATGGCTTCATAATGTTGAAAGAAATTCTAACTTCTGACAATTATTGGCGAAGATACAACCGTTTGAATTTGGATACAGAAACTTAAAACGTCAATTTCTCGAAATGACTTCGAGACTACATATTTTCAGCTTTTGATGCAGAATCAAAATATATAAAAAGGGCTTCATAATGTTGAAAGAAATTCTAACTTCTGACAATTATTGGCGAAGATACATCCGTTTGAATTTGAAAACAGAGACTTAAAACGTCGATTTCTCGAAATGACTTCGAGACTACATATTTTCAGCTTTTTGATGCAGAATCAAAATATATAAAAAAGGGCTTCATAATGTTGAAAGAAATTCTAACTTCTGACAATTATTGACGAAGATACATCCGTTTGAATTTGGAAACAGAAACTTAAAACGTCAATTTCTCGAAATGACTTCGAGATTAGATATTTTCAGCTTTTGATGCCGAGTCAAAATACTCGTATATAAAAAGGGCTTCATAATGTGGAAAGAAATTCTAACTTCTGACAATTATTGGCGAAGATACATCCGTTTGAATTTGGAAACAGAGACTTAAAACGTCGATTTCTCGAAATAACTTCGAGACTACATATTTTCAGCTTTTGATGCAGGGTCAAAATATATAAAAAGGGCTTCATAATGTTGAAAGAAATTCTAACTTCTGACAATTATTGGCGAAGATACATCCGTTTGAATTTGAAAGCAGAAACTTAAAACGTCAATTTCTCGAAATGACTTCGAGACTACATATTTTCAGCTTTTGATGCAGGGTCAAAATATATAAAAAGGGCTTCATAATGTTGAAAGAAATTCTAACTTCTGACAATTATTGGCGAAGATACATCCGTTTGAATTTGGAAACAGAAACTTAAAACGTCAATTTCTCGAAATGACTTCGAGACTACATATTTTCAGCTTTTGATGCAGGGTCAAAATATATAAAAAGGGCTTCATAATGTTGAAAGAAATTCTAACTTCTGACAATTATTGGCGAAGATACATCCGTTTGAATTTGAAAGCAGAAACTTAAAACGTCAATTTCTCGAAATGACTTCGAGACTACATATTTTCAGCTTTTGATGCAGGGTCAAAATATATAAAAAGGGCTTCATAATGTTGAAAGAAATTCTAACTTCTGACAATTATTGGCGAAGATACATCCGTTTGAATTTGGATACAGAAACTTAAAACGTCAATTTCTCGAAATGACTTCAAGACTACATATTTTCAGCATTTGATGCAGAATCAAAATATATAAAAAGGGCTTCATAATGTTGAAAGAAATTCTAACTTCTGACAATTATTGGCGAAGATACATCCGTTTGAATTTGAAAACAGAGACTTAAAACGTCGATTTCTCGAAATGACTTCGAGACTACATATTTTTAGCTTTTGATGCAGAATCAAAATATATAAAAAGGGCTTCATAATGTTGAAAGAAATTCTAACTTCTGACAATTATTGACGAAGATACATCCGTTTGAATTTGGAAACAGAAACTTAAAACGTCAATTTCTCGAAATGACTTCGAGATTAGATATTTTCAGCTTTTGATGCAGAGTCAAAATACTCGTATATAAAAAGGGCTTCATAATGTTGAAAGAAATTCTAACTTCTGACAATTATTGGCGAAGATACATCCGTTTGAATTTGGAAACAGAGACTTAAAACGTCGATTTCTCGAAATAACTTCGAGACTACATATTTTCAGCTTTTGATGCAGAGTCAAAATACTCGTATATAAAAAGGGCTTCATAATGTTGAAAGAAATTCTAACTTCTGACAATTATTGGCGAAGATACATCCGTTTGAATTTGAAAGCAGAAACTTAAAACGTCAATTTCTCGAAATGACTTCGAGACTACATATTTTCAGCTTTTGATGCAGGGTCAAAATATATAAAAAGGGCTTCATAATGTTGAAAGAAATTCTAACTTCTGACAATTATTGGCGAAGATACATCCGTTTGAATTTGGAAACAGAAACTTAAAACGTCAATTTCTCGAAATGACTTCGAGACTACATATTTTCAGCTTTTGATGCAGAGTCAAAATATATAAAAAGGGCTTCATAATGTTGCAAGAAATTCTAACTTCTGACAATTATTGGCGAAGATACATCCGTTTGAATTTGGAAACAGAAACTTAAAACGTCAATTTCTCGAAATGACTTCGAGACTACATATTTTCAGCTTTTGATGCAGAGTCAAAATATATAAAAAGGGCTTCATAATGTTGAAAGAAATTCTAACTTCTGACAATTATTGGCGAAGATACATCCGTTTGAATTTGGAAACAGGAACTTAAAACGTCAATTTCTCGAAATGACTTCGCGACTACATATTTTCAGCTTTTGATGCAGAATCAAAATATATAAAAAGGGCTTCATAATGTTGCAAGAAATTCTAACTTCTGACAATTATTGGCGAAGATACATCCGTTTGAATTTGAAAGCAGAAACTTAAAACGTCAATTTCTCGAAATGACTTCGAGACTACATATTTTCAGCTTTTGATGCAGGGTAAAAATATATAAAAAGGGCTTCATAATGTTGAAAGAAATTCTAACTTCTGACAATTATTGGCGAAGATACATCCGTTTGAATTTGGAAACAGAAACTTAAAACGTCAATTTCTCGAAATGACTTCGAGACTACATATTTTCAGCTTTTGATGCAGAGTCAAAATATATAAAAAAGGGCTTCATAATGTTGAAAGAAATTCTGACTTCTGCCAATTATTGGCGAAGATACATCCGTTTGAATTTGGAAACCGAAACTACAAACGTCAATTTCTCGAAATGACTTCGCGACTACATATTTTCAGCTTTTGATGCAGAGTCAAAATATATAAAAAGGGTTTCATAATGTTGAAAGAAATTCTAACTTCTGACAATTATTGGCGAAGATACATCCGTTTGAATTTGGAAACAGAAACTTAAAACGTCAATTTCTCGAAATGACTTCGAGACTACATATTTTCAGCTTTTGATGCAGAGTCAAAATATATAAAAAGGGCTTCATAATGTTGCAAGAAATTCTAACTTCTGACAATTATTGGCGAAGATACATCCGTTTGAATTTGAAAGCAGAAACTTAAAACGTCAATTTCTCGAAATGACTTCGAGACTACATATTTTCAGCTTTTGATGCAGGGTCAAAATATATAAAAAGGGCTTCATAATGTTGAAAGAAATTCTAACTTCTGACAATTATTGGCGAAGATACATCCGTTTGAATTTGGAAACAGAAACTTAAAACGTCAATTTCTCGAAATGACTTCGAGACTACATATTTTCAGCTTTTGATGCAGAGTCAAAATATATAAAAAGGGCTTCATAATGTTGAAAGAAATTCTAACTTCTGACAATTATTGGCGAAGATACATCCGTTTGAATTTGAAAGCAGAAACTTAAAACGTCAATTTCTCGAAATGACTTCTTGACTACATATTTTCAGCTTTTGATGCAGGGTCAAAATATATAAAAAGGGCTTCATAATGTTGAAAGAAATTCTAACTTCTGACAATTATTGGCGAAGATACATCCGTTTGAATTTGGATACAGAAACTTAAAACGTCAATTTCTCGAAATGACTTCAAGACCACATATTTTCAGCATTTGATGCAGAATCAAAATATATAAAAAGGGCTTCATAATGTTGAAAGAAATTCTAACTTCTGACAATTATTGGCGAAGATACATCCGTTTGAATTTGAAAACAGAGACTTAAAACGTCGATTTCTCGAAATGACTTCGAGACTACATATTTTCAGCTTTTGATGCAGAATCAAAATATATAAAAAGGGCTTCATAATGTTGAAAGAAATTCTAACTTCTGACAATTATTGACGAAGATACATCCGTTTGAATTTGGAAACAGAAACTTAAAACTTCAATTTCTCGAAATGACTTCGAGACTACATATTTTCAGCTTTTGATGCAGAATCAAAATATATAAAAAGGGCTTCATAATGTTGAAAGAAATTCTAACTTCTGACAATTATTGGCGAAGATACATCCGTTTGAATTTGAAAACAGAGACTTAAAACGTCGATTTCTCGAAATAACTTCGAGACTACATATTTTCAGCTTTTGATGCAGAATCAAAATATATAAAAAGGGCTTCATAATGTTGAAAGAAATTCTAACTTCTGACAATTATTGGCGAAGATACATCCGTTTGAATTTGGAAACAGAAACTTAAAACGTCAATTTCTCGAAATGACTTCGAGACTACATATTTTCAGCTTTTGATGCAGAATCAAAATATATAAAAAGGGCTTCATAATGTTGAAAGAAATTCTAACTGCTGATAATTATTGGCGAGGATACATCCGTTTGAATTTGAAAGCAGAGACTTAAAACGTCAATTTCTCGAAATGACTTCGAGACTACATATTTTCAGCTTTTGATGCAGAATCAAAATATATAAAAAGGGCTTCAAAATGTTGAAAGAAATTCTAACTTCTGACAATTATTGGCGAAGATACATCCGTTTGAATTTGGAAGCAGAGACTTAAAACGTCAATTTCTCGAAATGACTTCGAGACTACATATTTCCAGCTTTTGATGCAGAATCAAAACATATAAAAAGGGCTTCAAAATGTTGAAAGAAATTCTAACTTCTGACAATTATTGGCGAAGATACATCCGTTTGAATTTGGAAACAGAAACTTAAAACGTCAATTTCTCGAAATGACTTCAAGACTACATATTTTAAGCTTTTGATGCAGAATCAAAATATATAAAAAGGGCTTCATAATGTTGAAAGAAATTCTAACTGCTGATAATTATTGGCGAGGATACATCCGGTTCAATTTGGAAACCGAAACTTAAAACGTCAATTTCTCGAAATGACTTCGCGACTACATAATTTCAGCTTTTGATGCAGAGTCAAAATATATAAAAAGGGCTTAATAATGTTGAAAGAAATTCTAACTTCTGACAATTATTGGCGAAGATACATCCGTTTGAATTTGGAAACAGAAACTTAAAACGTCAATTTCTCGAAATGACTTCGAGACTACATATTTTCAGCTTTTGATGCAGAATCAAAATATATAAAAAGGGCTTCATAATGTTGAAAGAAATTCTGACTTCTGACAATTATTGGCGAAGATACATCCGTTTGAATTTGGAAACCGAAACTTAAACCGTCAATTTCTCGAAATGACTTCGCGACTACATATTTTCAGCTTTTGATGCAGAGTCAAAATATATAAAAAGGGGTTCATAATGTTGAAAGAAATTCTAACTTCTGACAATTATTGGCGAAGATACATCCGTTTGAATTTGGAAACAGAAACTTAAAACGTCAATTTCTCGAAATGACTTTGAGACTACATATTTTCAGCTTTTGATGCAGAGTCAAAATATATAAAAAGGGCTTCATAATGTTGAAAGAAATTCTAACTTCTGACAATTATTGGCGAAGATACATCCGTTTGAATTTGGAAACAGAAACTTAAAACGTCAATTTCTCGAAATGACTTCGAGACTACATATTTTCAGCTTTTGATGCAGGGTCAAATATATAAAAAGGGCTTCATAATGTTGAAAGAAATTCTAACTTCTGACAATTATTGGCGAAGATACATCCGTTTGAAATTGAAAGCAGAGACTTAAAACGTCGATTTCTCGAAATGACTTCGAGACTACATATTTTCAGCTTTTGATGCAGAATAAAAATATATAAAAAGGGCTTCAAAATGTTGAAAGAAATTCTAACTTCTGCCAATTATTGGCGAAGATACATCCGTTTGAATTTGGAAACAGAAACTTAAAACGTCAATTTCTCGAAATGACTTCGAGACTACATATTTTAAGCTTTTGATGCAGAATCAAAATATATAAAAAGGGCTTCATAATGTTGAAAGAAATTCTAACTGCTGACAATTATTGACGAAGATACATCCGGTTCAATTTGGAAACCGAAACTTAAAACGTCAATTTCTCGAAATGACTTCGCGACTACATAATTTCAGCTTTTGATGCAGAGTCAAAATATATAAAAAGGGCTTCATAATGTTGAAAGAAATTCTAACTTCTGACAATTATTGGCGAAGATACATCCGTTGAATTTGGAAACAGAAACTTAAAACGTCAATTTCTCGAAATGACTTCGAGACTACATATTTCAGCTTTTGATGCAGAGTCAAAATATATAAAAAGGGCTTCATAATGTTGCAAGAAATTCTAACTTCTGACAATTATTGGCGAAGATACATCCGTTTGAATTTGGAAACAGAAACTTAAAACGTCAATTTCTCGAAATGACTTCGAGACTACATATTTTCAGCTTTTGACGCAGAATCAAAATATATAAAAAGGGCTTCATAATGTTGAAAGAAATTCTAACTTCTGACAATTATTGGCGAAGATACATCCGTTTGAATTTGGAAACAGAAACTTAAAACGTCAATTTCTCGAAATGACTTCGAGACTACATATTTTCAGCTTTTGATGCAGAATCAAAATATATAAAAGGGGCTTCATAATGTTGAAAGAAATTCTAGCTGCTGACAATTATTGACGAAGATACATCCGGTTGAATTTGGAAACCGAAACTTAAAACGTCAATTTCTCGAAATGACTTCGAGACTACATATTTTCAGCTTTTGATGCAGAATCAAAATATATAAAAAGGGCTTCATAATGTTGAAAGAAATTCTAACTTCTGACAATTATTGGCGAAGATACATCCGTTTGTATTTGGAAACAGAAACTTAAAACGTCGATTTCTCGAAATGACTTCAAGACTACATATTTTCAGCTTTTGATGCAGAATCAAAATATATAAAAAGGGCTTCATAATGTTGAAAGAAATTCTGACTTCTGCCAATTATTGGCGAAGATACATCCGTTTGAATTTGGAAACCGAAACTTAAAACGTCAATTTCTCGAAATGACTTCGCGACTACATATTTTCAGCTTTTGATGCAGAGTCAAAATATATAAAAAGGGCTTCATAATGTTGAAAGAAATTCTAACTTCTGACAATTATTGGCGAAGATACATCCGTTTGAATTTGGAAACAGAAACTTAAAACGTCAATTTCTCGAAATGACTTTGAGACTACATATTTTCAGCTTTTGATGCAGAGTCAAAATATATAAAAAGGGCTTCATAATGTTGAAAGAAATTCTAACTTCTGACAATTATTGGCGAAGATACATCCGTTTGAATTTGGAAACCGAAACTTAAAACGTCAATTTCTCGAAATGACTTCGAGACTACATATTTTCAGCTTTTGATGCGGGGTCAAATATATAAAAAGGGCTTCATAATGTTGAAAGAAATTCTAACTTCTGACAATTATTGGCGAAGATACATCCGTTTGAATTTGAAAGCAGAGACTTAAAACGTCGATTTCTCGAAATGACTTCGAGACTACATATTTTCAGCTTTTGATGCAGAATAAAAATATATAAAAAGGGCTTCAAAATGTTGAAAGAAATTCTAACTTCTGACAATTATTGGCGAAGATACATCCGTTTGAATTTGGAAACAGAAACTTAAAACGTCAATTTCTCGAAATGACTTCGAGACTACATATTTTCAGCTTTTGATGCAGAATCAAAATATATAAAAAGGGCTTCATAATGTTGAAAGAAATTCTAACTTCTGACAATTATTGGCGAAGAAACATCCATTTGAATTTGGAAACAGAAACTTTAAAACGTCAATTTCTCGAAATGACTTCGAGACTAGATATTTTCAGCTTTGATGCAGAATCAAATATATAAAAAGGGCTTCATAATGTTGAAAGAAATTCTAACTTCTGACAATTATTGGCGAAGATACATCCGTTTGAATTTGGAAACAGAAACTTAAAACGTCGATTTCTCGAAATGACTTCGAGACTACATATTTTCAGCTTTTGATGCAGAATCAAAATATATAAAAAGGGCTTCATAATGTTGAAAGAAATTCTAACTTCTGACAATTATTGACGAAGATACATCCGGTTGAATTTGGAAACAGAAACTTAAAACGTCAATTTCTCTAAATGACTTCGAGACTACATATTTTCAGCTTTTGAGGCAGAATCAGAATATATAAAAAGGGCTTCATAATGTTGAAAGAAATTCTAACTTCTGACAATTATTGACGAAGATACATCCGTTTGAATTTGGAAACAGAAACTTAAAACGTCAATTTCTCGAAATGACTTCGAGACTACATATTTTCAGCTTTTGATGCAGAATCAAAATATATAAAAAGGGCTTCATAATGTTGAAAGAAATTCTAACTTCTGACAATTATTGGCGAAGATACATCCGTTTGTATTTGGAAACAGAAACTTAAAACGTCGATTTCTCGAAATGACTTCAACACTACATATTTTCAGCTTTTGATGCAGAATCAAAATATATAAAAAGGGCTTCATAATGTTGAAAGAAATTCTGACTTCTGCCAATTATTGGCGAAGATACATCCGTTTGAATTTGGAAACCGAAACTTAAAACGTCGATTTCTCGAAATGACTTCGCGACTACATATTTTCAGCTTTTGATGCAGAGTCAAAATATATAAAAAGGGCTTCATAATGTTGAAAGAAATTCTAACTTCTGACAATTATTGGCGAAGATACATCCGTTTGAATTTGGAAACAGAAACTTAAAACGTCAATTTCTCGAAATGACTTTGAGACTACATATTTTCAGCTTTTGATGCAGAGTCAAAATATATAAAAAGGGCTTCATAATGTTGAAAGAAATTCTAACTTCTGACAATTATTGGCGAAGATACATCCGTTTGAATTTGGAAACCGAAACTTAAAACGTCGATTTCTCGAAATGACTTCAAGACTACATATTTTCAGCTTTTGATGCAGAATCAAAATATATAAAAAGGGCTTCATAATGTTGAAAGAAATTCTAACTGCTGACAATTATTGGCGAAGATACATCCGTTTGAATTTGGAAACCGAAACTTAAAACGTCAATTTCTCGAAATGACTTCGAGACTACATATTTTCAGCTTTTGATGCAGAGTCAAAATATATAAAAAGGGCTTCATAATGTTGAAAGAAATTCTGACTTCTGCCAATTATTGGCGAAGATACATCCGTTTGAATTTGGAAACCGAAACTTAAAACGTCAATTTCTCGAAATGACTTCGCGACTACATATTTTCAGCTTTTGATGCAGAGTCAAAATATATAAAAAGGGCTTCATAATGTTGAAAGAAATTCTAACTTCTGACAATTATTGGTGAAGATACATCCGTTTGAATTTGGAAACAGAAACTTAAAACGTCAATTTCTCGAAATGACTTCGAGACTACATATTTTCAGCTTTTGATGCAGAGTCAAAATATATAAAAAGGGCTTCATAATGTTGAAAGAAATTCTGACTTCTGACAATTATTGGCGAAGATACATCCGTTTGAATTTGGGAAAAAGAAACTTAAACCGCCAATATCTCGAAATGACTTCGAGACTACATATTTTCAGCTTTTGATGCAGAATCAAAATATATAAAAAGGGCTTCATAATGTTGAAAGAAATTCTAACTTCTGACAATTATTGGCGAAGATACATCCGTTTGAATTTGGAAACAGAAACTTAAAACGTCAATTTCTCGAAATGACTTCGAGACTACATATTTTCAGCTTTTGATGCAGAATCAAAATATATAAAAAGGGCTTCATAATGTTGAAAGAAATTCTAACTTCTGACAATTATTGGCGAAGGTACATCCGTTTGAATTTGGATACAGAAACTTAAAACGTCAATTTCTCGAAATGACTTCGAGACTACATATTTTCAGCATTTGATGCAGAATCAAAATATATAAAAAGGGCTTCATAATGTTGAGAGAAATTCTAACTTCTGACAATTATTGGCGAAGATACATCCGTCTGAATTTGGAAACAGAAACTTAAAACGTCGATTTCTCGAAATGACTTCGGGACTACATATTTTCAGCTTTTGATGCAGAATCAAAATATATAAAAAGGGCTTACTAATGTTGAAAGAAATTCTAACTTCTGACAATTATTGGCGAAGATACATCCGTTTGAATTTGGAAACCGAAACTTAAAACGTCAATTTCTCGAAATGACTTCGAGACTACATATTTTCAGCTTTTGATGCAGAATCAAAATATATAAAAAGGGCTTCATAATGTTGAAAGAAATTCTAACTTCTGACAATTATTGACGAAGATACATCCGTTTGAATTTGGAAACCGAAACTTAAAACGTCGATTTCTCGAAATGACTTCGAGACTACATATTTTCAGCTTTTGATGCAGAATCAAAATATATAAAAAGGGCTTCATAATGTTGAAAGAAATTCTAACTTCTGACAATTATTGGCGAAGATACATCCGTTTGAATTTTGAAACCGAAACTTAAAACGTCAATTTCTCGAAATGACTTCGCGACTACATATTTTCAGCTTTTGATGCAGAGTCAAAATATATAAAAAGGGCTTCATAATGTTGAAAGAAATTCTTACTTCTGACAATTATTGGCGAAGAGACATCCGTTTGAATTTGGAAACAGAAACTTAAAACGTCAATTTCTCGAAATGACTTCGCGACTACATATTTTCAGCTTTTGATGCAGAGTCAAAATATATAAAAAGGGCTTCATAATGTTGAAAGAAATTCTGACTTCTGACAATTATTGGCGAAGATATATCCGTTTGAATTTGGGAAAATAAACTTAAAACGCCAATATCTTGAAATGAATTCGAGACTAGATATTTTCAGCTTTTGATGCAGAGTCAAAATATATAAAAAGGGCTTCATAATGTTGAAAAAAATTCTAACTTCTGACAATTATTGGCGAAGATACATCCGTTTGAATTTGGAAACAGAAACTTAAACCGTCGATTTCTCGAAATGACTTCGAGACTACATATTTTCAGCTTTTGATGCAGAATCAAAATATATAAATAGGGCTTCATAATGTTGAAAGAAATTCTAACTTCTGACAACTATTGACGAAGATACATCCATTTGAATTTGGAAACAGAGACTTAAAACGTCAATTTCTCGAAATGACTTCGAGACTACATATTTTCAGCTTTTGATGCAGAGTCAAAATATATAAAAAGGGCTTCATAATGTTGAAAGAAATTCTAACTTCTGACAATTATTGGCGAAGATACATCCGTTTGAATTTGGAAACAGAAACTTAAAACGTCAATTTCTCGAAATGAGTTCAAGACTACATATTTTCAGCTTTTGATGCAGAGTCAAAATATATAAAAAGGGCTTCATAATGTTGAAAGAAATTCTGACTTCTGACAATTATTGGCGAAGATATATCCGTTTGAATTTGGGAAAATAAACTTAAAACGCCAATATCTCGAAATGAATTCGAGAATAGATATTTTCAGCTTTTGATGCAGAGTCAAAATATATAAAAAGGGCTTCATAATGTTGAAAGAAATTCTAACTGCTGACAATTATTGGCGAAGATACATCCGTTTGAATTTGGAAACAGAAACTTAAAACGTCAATTTCTCGAAATGACTTCGAGACTACATATTTTCAGCTTTTGATGCAGAGTCAAAATATATAAAAAGGGCTTCATAATGTTGAAAGAAATTCTAACTTCTGCCAATTATTGGCGAAGATACATCCGTTTGAATTTGGAAACCGAAACTTAAAACGTCAATTTCTCGAAATGACTTCGCGACTACATATTTTCAGCTTTTGATGCAGAGTCAAAATATATAAAAAGGGCTTCATAATGTTGAAAGAAATTCTAACTTCTGACAATTATTGGTGAAGATACATCCGTTTGAATTTGGAAACAGAAACTTAAAACGTCAATTTCTCGAAATGACTTTGAGACTACATATTTTCAGCTTTTGATGCAGAGTCAAAATATATAAAAAGGGCTTCATAATGTTGAAAGAAATTCTGACTTCTGACAATTATTGGCGAAGATACATCCGTTTGAATTTGGGAAAAGAAACTTAAACCGCCAATATCTCGAAATGACTTCGAGACTACATATTTTCAGCTTTTGATGCAGAGTCAAAATATATAAAAAGGGCTTCATAATGTTGAAAGAAATTCTAACTTCTGACAATTATTGGCGAAGATACATCCGTTTGAATTTGGAAACAGAAACTTAAAACGTCAATTTCTCGAAATGACTTCGAGACTACATATTTTCAGCTTTTGATGCAGAGTCAAAATATATAAAAAGGGCTTCATAATGTTGAAAGAAATTCTAACTTCTGACAATTATTGGCGAAGGTACATCCGTTTGAATTTGGAAACAGAAACTTAAAACGTCAATTTCTCGAAATGACTTCGAGACTACATATTTTCAGCATTTGATGCAGAGTCAAAATATATAAAAAGGGCTTCATAATGTTGAGAGAAATTCTAACTTCTGACAATTATTGGCGAAGATACATCCGTTTGAATTTGGAAACAGAAACTTAAAACGTCGATTTCTCGAAATGACTTCGCGACTACATATTTTCAGCTTTTGATGCAGAGTCAAAATATATAAAAAGGGCTTCCTAATGTTGAAAGAAATTCTAACTTCTAACAATTATTGGCGAAGATACATCCGTTTGAATTTGGAAACCGAAACTTAAAACGTCAATTTCTCGAAATGACTTCGAGACTACATATTTTCAGCTTTTGAAGCAGAGTCAAAATATATAAAAAGGGCTTCATAATGTTGAAAGAAATTCTAACTTCTGACAATTATTGGCGAAGATACATCCGTTTGAATTTGGAAACAGAAACTTAAAACGTCAATTTCTCGAAATGACTTCGAGACTACATATTTTCAGCTTTTGATGCAGGGTCAAAATATATAAAAAGGGCTTCATAATGTTGAAAGAAATTCTGGCTTCTGACAATTATTGGCGAAGATACATCCGTTTGAATTTGGAAACAGAAACTTAAAACGTCGATTTCTCGAAATGACTTCAAGACTACATATTTTCAGCTTTTGATGCAGAATCAAAATATATAAAAAGGGCTTCATAATGTTGAAAGAAATTCTAACTGCTGACAATTATTGGCGAAGATACATCCGTTTGAATTTGGAAACCGAAATTTAAAACGTCAATTTCTCGAAATGACTTCGAGACTACATATTTTCAGCTTTTGATGCAGAGTCAAAATATATAAAAAGGGCTTCATAATGTTGAAAGAAATTCTGACTTCTGCCAATTATTGGCGAAGATACATCCGTTTGAATTTGGAAACAGAAACTTAAAACGTCAATTTCTCGAAATGACTTCGCGACTACATATTTTCAGCTTTTGATGCATAGTCAAAATATATAAAAAGGGCTTCATAATGTTGAAAGAAATTCTAACTTCTGACAATTATTGGCGAAGATACATCCGTTTGAATTTGGGAAAAAAAAATTAAAACGCCAATATCTCGAAATGACTTCGAGAATACATATTTTCAGCTTTTGAAGCAGAGTCAAAATATATAAAAAGGGCTTCATAATGTTGAAAGAAATTCTGCGTTCTGACAATTATTGGCGAAGATACATCCGTTTGAATTTGGGAAAAAAAAACTTAAACCGCCAATATCTCGAAATGACTTCGAGACTACATATTTTCAGCCTTTGAAGCAGAGTCAAAATATATAAAAAGGGCTTCATAATGTTGAAAGAAATTCTAACTTCTGACCATTATTGGCGAAGATACATCCGTTTGAATTTGGAAACAGAAACTTAAAACGTCAATTTCTCGAAATGACTTCGAGACTACATATTTTCAGCTTTTGATGCAGAATCAAAATATATAAAAAGGGCTTCATAATGTTGAAAGAAATTCTAACTTCTGACAATTATTGGCGAAGATACATCCGTTTGAGTTTGGAAACAGAAACTTAAAACGTCGATTTCTCGAAATGACTTCGAGACTACATATTTTCAGCTTTTGATGCAGAGTCAAAATATATAAAAAGGGCTTCATAATGTTGAAAGAAATTCTAACTTCTGACAATTATTGGCGAAGATACATCCGTTTGAATTTGGGAAACAGAAACTTAAAACGTCAATTTCTCGAAATGACTTCGAGACTACATATTTTCAGCTTTTGATGCAGAGTCAAAATATATAAAAAGGGCTTCATAATGTTGAAAGAAATTCTAACTTCTGACAATTATTGGCGAAGATACATCCGGTTGAATTTGGAAACCGAAACTTAAAACGTCAATTTCGCGAAATGACTTCGCGACTACATATTTTCAGCTTTTGATGCAGAATCAAAATATATAAAAAGGGCTTCATAATGTTGAAAGAAATTCTAACTTCTGACAATTATTGGCGAAGATACATCCATTTGAATTTGGAAACAGACACTTAAACCGCCAATATCTCGAAATGACTTCGAGACTACATATTTTCAGCTTTTGAAGCAGAGTCAAAATATATAAAAAGGCTTCATAATGTTGAAAGAAATTCTAACTTCTGACAATTATTGGCGAAGATACATCCGTTTGAATTTGGAAACAGAAACTTAAAACGTCAATTTCTCGAAATGACTTCGAGACTACATATTTTCAGCTTTTGATGCAGAGTCAAAATATATAAAAAGGGCTTCATAATGTTGAAAGAAATTCTGACTTCTGACAATTATTGGCGAAGATACATCCGTTTGAATTTGGGAAAATAAACTTAAAACGCCAATATCTCGAAATGACTTCGAGACTACATATTTTCAGCTTTTGATGCAGAGTCAAAATATATAAAAAGGGCTTCATAATGTTGAAAGAAATTCTAACTTCTGACAATTATTGGCGAATATACATCCGTTTGAATTTGGAAACAGAAACTTAAAACGCCAATATCTCGAAATGACTTCGAGACTACATATTTTCAGCTTTTGATGCAGAGTCAAAATATATAAAAAGGGCTTCATAATGTTGAAAGAAATTCTAACTTCTGACAATTATTGGCGAAGATACATCCGTTTGAATTTGGAAACAGAAACTTAAAACGTCAATTTCTCGAAATGACTTCGAGACTACATATTTTCAGCTTTTGATGCACAGTCAAAATATATAAAAAGGGCTTCATAATGTTGAAAGAAATTCTAACTTCTGACAATTATTGGCGAAGATACATCCGTTTGAATTTGGAAACAGAAACTTAAACCGCCAATATCTCGAAATGACTTCGAGACTACATATTTTCAGCTTTTGATGCATAATCAAAATATATAAAAAGGGCTTCATAATGTTGAAAGAAATTCTAACTTCTGACAATTATTGGCGAAGATACATCCGTTTGAATTTGGAAACAGAAACTTAAAACGTCAATTTCTCGAAATGACTTCGAGACTACATATTGTCAGCTTTTGATGCAGGGTCAAAATATATAAAAAGGGCTTCATAATGTTGAAAGAAATTCTGACTTCTGACAATTATTGGCGAAGATACATCCGTTTGAATTTGGAAACAGAAACTTAAAACGTCAATTTCTCGAAATGACTTTGAGACTACATATTTTCAGCTTTTGATGCAGAGTCAAAATATATAAAAAGGGCTTCATAATGTTGAAAGAAATTCTAACTTCTGACAATTATTGGCGAAGATACATCCATTTGAATTTGGAAACAGAAACTTAAAACGTCAATTTCTCGAAATGACTTCGAGACTACATATTTTCAGCTTTTGATGCAGAGTCAAAATATATAAAAAGGGCTTGATAATGTTGAAAGAAATTCTAACTTCTGACAATTATTGGCGAAGATACATCCGTTTGAATTTGGAAACAGAAACTTAAAACGTCAATATCTCGAAATGACTTCGAGACTACATATTTTCAGCTTTTGAAGCAGAGTCAAAATATATAAAAAGGGCTTCATAATGTTGAAAGAAATTCTAACTTCTGACAATTATTGTCGAAGATACATCCGTTTGAATTTGGAAACCGAAACTTAAAACGTCAATTTCTCGAAATGACTTCGAGACTACATATTTTCAGCTTTTGATGCAGAGTCAAAATATATAAAAAAGGGCTTCATAATGTTGAAAGAAATTCTAACTTCTGACAATTATTGGCGAAGATACATCCGTTTGAATTTGGAAACAGAAACTTAAAACGTCGATTTCTCGAAATGACTTCGAGACTACATATTTTCAGCTTTTGATGCACAGTCAAAATATATAAAAAGGGCTTCATAATGTTGAAAGAAATTCTAACTTCTGACAATTATTGGCGAAGATACATCCATTTGAATTTGGAAACAGAAACTTAAAACGTCAATTTCTCGAAATGACTTCGAGACTACATATTTTCAGCTTTTGATGCAGAATCAAAATATATAAAAAGGGCTTCATAATGTTGAAAGAAATTCTAACTTCTGACAATTATTGGCGAAGATACATCCGGTTGAATTTGGAAACCGAAACTTAAAACGTCAATTTCTCGAAATGACTTCGCGACTACATATTTTCAGCTTTTGATGCAGAGTCAAAATATATTAAAAGGGCTTCATAATGTTGAAAGAAATTCTAACTTCTGACAATTATTGGCGAAGATACATCCGTTTGAATTTGGAAACAGAAACTTAAAACGTCAATTTCTCGAAATGACTTCGAGACTACATATTTTCAGCTTTTGATGCAGAGTCAAAATATATAAAAAGGGCTTCATAATGCTGAAAGAAATTCTAACTTCTGACAATTATTGGCGAAGATACATCCGTTTGAATTTGGAAACAGAAACTTAAAACGTCAATTTCTCGAAATGACTTCGAGACTACATATTTTCAGCTTTTGATGCAGAATCAAAATATATAAAAAGGGCTTCATAATGTTGAAAGAAATTCTAACTTCTGACAATTATTGGCGAAGATACATCCGTTTGAATTTGGAAACAGAAACTTAAAACGTCAATTTCTCGAAATGACTTCGAGACTACATATTTTCAGCTTTTGATGCAGAATCAAAATATATTAAAAAGGGCTTCATAATGTTGAAAGAAATTCTAACTTCTGACAATTATTGGCGAAGATACATCCGTTTGAATTTGGAAACAGAAACTTAAAACGTCAATTTCTCGAAATGACTTCGAGACTACATATTTTCAGCTTTTGATGCAGAGTCAAAATATATAAAAAGGGCTTCATAATGTTGAAAGAAATTCTAACTTCTGACAATTATTGGCGAAGATACATCCGTTTGAATTTGGGAAAAGAAACTTAAAACGTCAATTTCTCGAAATGACTTCGAGACTACATATTTTCAGCTTTTGAAGCAGAGTCAAAATATATAAAAAGGGCTTCATAATGTTGAAAGAAATTCTAACTTCTGACAATTATTGGCGAAGATACATCCGTTTGAATTTGGAAACAGAAACTTAAAACGTCAATTTCTCGAAATGACTTCGAGACTACATATTTTCAGCTTTTGATGCATAGTCAAAATATATAAAAAGGGCTTCATAATGTTGAAAGAAATTCTAACTTCTGACAATTATTGGCGAAGATACATCCGTTTGAATTTGGAAACAGAAACTTAAAACGTCAATTTCTCGAAATGACTTCGAGACTACATATTTTCAGCTTTTGATGCATAGTCAAAATATATAAAAAGGGCTTCATAATGTTGAAAGAAATTCTAACTTCTGACAATTATTGGCGAAGATACATCCGTTTAAATTTGGAAACAGAAACTTAAAACGTCAATTTCTCGAAATGACTTCGAGACTACATATTTTCAGCTTTTGATGCAGAGTCAAAATATATAAAAAGGGCTTCATAATGTTGAAAGAAATTCTAACTTCTGACAATTATTGGCGAAGATACATCCGTTTGAATTTGGAAACAGAAACTTAAAACGTCAATATCTCGAAATGACTTCGAGACTACATATTTTCAGCTTTTGATACAGAGTCAAAATATATAAAAAGGGCTTCATAATGTTGAAAGAAATTCTAACTTCTGACAATTATTGGCGAGGATACATCCGTCTGAATTTGGAAAAGAAACTTAAAACGCCAATTTCTCGAAATGACTTCGAGACTACATATTTTCAGCTTTTGAAGCAGAGTCAAAATATATAAAAAGGGCTTCATAATGTTGAAAGAAATTCTAACTTCTGACAATTATTGGCGAAGATACATCCGTTTGAATTTGGAAACAGAAACTTAAAACGTCAATTTCTCGAAATGACTTCGAGACTACATATTTTCAGCTTTTGATGCATAGTCAAAATATATAAAAAGGGCTTCATAATGTTGAAAGAAATTCTAACTTCTGACAATTATTGGCGAAGATACATCCGTTTGAATTTGGAAACAGAAACTTAAAACGTCAATTTCTCGAAATGACTTCAAGACTACATATTTTCAGCTTTTGATGCAGAATCAAAATATATAAAAAGGGCTTCATGTTGGAAACTTGGGGTTATGGGTGCAGGCTTACTGATCGAAACACCGAGCCCATGACCATTAATAACACGAGGAGTTTTCTATAGAGGTTATGTTCATATAAACGTTTTAATAACTTTTCGTCGAGCGCTGCGCGACCTTCTCTGCTTAATGGAATGGAACGACTAAATTACGCTAATCAATGTTCTGCTCGTCTTTACAGTGATCTGTTAAGAGACTCGCATACAGGATGTTATGGTAACTCTCTGTACATTGTGCATACAGAACTATGTAAACATTGTTGCTTTAACATATTATTATACTATTCGCGATAATAACAATACGCTCCCTTAAAGTAACAATACTCTTAACTTAAATATATGTAACTCCCAAACTCGAAATGCATTCGCGATGTTTGGTCCCGCTCAGACCTTTCGTCAGGACGTCTGCTGGCATCTGTTCTGTTTGCATATACTCCACTTCAATGTCGCCGCTCAGGTATTTTTGCTTGATGAAGTGGTGGCGTACATCTATATGTTTTGTACGCGGGTGAAACCCGAAGCCTTTAACCAGTTTTTGTGCGCTCTGATTGTCATTATAAAGACGCACCGTGGCGCAGTCTTTGCCAACACTGTTTAGTAGGGCCTTCAGATATAGTGCCTCCTTGACCGCTTCGGACATCGCAAGGTACTCCGACTCAGTACTCGATAGTGCCACAGTACGTTGCTTGCGTGCCTCCCAGCACACAGCTGCTCCAGATAGTATGAACGCCTGCCCTGAATAGGAGCGCCTATCGCTTAGATTCGCTCCCCAATCTGCATCGACCACGCCAAATAGATTCTCGCCTGTTTGCTTGTATAACAGGCCCAATTTCTTTGTACCGCTTAGATACCTCAATATGCGTTTCGCTGCCTTCCAGTGCTCGACATTGTAATTGCTGTTGAACTGACTCATATAGCTCACAGCAAACGCAATATCCGGGCGTGTCGTAACTGAAAGAAACATTAAATTTCGCCTTCGTCGATAATCTCAGGACGCTTCAGGTTACACTTTGCCTCGATTGGTGTCAATGCAGGCTTGCATTTGATCATGCCAAATTTCTTCAATATGGCACCAACATATTGTTCCTGTGAAATGAATATCCAGTGCTTGTCTATGCTCTGCTTAAATTGTATGCCTAGGCAAGTCCTCACTTTGCCGATATCCTTCATCTCAAAAGCATTGCAGAGATCTGCCTAAATATTTTCCATCCACGTAGGGTCATTTGATGCTAACAATAAGTCATCAACGTATATCGTGATAAGCAGAGTTTTGCTCCCTTGTCTCCTTACAAATAAGCATGGGTCCTGTTTGGTGGGCTCCAATCCACTCTCCAGTAATTTAGTGGTCAACTTGTGGTACCAACGTAGGCCAGATTGCCGCAGTCCATAAAGGGCCTTCCGTATTAGACAAACAGGATTCTTGGATTTGCTTATTCCTTTCCGCCAAGCTGCAGCGGCTTTTAGATATGCCGCTCCTTGAGGGGTGTCCCTTGTTCCGATCGGTGATCCTGATTCTAACTTTTCCATGAAGTCGGTAAATCCCTCTGGTATATCCATGAAGACGCTCTCTTCGAGCTCTCCATTTAAATATGCCGTAACCACATCCATTTGGTGGATTTCCATGTCAGCTTCTACTGCTAATGATATAAGCAGTCTGACCGATGTAAATCGTACTACGGGTGAATAAGTGTCATGATAATCTTCTCCTGGTCGCTGAGCGTATCCCTTGGCCACCAGACGCACTTTCTTCTTGCCTGCAGCGCTGCCGTCATCCTTTGTGCGAAATACCATTCTGTTGCCGATAACTTTACGATCGGCTGGTCGTTCTACGAGGTCCCACGTTTCATTTAGCACTTGAGCTAAAAACTCGTCCTCGATTGCTTTAGTCCACGCGTCTGCTTCCTTAGAATTTTTAGCTTCTTGCAACGTAGACGGACCGTCTACGCATGTAAAAGCCATTTCGCACTCCTCAATGATGTCATCCTCTGCCTTGGCGTCTCCCGCCTCATCATTGCTGCTGCTGCTGCATCGTACCTCTTTGTACAATTTTCGTGGCCTTCCGCGTTGACCCGTCCGAATAGTTTTTGGACGCCCCCGACCGCGACGCGGATTGTGTAGTTCTTGCTTCTCCTCTTCGGATTCGTCCATCGCATCCTCACAGTGCTCACTTGGCTCATTTGTTGTGATGACGACGTCAATGTCTTCTTTGCCATAGAATTCTTCATATTTCGTTTTGAAACCTGGAATATCCAAGAATTTTACATCGTTAGATATGATCACCTTGTGCCTTTCCGGCACGTATAACCGATACGCTTTCGAGCTTGTTGCATATCCCAGCAGAATGCACTCTTCAGATCTGGAATCGAATTTGCCTTTCTTGACGCCTTTCTCAAGCGCAAATGCCTTTGTGCCAAACGTTCGCATGTAGGCCAGAGTCGGGATCTTATCCGTCCACATGGTGTAGGGAATCCCTCCAGATAGTCCTTTCGTTGGGCACCTGTTGCGAATGTAGCAAGCTGTGTTTACAGCTTCTGCCCAAAACATTGGAGGCGCTCCCGCTTGTCTCATCATGCACCTAGCCATTTCCACAAGAGTTCTGTTTTGCCTCTCTGCCAATCCGTTTTGCTGCGGCGTATATGGGGAACTAAGCCTACGCCGGATGCCATGCTTATCAAACTCCACGTTGCAATATTCGGTTCCGTTGTCCGATTGTAGTGCTTTTATTTTCCTTCCGGTGAAGTTTTCCACTTCTGCTTTATATTGCTTGAACATTTTAAACACCTCAGATTTTTGTTTAAGGAAATATATCTCGCAATATCTTGACTGATCATCGATAAAGGTTACATAATATCTGTAACCACTCATGGACTCTTTCCTCATTGGCCCGCACACGTCGCTGTGTATAATTTCGAGCAAATCAGTCGTTCTCTTATCAGTTGTAGTTTTATAAGTTTTTGTAGTTTGTTTCTCACTTATACATACTTCACATTTCGACAACTTTTCGTTGTCTTTGACATTCATACCGTAAACTTTGCCGCTTTTCGCCAGGCTCTTTAAATCTCCTTCGTTTAAGTGTCCCATGCGGTAATGCCACATGTCAATATTCTTTTGACTGCGCCCTTCTATGCTGTTTGCTTGGATCCGCTCACTGTCCAAGTAGTATAGGTTTCCATATCTTTTTGCTCGCAACCAAACCATATTATTGTTTTTCATTATCAACGCATCGTTTTTTCTGAAATGGACCTCGTAACCTCTGTCTGTGATCTTTGCGATCGACAGCAGACTTTGTCTCAGATCGGGCACACAAAGCACTTCACTCAGAGTTACATTCTCTTTTGTTTGATTTTCTTTAACTGCGATTCGTACATCACCGACTCCACTGATATGTGTCGTTTCATTGTTTGCCAAATGCAATGTCTTTTCGATCATTGCGATATTTTCAAAGGAATCCACATTTGAAGTCATATGCGCCGTACATCCACTGTCTAGGCACCACATACCAACTTTATTTACACAGAAATTGGTCTGACAAGCGAGCGTGGCTTCTTCAGCTCTCTTTGCTCTCTCTCTTTGGTTCTCTGGCTCTTCGCCTTTGCCTTTTGCCTTGTTACGACAGTTGCGCGCTATATGTCCCGTTTTATTGCAAGTAAAACATTTTCTGTTCTCTCGCATTTTTGTCGGCTTATCGCGTTTACCGTTTTGTCGGTGAGCGAACATTACGTTTTGTTCTTCACGTTCACACTTAGTTTTGCGCGCATTTACTTCTTCTAGTATTTTTACTTTTAGAACATCTGACCTTGGAAGATCATCTCTTGCTTCCATTGCGCACCGAAACGTTTCGTATGATTCGGGCAAACTGTAAAGCAGCAGTATGCTGAGCAAATCATCGCCTATTGTCACGCCAATTTCTCTGAGTTGCTTCACAGCCTCGAAGAACTCGTACACATGTTGGCGCGCATTGCCATCTTCACTTAGCCGCGACAATGCGATTTTCTTCAGGAGAGATGCTTTCCGCACTGGTCCTCTTGATTGAAATGTTTCCCTAAGCTTTGTCCAGCAGTTGGCAGCTGACGTACATCCTTCAATTACGGCCAATTCGGATGGCCTAATCGCCAACACTATATCCGCACGTGCTTTTTCGTCATACGTTTTCCATACGGCGGAGTCGTTCCCGTCCGTGAGAGGGCACTTCTTAGTGCCGTCCACGTACTGCCATAGGTCGTTCTTCACTAGTACGGCTTGCATTTGTAATTTCCATGTATCGTAATTTTCTGCGCACAGTGGTTCTATTTTTATAAAGGCACTCATTTTTTCACTTTTTGCATTTATAACCTTCTATTGTTCTCAAGTGATTATTATAATTTTCCGCGCAGTGGAAGCGTGCTGGGCCCATAACCTGTTGGATATTTTCGGTTATGGGTGCAGGCTTACTGATCGAAACACCGGGCCCATGACCATTAATAACACGAGGAGTTTTCTATAGAGGTTATGTTCATATAAACGTTTTAATAACTTTTCGTCGAGCGCTGCGCGACCTTCTCTGCTTAATGGAATGGAACGACTAAATTACGCTAACCAATGTTCTGCTCGTCTTTTCAGTGATCTGTTAAGAGACTCGCATACAGGATGTTATGGTAACTCTATGTACATTGTGCATACAGAACTATGTAAACATTGTTGCTTTAACATATTATTATACTATTCGCGATAATAACAATAAAAGGGCTTCATAATGTTGAAAGAAATTCTAACTTCTGACAATTATTGGCGAAGATACATCCGTTTGAATTTGGAAACAGAAACTTAAAACGTCAATTTCTCGAAATGACTTCGAGACTACATATTTTCAGCTTTTGATGCACAGTCAAAATATATAAAAAGGGCTTCATAATGTTGAAAGAAATTCTGACTTCTGACAATTATTGAAAGAAATTCTAACTTCTGACAATTATTGGCGAAGATACATCCGTTTGAATTTGGAAATAGAAACTTAAAACGTCAATTTCTCGAAATGACTTCGAGACTACATATTTTCAGCTTTTGATGCAGAGTCAAAATATATAAAAAGGGCTTCATAATGTTGAAAGAAATTCTAACTTCTGACAATTATTGGCGAATATACATCCATTTGAATTTGGAAACAGAAACTTAAAACGTTAATTTCTCGAAATGACTTCGAGACTACATATTTTCAGCTTTTGATGCAGAATCAAAATATATAAAAAGGGCTTCATAATGTTGAAAGAAATTCTAACTTCTGACAATTATTGGCGAATATACATCCGTTTGAATTTGGAAACAGAAACTTAAAACGTCAATTTCTCGAAATGACTTCGAGACTACATATTTTCAGCTTTTGATGCAGAGTCAAAATATATAATAAGGGCTTCATAATGTTGAAAGAAATTCTAACTTCTGACAATTATTGGCGAAGATACATCCGTTTGAATTTGGAAACCGAAACTTAAAACGTCAATTTCTCGAAATGACTTCGCGACTACATATTTTCAGCTTTTGATGCAGAGTCAAAATATATAAAACGGGCTTCATAATGTTGAAAGAAATTCTAACTTCTGACAATTATTGGCGAAGATACATCCGTTTGAATTGGGAAACAGAAACTTAAAACGTCAATTTCTCGAAATGACTTCGAGACTACATATTTTCAGCTTTTGATGCAGGGTCAAAATATATAGAAAGGGCTTCATAATGTTGAAAGAAATTCTAACTTCTGACAATTATTGGCGAAGATACATCCGTTTGAATTTGGAAACAGAAACTTAAACCGTCAATTTCTCGAAATGACTTCGAGACTACATATTTTCAGCTTTTGATGCAGGATCAAAATATATAAAAGGGCTTCATAATGTTGAAAGAAATTCTAACTTCTGACAATTATTGGCGAAGATACATCCGTTTGAATTTGGAAACCGAAACTTAAAACGTCAATTTCTCGAAATGACTTCGCGACTACATATTTTCAGCTTTTGATGCAGAATCAAAATATATAAAAAGGGCTTCATAATGTTGAAAGAAATTCTAACTTCTGACAATTATTGGCGAAGATACATCCATTTGAATTTGGAAACAGAAACTTAAAACGTCAATTTCTCGAAATGACTTCGAGACTACATATTTTCAGCTTTTGATGCAGAATCAAAATATATAAAAAGGGCTTCATAATGTTGAAAGAAATTCTAACTTCTGACAATTATTGGCGAAGATACATCCGTTTGAATTTGGAAACAGAAACTTAAAACGTCAATTTCTCGAAATGACTTCGAGACTACATATTTTCAGCTTTTGATGCATAGTCAAAATATATAAAAAGGGCTTCATAATGTTGAAAGAAATTCTAACTTCTGACACTTATTGGCGAAGATACATCCGTTTGAATTTGGAAACAGAAACTTAAAACGTCGATTTCTCGAAATGACTTCAAGACTACATATTTTCAGCTTTTGATGCAGAATCAAAATATATAAAAAGGGCTTCATAATGTTGAAAGAAATTCTGACTTCTGACAATTATTGGCGAAGATACATCCGTTTGAATTTGGAAACCGAAACTTAAAACGTCAATTTCTCGAAATGACTTCGCGACTACATATTTTCAGCTTTTGATGCAGAGTCAAAATATATAAAAAGGGCTTCATAATGTTGAAAGAAATTCTGACTTCTGCCAATTATTGGCGAAGATACATCCGTTTGAATTTGGAAACCGAAACTTAAAACGTCAATTTCTCGAAATGACTTTGAGACTACATATTTTCAGCTTTTGATGCAGAGTCAAAATATATAAAAAGGGCTTCATAATGTTGAAAGAAATTCTAACTTCTGACAATTATTGGCGAAGATACATCCGTTTGAATTTGGAAACCGAAACTTAAAACGTCAATTTCTCGAAATGACTTTGAGACTACATATTTTCAGCTTTTGATGCAGAATCAAAATATATAAAAAGGGCTTCATAATGTTGAAAGAAATTCTAACTTCTGACAATTATTGGCGAAGATACATCCGTTTGAATTTGGAAACAGAAACTTAAAACGTCAATTTCTCGAAATGACTTCGAGACTACATATTTTCAGCTTTTAATGCAGAATCAAAATATATAAAAAGGGCTTCATAATGTTGAAAGAAATTCTAACTTCTGACAATTATTGGCGAAGATACATCCGTTTGAATTTGGAAACCGAAACTTAAAACGTCAATTTCTCGAAATGACTTCGCGACTACATATTTTCAGCTTTTGATGCAGAGTCAAAATATATAAAAAGGGCTTCATAATGTTGAAAGAAATTCTAGCTGCTGACAATTATTGGCGAAGATACATCCGTTTGAATTTGGAAATAGAAACTTAAAACGTCAATTTCTCGAAATGACTTCGAGACTACATATTTTCAGCTTTTGATGCAGAGTCAAAATATATAAAAAGGGCTTCATAATGTTGAAAGAAATTCTAACTTCTGACAATTATTGGCGAATATACATCCATTTGAATTTGGAAACAGAAACTTAAAACGTCAATTTCTCGAAATGACTTCGAGACTACATATTTTCAGCTTTTGATGCAGAGTCAAAATATATAAAAAGGGCTTCATAATGTTGAAAGAAATTCTAACTTCTGACAATTATTGGCGAATATACATCCGTTTGAATTTGGAAACAGAAACTTAAAACGTCAATTTCTCGAAATGACTTCGAGACTACATATTTTCAGCTTTTGATGCAGAATCAAAATATATAAAAAGGGCTTCATAATGTTGAAAGAAATTCTGACTTCTGCCAATTATTGGCGAAGATACATCCGTTTGAATTTGGAAACCGAAACTTAAAACGTCAATTTCTCGAAATGACTTCGAGACTACATATTTTCAGCTTTTGATGCAGAGTCAAAATATATAAAAAGGGCTTCATAATGTTGAAAGAAATTCTAACTTCTGACAATTATTGGCGAAGATACATCCCGTTTGAATTTGGGAAACAGAAACTTAAAACGTTCAATTTCTCGAAATGACTTCGCGACTACATATTTTCAGCTTTTGATGCAGAGTCAAAATATATAAAAAGGGCTTCATAATGTTGAAAGAAATTCTAACTTCTGACAATTATTGGCGAAGATACATCCGTTTGAATTTGGAAACAGAAACTTAAACCGTCAATTTCTCGAAATGACTTCGAGACTACATATTTTCAGCTTTTGATGCAGGATCAAAATATATAAAAGGGCTTCATAATGTTGAAAGAAATTCTAACTTCTGACAATTATTGGCGAAGATACATCCGTTTGAATTTGGAAACCGAAACTTAAAACGTCAATTTCTCGAAATGACTTCGCGACTACATATTTTCAGCTTTTGATGCAGAATCAAAATATATAAAAAGGGCTTCATAATGTTGAAAGAAATTCTAACTTCTGACAATTATTGGCGAAGATACATCCATTTGAATTTGGAAACAGAAACTTAAAACGTCAATTTCTCGAAATGACTTCGAGACTACATATTTTCAGCTTTTGATGCAGAATCAAAATATATAAAAAGGGCTTCATAATGTTGAAAGAAATTCTAACTTCTGACAATTATTGGCGAAGATACATCCGTTTGAATTTGGAAACAGAAATTTAAAACGTCAATTTCTCGAAATGACTTCGAGACTACATATTTTCAGCTTTTGATGCATAGTCAAAATATATAAAAAGGGCTTCATAATGTTGAAAGAAATTCTAACTTCTGACACTTATTGGCGAAGATACATCCGTTTGAATTTGGAAACAGAAACTTAAAACGTCAATTTCCCGAAATGACTTCGAGACTACATATTTTCAGCTTTTGATGCAGAGTCAAAATATATAAAAAGGGCTTCATAATGTTGAAAGAAATTCTGACTTCTGACAATTATTGGCGAAGATACATCCGTTTGAATTTGGAAACCGAAACTTAAAACGTCAATTTCTCGAAATGACTTCGCGACTACATATTTTCAGCTTTTGATGCAGAGTCAAAATATATAAAAAGGGCTTCATAATGTTGAAAGAAATTCTGACTTCTGCCAATTATTGGCGAAGATACATCCGTTTGAATTTGGAAACCGAAACTTAAAACGTCAATTTCTCGAAATGACTTTGAGACTACATATTTTCAGCTTTTGATGCAGAGTCAAAATATATAAAAAGGGCTTCATAATGTTGAAAGAAATTCTAACTTCTGACAATTATTGGCGAAGATACATCCGTTTGAATTTGGAAACCGAAACTTAAAACGTCAATTTCTCGAAATGACTTTGAGACTACATATTTTCAGCTTTTAATGCAGAATCAAAATATATAAAAAGGGCTTCATAATGTTGAAAGAAATTCTAACTTCTGACAATTATTGGCGAAGATACATCCGTTTGAATTTGGAAACAGAAACTTAAAACGTCAATTTCTCGAAATGACTTCGAGACTACATATTTTCAGCTTTTAATGCAGAATCAAAATATATAAAAAGGGCTTCATAATGTTGAAAGAAATTCTAACTTCTGACAATTATTGGCGAAGATACATCCGTTTGAATTTGGAAACCGAAACTTAAAACGTCAATTTCTCGAAATGACTTCGCGACTACATATTTTCAGCTTTTGATGCAGAGTCAAAATATATAAAAAGGGCTTCATAATGTTGAAAGAAATTCTAGCTGCTGACAATAATTGGCGAAGATACATCCGTTTGAATTTGGAAACCGAAACTTAAAACGTCAATTTCTCGAAATGACTTTGAGACTACATATTTTCAGCTTTTGATGCAGAGTCAAAATATATAAAAAGGGCTTCATAATGTTGAAAGAAATTCTGACTTCTGCCAATTATTGGCGAAGATACATCCGTTTGAATTTGGAAACAGAAACTTAAAACGTCAATTTCTCGAAATGACTTTGAGACTACATATTTTCAGCTTTTGATGCAGAGTCAAAATATATAAAAAGGGCTTCATAATGTTGAAAGAAATTCTAACTTCTGACAATTATTGGCGAAGATACATCCGTTTGAATTTGGAAACAGAAACTTAAAACGTCAATTTCTCGAAATGACTTCGAGACTACATATTTTCAGCTTTTGATGCAGAGTCAAAATATATAAAAAGGGGTTCATAATGTTGAAAGAAATTCTAACTTCTGACAATTATTGGCGAAGATACATCCGTTTGAATTTGGAAACAGAAACTTAAAACGTCAATTTCTCGAAATGACTTCGAGACTACATATTTTCAGCTTTTGATGCAGAATCAAAATATATAAAAAGGGCTTCATAATGTTGAAAGAAATTCTAACTTCTGACAATTATTGGCGAAGATACATCCGTTTGAATTTGG
The DNA here is from genome assembly GCF_018153295.1 of Drosophila grimshawi. NCBI lineage: Eukaryota > Metazoa > Arthropoda > Insecta > Diptera > Drosophilidae > Drosophila > Drosophila grimshawi. Next base: position 270,412 of record NW_025063096.1, read on the forward strand.
AAACAGAAACTTAAAACGTAAATTTCTCGAAATGACTTCGAGACTACATATTTTCAGCTTTTGATGCACAGTCAAAATATATAAAAAGGGCTTCATAATGTTGAAAGAAATTCTAACTTCTGACAATTATTGGCGAAGATACATCCGTTTGAATTTGGAAACAGAAACTTAAAACGTCAATTTCTCGAAATGACTTCGAGACTACATATTTTCAGCTTTTGATGCAGAATCAAAATATATAAAAATGGCTTCATAATGTTGAAAGAAATTCTAACTTCTGACAATTATTGGCGAAGATACATCCGTTTGAATTTGGAAACAGAAACTTAAAACGTCAATTTCTCGAAATGACTTCGAGACTACATATTTTCAGCTTTTGATGCAGAATCAAAATATATAAAAAGGGCTTCATAATGTTGAAAGAAATTCTAACTTCTGACAATTATTGGCGAAGATACATCCGTTTGAATTTGGAAACAGAAACTTAAAACGTCAATTTCTCGAAATGACTTCGAGACTACATATTTTCAGCTTTTGATGCAGAGTCAAAATATATAAAAAGGGCTTCATAATGTTGAAAGAAATTCTGACTTCTGCCAATTATTGGCGAAGATACATCCGTTTGAATTTGGAAACCGAAACTTAAAACGTCAATTTCTCGAAATGACTTTGAGACTACATATTTTCAGCTTTTGATGCAGAGTCAAAATATATAAAAAGGGCTTCATAATGTTGAAAGAAATTCTGACTTCTGACAATTATTGGCGAAGATACATCCGTTTGAATTTGGAAACCGAAACTTAAAACGTCGATTTCTCGAAATGACTTCACGACTACATATTTTCAGCTTTTGATGCAGAGTCAAAATATATAAAAAGGGCTTCATAATGTTGAAAGAAATTCTAACTTCTGACAATTATTGGCGAAGATACATCCGTTTGAATTTGGAAACAGAAACTTAAAACGTCAATTTCTCGAAATGACTTCGAGACTACATATTTTCAGCTTTTGATGCAGAATCAAAATATATAAAAAGGGCTTCATAATGTTGGAAGAAATTCTAACTTCTGACAATTATTGGCGAAGATACATCCGTTTGAATTTGGAAACAGAAACTTAAAACGTCAATTTCTCGAAATGACTTCGAGACTACATATTTTCAGCTTTTGATGCAGAGTCAAAATATATAATAAGGGCTTCATAATGTTGAAAGAAATTCTAACTTCTGACAATTATTGGCGAAGATACATCCGTTTGAATTTGGAAACAGAAACTTAAAACGTCAATTTCTCGAAATGACTTCGAGACTACATATTTTCAGCTTTTGATGCAGAATCAAAATATTTAAAAAGGGCTTCATAATGTTGAAAGAAATTCTAACTTCTTACAATTATCGGCGAAGATACATCCGTTTGAATTTGGAAACAGAAACTTAAAACGTCAATTTCTCGAAATGACTTCGAGACTACATATTTTCAGCTTTTGATGCAGAGTCAAAATATATAAAAGGGCTTCATAATGTTGAAAGAAATTCTGACTTCTGACAATTATTGGCGAAGATACAACCGTTTGAATTTGGAAACAGAAACTTAAAACGTCAATTTCTCGAAATGACTTCGAGACTACCTATTCTCAGCTCTTGACTCTGAATCAAAATATTTAAAAAGGGCTTCATAATGTTTGAAAGAAATTCTAACTTCTGACAATTATCGGCGAAGATACATCCGTTTGAATTTGGAAACAGAAACTTAAAACGTCAATTTCTCGAAATGACTTCGAGACTACATATTTTCAGCTTTTGATTCAGAATCAAAATATATAAAAAGGGCTTCATAATGTTGAAAGAAATTCTGACTTCTGACAAATATTGGCGAAGATACATCCGTTTGAATTTGGAAACAGAAACTTAAAACGTCAATTTCTCGAACTGACTTCAAGACTACATATTTTCAGCTTTTGATGCAGAATCCAAATATATAAAAAGGGCTTCATAATGTTGCAAGAAATTCTAACTTCTGACTATTATTGGCGAATATACTTCCCTTTGAATTTGGAAACAGAAACTTAAAACGTCAATTTCTCGAAATGACTTCGCGACTACATATTTTCAGCTTTTGATGCAGAGTCAAAATATATAAAAAGGGCTTCATAATGTTGAAAGAAATTCTGACTTCTGACAATTATTGGCGAATATACATCCGTTTGAATTTGGAAACAGAAACTTAAAACGTCAATTTCTCGAAATGACTTCGAGACTACATATTTTCAGCTTTTGATGCAGAATCAAAATATATAAAAAGGGCTTCACAATGTTGAAAGAAATTCTAACTTCTGACAATTATTGGCGAAGATACATCCGTTTGAATTTGGAAACAGAAACTTAAACCGCCAATATCTCGAAATGACTTCGAGACTACATATTTTCAGCTTTTGGTGCAGAATCAAAATATATAAAAAGGGCTTCATAATGTTGAAAGAAATTCTAACTTCTGACAATTATTGGCGAAGATACATCCGTTTGAATTTGGAAACAGAAACTTAAAACGTCAATTTCTCGAAATGACTTCGAGACTACATATTTTCAGCTTTTGATGCAGAATCAAAATATATAAAAAGGGCTTCATAATGTTGAAAGAAATTCTAACTTCTGACAATTATTGGCGAAGATACATCCGTTTGAATTTGGAAACAGAAACTTAAAACGTCAATTTCTCGAAATGACTTCGAGACTACATATTTTCAGCTTTTGATGCAGAGTCAAAATATATATAAAGGGGTTCATAATGTTGAAAGAAATTCTAACTTCTGACAATTATTGGCAAAGATACAGCCGTTTGAATTTGGAAACAGAAACTTAAAACGTCAATTTCTCGAAATGACTTCGAGACTACATATTTTCAGCTTTTGATGCAGAATCAAAATATATAAAAAGGGCTTCATAATGTTGAAAGAAATTCTAACTTCTGACAATTATTGGCGAAGATACATCCGTTTGAATTTGGAAACAGAAACTTAAAACGTCGATTTCTCGAAATGACTTCAAGACTATATATTTTCAGCTTTTGGTGCAGAATCAAAATATATAAAAAGGGCTTCATAATGTTGAAAGAAATTCTAACTTCTGACAATTATTGGCGAAGATACATCCGTTTGAATTTGGAAACAGAAACTTAAAACGTCAATTTCTCGAAATGACTTCGAGACTACATATTTTCAGCTTTTGATGCAGAATCAAAATATATAAAAAGGGCTTCATAATGTTGAAAGAAATTCTAACTTCTGACAATTATTGGCGAAGATACATCCGTTTGAATTTGGAAATAGAAACTTAAAACGTCGATTTCTCGAAATGACTTCAAGACTACATATTTTCAGCTTTTGATGCAGAATCAAAATATATAAAAGGGCTTCATAATGTTGAAAGAAATTCTAACTTCTGACAATTATTGGCGAAGATACATCCGTTTGAATTTGGAAACAGAAACTTAAAACGTCAATTTCTCGAAATGACTTCGAGACTACATATTTTCAGCTTTTGATGCATAGTCAAAATATATAAAAAGGCCTTCATAATGTTGAAAGAAATTCTAACTTCTGACAATTATTGGCGAAGATACATCCGTTTGAATTTGGAAACAGAAACTTAAAACGTCAATTTCTCGAAATGACTTCGAGACTACATATTTTCAGCTTTTGATGCAGAGTCAAAATATATAAAAAGGGCTTCATAATGTTGAAAGAAATTCTAACTTCTGACAATTATTGGCGAAGATACATCCGTTTGAATTTGGAAACAGAAACTTAAAACGTCAATTTCTCGAAATGACTTCGAGACTACATATTTTCAGCTTTTGATGCAGAATCAAAATATATAAAAAGGGCTTCATAATGTTGAAAGAAATTCTAACTTCTGACAATTATTGGCGAAGATACATCCGTTTGAATTTGGAAACCGAAACTTAAAACGTCAATTTCTCGAAATGACTTCGCGACTACATATTTTCAGCTTTTGATGCAGAGTCAAAATATATAAAAAGGGCTTCATAATGTTGAAAGAAATTCTGACTTCTGCCAATTATTGGCGAAGATACATCCGTTTGAATTTGGAAACCGAAACTTAAAACGTCAATTTCTCGAAATGACTTTGAGACTACATATTTTCAGCTTTTGATGCAGAGTCAAAATATATAAAAGGGGCTTCATAATGTTGAAAGAAATTCTAACTTCTGACAATTATTGGCGAAGATACATCCGTTTGAATTTGGAAACCGAAACTTAAAACGTCAATTTCTCGAAATGACTTCGCGACTACATATTTTCAGCTTTTAATGCAGAATCAAAATATATAAAAAGGGCTTCATAATGTTGAAAGAAATTCTAACTTCTGACAATTATTGGCGAAGATACATCCGTTTGAATTTGGAAACAGAAACTTAAAACGTCAATTTCTCGAAATGACTTCGAGACTACATATTTTCAGCTTTTAATGCAGAATCAAAATATATAAAAAGGGCTTCATAATGTTGAAAGAAATTCTAACTTCTGACAATTATTGGCGAAGATACATCCGTTTGAATTTGGAAACCGAAACTTAAAACGTCAATTTCTCGAAATGACTTCGCGACTACATATTTTCAGCTTTTGATGCAGAGTCAAAATATATAAAAAGGGCTTCATAATGTTGAAAGAAATTCTAACTTCTGACAATTATTGGCGAAGATACATCCATTTGAATTTGGAAACAGAAACTTAAAACGTCAATTTCTCGAAATGACTTCGAGACTACATATTTTCAGCTTTTGATGCAGAATCAAAATATATAAAAAGGGCTTCATAATGTTGAAAGAAATTCTAACTTCTGACAATTATTGGCGAAGATACATCCGTTTGAATTTGGAAACAGAAACTTAAAACGTCAATTTCTCGAAATGACTTCGAGACTACATATTTTCAGCTTTTGATGCAGAATCAAAATATATAAAAAGGGCTTCATAATGTTGAATGAAATTCTAACTTCTGACAATTATTGGCGAAGATACATCCGTTTGAATTTGGAAACCGAAACTTAAAATGTCAATTTCTCGAAATGACTTTGAGACTACATATTTTCAGCTTTTGATGCAGAGTCAAAATATATAAAAAGGGCTTCATAATGTTGAAAGAAATTCTAACTTCTGACAATTATTGGCGAAGATACATCCGTTTGAATTTGGAAACCGAAACTTAAAACGTCAATTTCTCGAAATGACTTCGCGACTACATATTTTCAGCTTTTAATGCAGAATCAAAATATATAAAAAGGGCTTCATAATGTTGAAAGAAATTCTAACTTCTGACAATTATTGGCGAAGATACATCCGTTTGAATTTGGAAACAGAAACTTAAAACGTCGATTTCTCGAAATGACTTCGAGACTACATATTTTCAGCTTTTAATGCAGAATCAAAATATATAAAAAGGGCTTCATAATGTTGAAAGAAATTCTAACTTCTGACAATTATTGGCGAAGATACATCCGTTTGAATTTGGAAACCGAAACTTAAAACGTCAATTTCTCGAAATGACTTCGCGACTACATATTTTCAGCTTTTGATGCAGAGTCAAAATATATAAAAAGGGCTTCATAATGTTGAAAGAAATTCTGACTTCTGCCAATTATTGGCGAAGATACATCCGTTTGAATTTGGAAACCGAAACTTAAAACGTCAATTTCTCGAAATGACTTTGAGACTACATATTTTCAGCTTTTGATGCAGAGTCAAAATATATAAAAAGGGCTTCATAATGTTGAAAGAAATTCTAACTTCTGACAATTATTGGCGAAGATACATCCATTTGAATTTGGAAACAGAAACTTAAAACGTCAATTTCTCGAAATGACTTTGAGACTACATATTTTCAGCTTTTGATGCAGAGTCAAAATATATAAAAAGGGCTTCATAATGTTGAAAGAAATTCTAACTTCTGACAATTATTGGCGAAGATACATCCGTTTGAATTTGGAAACAGAAACTTAAAACGTCAATTTCTCGAAATGACTTCGAGACTATATATTTTCAGCTTTTGATGCAGAGTCAAAATATATAAAAAGGGCTTCATAATGTTGAAAGAAATTCTAACTTCTGACAATTATTGGCGAAGATACATCCGTTTGAATTTGGAAACAGAAACTTAAAACGTCAATTTCTCGAAATGACTTCGAGACTACATATTTTCAGCTTTTGATGCAGAATCAAAATATATAAAAAGGGCTTCATAATGTTGAAAGAAATTCTAACTTCTGACAATTATTGGCGAAGATACATCCGTTTGAATTTGGAAACAGAAACTTAAAACGTAAATTTCTCGAAATGACTTCGAGACTACATATTTTCAGCTTTTGATGCACAGTCAAAATATATAAAAAGGGCTTCATAATGTTGAAAGAAAATCTAACTTCTGACAATTATTGGCGAAGATACATCCGTTTGAATTTGGAAACAGAAACTTAAAACGTCAATTTCGCGAAATGACTTCGAGACTACATATTTACAACTTTTGATGCAGAATCAAAATATATAAAAAGGGCTTCATAATGTTGAAAGAAATTCTAACTTCTGACAATTATTGGCGAAGATACATCCGTTTGAATTTGGAAACAGAAACTTAAAACGTCAATTTCTCGAAATGACTTCGAGACTACATATTTTCAGCTTTTGATGCATAGTCAAAATATATAAAAAGGGCTTCATAATGTTGAAAGAAATTCTAACTTCTGACAATTATTGGCGAAGATACATCCGTTTGAATTTGGAAACAGAAACTTAAAACGTCAATTTCTCGAAATGACTTCGAGACTACATATTTTCAGCTTTTGATGCAGAATCAAAATATATAAAAAGGGCTTCATAATGTTGAAAGAAATTCTAACTTCTGACAATTATTGGCGAAGATACATCCGTTTGAATTTGGAAACCGAAACTTAAAACGTCAATTTCTCGAAATGACTTCGCGACTACATATTTTCAGCTTTTGATGCAGAGTCAAAATATATAAAAAGGGCTTCATAATGTTGAAAGAAATTCTGACTTCTGCCAATTATTGGCGAAGATACATCCGTTTGAATTTGGAAACCGAAACTTAAAATGTCAATTTCTCGAAATGACTTTGAGACTACATATTTTCAGCTTTTGATGCAGAGTCAAAATATATAAAAAGGGCTTCATAATGTTGAAAGAAATTCTAACTTCTGACAATTATTGGCGAAGATACATCCGTTTGAATTTGGAAACAGAAACTTAAAACGTCAATTTCTCGAAATGACTTCGAGACTACATATTTTCAGCTTTTAATGCAGAATCAAAATATATAAAAAGGGCTTCATAATGTTGAAAGAAATTCTAACTTCTGACAATTATTGGCGAAGATACATCCGTTTGAATTTGGAAACAGAAACTTAAAACGTCAATTTCTCGAAATGACTTCGAGACTACATATTTTCAGCTTTTAATGCAGAATCAAAATATATAAAAAGGGCTTCATAATGTTGAAAGAAATTCTAACTTCTGACAATTATTGGCGAAGATACATCCGTTTGAATTTGGAAACCGAAACTTAAAACGTCAATTTCTCGAAATGACTTCGCGACTACATATTTTCAGCTTTTGATGCAGATTCAAAATATATAAAAAGGGCTTCATAACGTTGAAAGAAATTCTAACTTCTGACAATTATTGGTGAAGATACATCCGTTTGAATTTGGAAACAGAAACTCGAAACGTCGATTTCTCGAAATGACTTCAAGACTACATATTTTCAGCTTTTGATGCAGAATCAAAATATATAAAAAGGGCTTCATAATGTTGAAAGAAATTCTGACTTCTGCCAATTATCGGCGAAGATACATCCGCTTGAATTTGGAAACCGAAACTTAAAACGTCAATTTCTCGAAATGACTTCAAGACTACATATTTTCAGCTTTTGATGCAGAGTCAAAATATATAAAAAAGGGCTTCATAATGTTGAAAGAAATTCTATCTTCTGACAATTATTGGCGAAGATACATCCGTTTGAATTTGGAAACAGAAACTTAAAACGTCAATTTCTCGAAATGACTTCGAGACTACATATTTTCAGCTTTTGATGCAGAATCAAAATATATAAAAAGGGCTTCATAATGTTGAAAGAAATTCTAACTTCTGACAATTATTGGCGAAGATACATCCGTTTGAATTTGGAAACCGAAACTTAAAACGTCAATTTCTCGAAATGACTTCAAGACTACATATTTTCAGCTTTTGGTGCAGAATCAAAATATATAAAAAGGGCTTCATAATGTTGAAAGAAATTCTAACTTCTGACAATTATTGGCGAAGATACATCCGTTTGAATTTGGAAACCGAAACTTAAAGCGCCAATTTCTCGAAATGACTTCGAGACTACATATTTTCAGCTTTTGATGCATAGTCAAAATATATAAAAAGGGCTTCATAATGTTGAAAGAAATTCTAACTTCTGACAATTATTGGCGAAGATACATCCGTTTGAATTTGGAAACCGAAACTTAAAACGTCAATTTCTCGAAATGACTTCAAGACTACATATTTTCAGCTTTTGATGCAGATTCAAAATATATAAAAAGGGCTTCATAATGTTGAAAGAAATTCTAACTTCTGACAATTATTGGCGAAGATACATCCGTTTGAATTTGGAAACAGAAACTTAAAACGTCAATTTCGCGAAATGACTTCGAGACTACATATTTTCAGCTTTTGATGCAGAGTCAAAATATATAAAAAGGGCTTCATAATGTTGAAAGAAATTCTAACTTCTGACAATTATTGGCGAAGATACATCCGTTTGAATTTGGAAACAGAAACTTTAAACGTCAATTTCTCGAAATGACTTCGAGACTACATATTTTCAGCTTTTGATGCAGAATCAAAATATATAAAAAGGGCTTCATAATGTTGAAAGAAATTCTAACTTCAGACAATTATTGGCGAAGATACATCCGTTTGAATTTGGAAACAGAAACTTAAAACGTCGATTTCTCGAAATGACTTCAAGACTACATATTTTCAGCTTTTGGTGCAGAATCAAAATATATAAAAAGGGCTTCATAATGTTGAAAGAAATTCTAACTTCTGACAATTATTGGCGAAGATACATCCGTTTGAATTTGGAAACAGAAACTTAAAACGTCAATTTCTCGAAATGACTTCGAGACTACATATTTTCAGCTTTTGATGCAGAGTCAAAATATATAAAAAGGGCTTCATAATGTTGAAAGAAATTCTGACTTCTGCCAATTATTGGCGAAGATACATCCGTTTGAATTTGGAAACCGAAACTTAAAATGTCAATTTCTCGAAATGACTTCAAGACTACATATTTTCAGCTTTTGATGCAGAATCAAAATATATAAAAAGGGCTTCATAATGTTGAAAGAAATTCTAACTTCTGACAATTATTGGCGAAGATACATCCGTTTGAATTTGGAAACAGAAACTTAAAACGTCAATTTCTCGAAATGACTTCGAGACTACATATTTTCAGCTTTTGATGCAGAGTCAAAATATATAAAAAGGGGTTCATAATGTTGAAAGAAATTCTAACTTCTGACAATTATTGGCGAAGATACAGCCGTTTGAATTTGGAAACAGAAACTTAAAACGTCAATTTCTCGAAATGACTTCGAGACTACATATTTTCAGCTTTTGATGCAGAATCAAAATATATAAAAAGGGCTTCATAATGTTGAAAGAAATTCTAACTTCTGACAATTATTGGCGAAGATACATCCGTTTGAATTTGGAAACAGAAACTTAAAACGTCGATTTCTCGAAATGACTTCAAGACTACATATTTTCAGCTTTTGGTGCAGAATCAAAATATATAAAAAGGGCTTCATAATGTTGAAAGAAATTCTAACTTCTGACAATTATTGGCGAAGATACATCCGTTTGAATTTGGAAACAGAAACTTAAAACGTCAATTTCTCGAAATGACTTCGAGACTACATATTTTCAGCTTTTGATGCAGGGTCAAAATATATAAAAAGGGCTTCATAATGTTGAAAGAAATTCTAACTTCTGACAATTATTGGTGAAGATACATCCGTTTGAATTTGGAAACAGAAACTTAAAACGTCGATCTCTCGAAATGACTTCAAGACTACATATTTTCAGCTTTTGGTGCAGAATCAAAATATATAAAAAGGGCTTCATAATGTTGAAAGAAATTCTAACTTCTGACAATTATTGGCGAAGATACATCCATTTGAATTTGGAAACAGAAACTTAAAACGTCAATTTCTCGAAATGACTTCGAGACTACATATTTTCAGCTTTTGATGCAGAGTCAAAATATATAAAAAGGGGTTCATAATGTTGAAAGAAATTCTAACTTCTGACAATTATTGGCGAAGATACATCCGTTTGAATTTGGAAACAGAAACTTAAAACGTCGATCTCTCGAAATGACTTCAAGACTACATATTTTCAGCTTTTGACGCAGAATCAAAATATATAAAAAGCGATTCATAATGTTGAAAGAAATTCTAACTTCTGACAATTATTGGCGAAGATACATCCGTTTGAATTTGGAAACAGAAACTTAAAACGTCAATTTCTCGAAATGACTTCGAGACTACATATTTTCAGCTTTTGGTGCAGAATCAAAATATATAAAAAGGGCTTCATAATGTTGAAAGAAATTCTAACTTCTGACAATTATTGGCGAAGATACATCCGTTTGAATTTGGAAACAGAAACTTAAAACGTCAATTTCTCGAAATGACTTCGAGACTACATATTTTCAGCTTTTGATGCAGAATCAAAATATATAAAAAGGGCTTCATAATGTTGAAAGAAATTCTAACTTCTGACAATTATTGGCGAAGATACATCCGTTTGAATTTGGAAACCGAAACTTAAAACGTCAATTTCTCGAAATGACTTCGCGACTACATATTTTCAGCTTTTGATGCAGAGTCAAAATATATAAAAAGGGCTTCATAATGTTGAAAGAAATTCTGACTTCTGCCAATTATTGGCGAAGATACATCCGTTTGAATTTGGAAACCGAAACTTAAAATGTCAATTTCTCGAAATGACTTTGAGACTACATATTTTCAGCTTTTGATGCAGAGTCAAAATATATAAAAAGAGCTTCATAATGTTGAAAGAAATTCTAACTTCTGACAATTATTGGCGAAGATACATCCGTTTGAATTTGGAAACCGAAACTTAAAACGTCAATTTCTCGAAATGACTTCGAGACTACATATTTTCAGCTTTTAATGCAGGATCAAAATATATAAAAAGGGCTTCATAATGTTGAAAGAAATTCTAACTTCTGACAATTATTGGCGAAGATACATCCGTTTGAATTTGGAAACCGAAACTTAAAACGTCAATTTCTCGAAATGACTTCGCGACTACATATTTTCAGCTTTTGATGCAGAGTCAAAATATATAAAAAGGGCTTCATAATGTTGAAAGAAATTCTGACTTCTGCCAATTATTGGCGAAGATACATCCGTTTGAATTTGGAAACCGAAACTTAAAACGTCAATTTCTCGAAATGACTTTGAGACTACATATTTTCAGCTTTTGATGCAGAGTCAAAATATATAAAAAGGGCTTCATAATGTTGAAAGAAATTCTAACTTCTGACAATTATTGGCGAAGATACATCCATTTGAATTTGGAAACAGAAACTTAAAACGTCGATTTCTCGAAATGACTTCGAGACTACATATTTTCAGCTTTTGATGCAGAGTCAAAATATATAAAAAGGGCTTCATAATGTTGAAAGAAATTCTAACTTCTGACAATTATTGGTGAAGATACATCCGTTTGAATTTGGAAACAGAAACTTAAAACGTCGATTTCTCGAAATGACTTGAAGACTACATATTTTCAGCTTTTGATGCAGAATCAAAATATATAAAAAGGGCTTCATAATGTTGAAAGAAATTATAACTGCTGACAATTATTGGCGAAGATACATCCGTTTGAATTTGGAAACCGAAACTTAAAACGTCAATTTCTCGAAATGACTTCGCGACTACATATTTTCAGCTTTTGATGCAGAGTCAAAATATATAAAAAGGGCTTCATAATGTTGAAAGAAATTCTAACTTCTGACAATTATTGGCGAAGATACATCCGTTTGAATTTGGAAACCGAAACTTAAAACGTCAATTTCTCGAAATGACATCGCGACTACATATTTTCAGCTTTTGATGCACAGTCAAAATATATAAAAAGGGCTTCATAATGTTGAAAGAAATTCTAACTTCTGACAATTATTGGCGAAGATACATCCGTTTGAATTTGGAAACAGAAACTTAAAACGTCGATTTCTCGAAATGACTTCAAGACTACATATTTTCAGCTTTTGGTGCAGAATCAAAATATATAAAAAGGGCTTCATAATGTTGAAAGAAATTCTAACTTCTGACAATTATTGGCGAAGATACATCCGTTTGAATTTGGAAACAGAAACTTAAAACGTCAATTTCTCGAAATGACTTCGAGACTACATATTTTCAGCTTTTGATGCAGAGTCAAAATATATAAAAAGGGCTTCATAATGTTGAAAGAAATTCTAACTTCTGACAATTATTGGCGAAGCTACATCCGTTTGAATTTGGAAACAGAAACTTAAAACGTCGATTTCTCGAAATGACTTCAAGACTACATATTTTCAGCTTTTGAAGCAGAATCAAAATATTTAAAAAGGGCTTCATAATGTTGAAAGAAATTCTAACTTCTGACAATTATTGGCGAAGATACATCCGTTTGAATTTGGAAACAGAAACTTAAAACGTCGATTTCTCGAAATGACTTCAAGACTACATATTTTCAGCTTTTGGTGCAGAATCAAAATATATAAAAAGGGCTTCATAATGTTGAAAGAAATTCTAACTTCTGACAATTATTGGCGAAGATACATCCGTTTGAATTTGGAAACAGAAACTTAAAACGTCAATTTCTCGAAATGACTTCGAGACTACATATTTTCAGCTTTTGATGCAGAATCAAAATATATAAAAAGGGCTTCATAATGTTGAAAGAAATTCTAACTTCTGACAATTATTGGCGAAGATACATCCGTTTGAATTTGGAAACAGAAACTTAAAACGTCGATTTCTCGAAATGACTTCAAGACTACATATTTTCAGCTTTTGGTGCAGAATCAAAATATATAAAAAGGGCTTCATAATGTTGAAAGAAATTCTAACTTCTGACAATTATTGGCGAAGATACATCCGTTTGAATTTGGAAACAGAAACTTAAAACGTCAATTTCTCGAAATGACTTCGAGACTACATATTTTCAGCTTTTGATGCAGAGTCAAAATATATAAAAAGGGGTTCATAATGTTGAAAGAAATTCTAACTTCTGACAATTATTGGCGAAGATACATCCGTTTGAATTTGGAAACAGAAACTTAAAACGTCAATTTCGCGAAATGACTTCGAGACTACATATTTTCAGCTTTTGATGCAGAATCAAAATATATAAAAAGGGCTTCATAATGTTGAAAGAAATTCTAACTTCTGACAATTATTGGCGAAGATACATCCGTTTGAATTTGGAAACAGAAACTTAAAACGTCAATTTCTCGAAATGACTTCGAGACTACATGTTTTCAGCTTTTGATGCAGAGTCAAAATATATAAAAAGGGGTTCATAATGTTGAAAGAAATTCTAACTTCTGACAATTATTGGCGAAGATACAGCCGTTTGAATTTGGAAACAGAAACTTAAAACGTCAATTTCTCGAAATGACTTCGAGACTACATATTTTCAGCTTTTGATGCAGAATCAAAATATTTAAAAAGGGCTCCATAATGTTGAAAGAAATTCTAACTTCTGACAATTATTGGCGAAGATACATCCGTTTGAATTTGGAAACAGAAACTTAAAACGTCGATTTCTCGAAATGACTTCAAGACTACATATTTTCAGCTTTTGATGCAGAATCAAAATATATAAAAAGGGCTTCATAATGTTGAAAGAAATTCTAACTTCTGACAATTATTGGCGAGGATACATCCGTTTGAATTTGGAAACAGAAACTTAAAACGTCAATTTCTCGAAATGACTTCGAGACTACATATTTTCAGCTTTTGATGCAGAATCAAAATATATAAAAAGGGCTTCATAATGTTGAAAGAAATTCTAACTTCTGACAATTATTGGCGAAGCTACATCCGTTTGAATTTGGAAACAGAAACTTAAAACGTCGATTTCTCGAAATGACTTCAAGACTACATATTTTCAGCTTTTGATGCAGAATCAAAATATTTAAAAAGGGCTTCATAATGTTGAAAGAAATTCTAACTTCTGACAATTATTGGCGAAGATACATCCGTTTGAATTTGGAAACAGAAACTTAAACCGTCGATTTCTCGAAATGACTTCGAGACTACATATTTTCAGCTTTTGATGCAGAGTCAAAATATATAAAAAGGGCTTCATAATGTTGAAAGAAATTCTAACTTCTGACAATTATTGGCGAAGCTACATCCGTTTGAATTTGGAAACAGAAACTTAAAACGTCGATTTCTCGAAATGACTTCGCGACTACATATTTTCAGCTTTTGATGCAGAATCAAAATATTTAAAAAGGGCTTCATAATGTTGAAAGAAATTCTAACTTCTGACAATTATTGGCGAAGATACATCCGTTTGAATTTGGAAACAGAAACTTAAAACGTCAATTTCGCGAAATGACTTCGAGACTACATATTTTCAGCTTTTGATGCAGAATCAAAATATATAAAAAGGGCTTCATAATGTTGAAAGAAATTCTAACTTCTGACAATTATTGGCGAAGATACATCCGTTTGAATTTGGAAACAGAAACTTAAAACGTCAATTTCGCGAAATGACTTCGAGACTACATATTTTCAGCTTTTGATGCAGGATCAAAATATATAAAAAGGGGTTCATAATGTTGAAAGAAATTCTAACTTCTGACAATTATTGGCGAAGATACATCCGTTTGAATTTGGAAACAGAAACTTAAAACGTCAATTTCTCGAAATGACTTCAAGACTACATATTTTCAGCTTTTGATGCAGAATCAAAATATATAAAAAGGGCTTCATAATGTTGAAAGAAATTCTAACTTCTGACAATTATTGGCGAAGATACATCCGTTTGAATTTGGAAACAGAAACTTAAAACGTCGATTTCTCGAAATGACTTCAAGACTACATATTTTCAGCTTTTGATGCAGAATCAAAATATATAAAAAAGGGTTTCATAATGTTGAAAGAAATTCTAACTTCTGACAATTATTGGCGAAGATACATCCGTTTGAATTTGGAAACAGAAACTTAAAACGTCAATTTCTCGAAATGACTTCGAGACTACATATTTTCAGCTTTTGATGCAGAATCAAAATACATAAAAAGGGCTTCATAATGTTGAAAGAAATTCTAACTTCTGACAATTATTGGCGAAGATACATCCGTTTGAATTTGGAAACAGAAACTTAAAACGTCAATTTCTCGAAATGACTTCGAGACTACATATTTTCAGCTTTTGATGCACAGTCAAAATATATAAAAAGGGCTTCATAATGTTGAAAGAAATTCTAACTTCTGACAATTATTGGCGAAGATACATCCGTTTGAATTTGGAAACAGAAACTTAAAACGTCAATTTCGCGAAATGACTTCGAGACTACATATTTTCAGCTTTTGACGCAGAATCAAAATATATAAAAAGGGCTTCATAATGTTGAAAGAAATTCTGACTTCTGACAATTATTGGCGAAGATACATCCGTTTGAATTTGGAAACAGAAACTTAAAACGTCAATTTCGCGAAATGACTTCGAGACTACATATTTTCAGCTTTTGATGCAGAATCAAAATATATAAAAAGGGCTTCATAATGTTGAAAGAAATTCTAACTTCTGACAATTATTGGCGAAGATACATCCGTTTGAATTTGGAAACAGAAACTTAAAACGTCAATTTCTCGAAATGACTTCGAGACTACATATTTTCAGCTTTTGATGCAGAATCAAAATATATAAAAAGGGGTTCATAATGTTGAAAGAAATTCTAACTTCTGACAATTATTGGCGAAGATACATCCGTTTGAATTTGGAAACAGAAACTTAAAACGTCAATTTCTCGAAATGACTTCGAGACTACATATTTTCAGCTTTTGACGCAAAATCAAAATATATAAAAAGGGCTTCATAATGTTGAAAGAAATTCTAACTTCTGACAATTATTGGCGAAGATACATCCGTTTGAATTTGGAAACAGAAACTTAAAACGTCAATTTCTCGAAATGACTTCGAGACTACATATTTTCAGCTTTTGATGCAGAGTCAAAATATATAAAAAGGGCTTCATAATGTTGAAAGAAATTCTAACTTCTGACAATTATTGGCGAAGATACATCCGTTTGAATTTGGAAACAGAAACTTAAAACGTCAATTTCTCGAAATGACTTCGAGACTACATATTTTCAGCTTTTGATGCAGAGTCAATATATATAAAAAGGGCTTCATAATGTTGAAAGAAATTCTAACTTTTGACAATTATTGGCGAAGATACATCCGTTTGAATTTGGAAACAGAAACTTAAAACGTCAATTTCTCGAAATGACTTCGAGACTACATATTTTCAGCTTTTGATGCAGAATCAAAATATATAAAAAGGGCTTCATAATGTTGAAAGAAATTCTAACTTCTGACAATTATTGGCGAAGATACATCCATTTGAATTTGGAAACAGAAACTTAAAACGTCAATTTCTCGAAATGACTTCGAGACTACATATTTTCAGCTTTTGATGCAGAGTCAAAATATATAAAAAGGGGTTCATAATGTTGAAAGAAATTCTAACTTCTGACAATTATTGGCGAAGATACATCCGTTTGAATTTGGAAACAGAAACTTAAAACGTCGATTTCTCGAAATGACTTCAAGACTACATATTTTCAGCTTTTGACGCAGAATCAAAATATATAAAAAGCGATTCATAATGTTGAAAGAAATTCTAACTGCTGACAATTATTGGCGAAGATACATCCGTTTGAATTTGGAAACAGAAACTTGAAACGTCAATTTCTCTAAGTGACTTTGAGACTACATATTTTCAGCTTTTGATGCAGAGTCAAAATATATAAAAAGGGCTTCATAATGTTGAAAGAAATTCTAACTTCTGACAATTATTGGCGAAGATACATCCGTTTGAATTTGGAAACAGAAACTTGAAACGTAAATTTCTCGAAATGACTTCGAGACTACATATTTTCAGCTTTTGATGCAGAATCAAAATATATAAAAAGGGCTTGATAATGTTGAAAGAAATTCTAACTTCTGACAATTATTGGCGAAGATACATCCGTTTGAATTTGGAAACAGAAACTTAAAACGTCAATTTCTCGAAATGACTTCGAGACTACATATTTTCAGCTTTTGATGCAGAATCAAAATATATAAAGAGGGCTTCATAATGTTGAAAGAAATTCTAACTTTTGACAATTATTGGCGAAGATACAACCGTTTGAATTTGGAAACAGAAACTTAAAACGTCAATTTCTCGAAATGACTTCGAGACTACATATTTTTCAGCTTTTGATGCAGAATCAAAATATATAAAAAGGGCTTCATAATGTTGAAAGAAATTCTAACTTCTGACAATTATTGGCGAAGATACATCCGTTTGAATTTGGAAACAGAAACTTAAAACGTCAATTTCTCGAAATGACTTCGAGACTACATATTTTCAGCTTTTGATGCAGAGTCAAAATATATAAAAAGGGGTTCATAATGTTGAAAGAAATTCTAACTTCTGACAATTATTGGCGAAGATACATCCGTTTGAATTTGGAAACAGAAACTTAAAACGTCAATTTCTCGAAATGACTTCGAGACTACATATTTTCAGCTTTTGATGCAGAGTCAAAATATATAAAAAGGGGTTCATAATGTTGAAAGAAATTCTAACTTCTGACAATTATTGGCGAAGATACATCCGTTTGAATTTGGAAACAGAAACTTAAAACGTCAATTTCTCGAAATGACTTCGAGTCTACATATTTTCAGCTTTTGATGCAGGGTCAAAATATATAAAAAGGGCTTCATAATGTTGAAAGAAATTCTAACTTCTGACAATTATTGGCGAAGATACATCCGTTTGAATTTGGAAACAGAAACTTAAAACGTCAATTTCTCGAAATGACTTCGAGACTACATATTTTCAGCTTTTGATGCAGAGTCAAAATATATAAAAAGGGCTTCATAATGTTGAAAGAAATTCTAACTTCTGACAATTATTGGCGAAGATACATCCGTTTGAATTTGGAAACAGAAACTTAAAACGTCAATTTCTCGAAATGACTTTGAGACTACATATTTTCAGCTTTTGATGCAGAGTCAATATATATAAAAAGGGCTTTATAATGTTGAAAGAAATTCTAACTTCTGACAATTATTGGCGAAGATACATCCGTTTGAATTTGGAAACAGAAACTTAAAACGTCAATTTCTCGAAATGACTTCGAGACTACATATTTTCAGCTTTTGACGCAAAATCAAAATATATAAAAAGGGCTTCATAATGTTGAAAGAAATTCTAACTTCTGACAATTATTGGCGAAGATACATCCGTTTGAATTTGGAAACAGAAACTTAAAACGTCAATTTCTCTAAGTGACTTTGAGACTACATATTTTCAGCTTTTGATGCAGAGTCAAAATATATAAAAAGGGGTTCATAATGTTGAAAGAAATTCTAACTTCTGACAATTATTGGCGAAGATACATCCGTTTGAATTTGGAAACAGAAACTTAAAACGTCAATTTCTCGAAATGACTTCGAGACTACATATTTTCAGCTTTTGATGCAGAATCAAAATATATAAAAAGGGGTTCATAATGTTGAAAGAAATTCTAACTTCTGACAATTATTGGCGAAGATACATCCATTTGAATTTGGAAACAGAAACTTAAAATCTCAATTTCTCGAAATGACTTCGAGACTACATATTTTCAGCTTTTGATGCATAGTCAAAATATATAAAGAGGGCTTCATAATGTTGAAAGAAATTCTAACTTCGACACTATTGGCGAGATACATCCGTTTGAATTTGGAAACAGAAACTTAAAACGTCAATTTCTCGAAATGACTTCGAGACTACATATTTTCAGCTTTTGATGCAGAGTCAAAATATATAAAAAGGGCTTCATAATGTTGAAAGAAATTCTAACTTCTGACAATTATTGGCGAAGATACATCCGTTTTAATTTGGAAACAGAAACTTAAAACGTCAATTTCTCGAAATGACTTCAAGACTACATATTTTCAGCTTTTGATGCAGAATCAAAATATATAAAAGGGCTTCATAATGTTGAAAGAAATTTTAACTGCTGACAATTATTGGCGAAGATACATCCGGTTGAATTTGGAAACCGAAACTTAAAACGTCAATTTCTCGAAATGACTTCGCGACTACATATTTTCAGCTTTTGATGCAGAGTCAAAATATATAAAAAGGGCTTCATAATGTTGAAAGAAATTCTGACTTCTTACAATTATTGGCGAAGATACATCCGTTTGAATTTGGGAAAAGAAACTTAAACCGCCAAATCTCGAAATGACTTCGAGACTACATATTTTCAGCTTTTGATGCAGAATCAAAATATATAAAAAGGGCTTCATAATGTTGAAAGAAATTCTAACTTCTGACAATTATTGGCGAAGATACATCCGTTTGAATTTGGAAACAGAAACTTAAAACGTCAATTTCTCGAAATGACTTCGAGACTACATATTTTCAGCTTTTGATGCAGAATCAAAATATATAAAAAGGGCTTCATAATGTTGAAAGAAATTCTAACTTCTGACAATTATTGGCGAAGATACATCCGTTTGAATTTGGAAACAGAAACTTAAAACGTCGATTTCTCGAAATGACTTCGAGACTACATATTTTCAGCTTTTGATGCAGAATCAAAATATATAAAAAGGGCTTCATAATGTTGAAAGAAATTCTAACTGCTGACAATTATTGGCGAAGATACATCCGTTTGAATTTGGAAACCGAAACTCAAAACGTCAATTTCTCGAAATGACTTCGTGACTACATATTTTCAGCTTTTGATGCAGAGTCAAAATATATAAAAAGGGCTTCATAATGTTGAAAGAAATTCTGACTTCTGCCAATTATTGGCGAAGATACATCCGTTTGAATTTGGAAACAGAAACTTAAAACGTCAATTTCTCGAAATGACTTCGCGACTACATATTTTCAGCTTTTGATGCAGAGTCAAAATATATAAAAAGGGCTTCATAATGTTGAAAGAAATTCTAACTTCTGACAATTATTGGCGAAGATACATCCGTTTGAATTTGGGAAAAGAAACTTAAGCCGCCAATATCTCGAAATGACTTCGAGACTACATATTTTCAGCTTTTGAAGCAGAGTCAAAATATATAAAAAGGGCTTCATAATGTTGAAAGAAATTCTAACTTCTGACAATTATTGACGAAGATACATCCGTTTGAATTTGGAAACAGAAACTTAAAACGTCAATTTCTCGAAATGACTTCGCGACTACATATTTTCAGCTTTTGATGCAGAGTCAAAATATATAAAAGGGGTTCATAATGTTGCAAGAAATTCTGACTTCTTACAATTATTGGCGAAGATACATCCGTTTGAATTTGGGAAAAGAAACTTAAACCGCCAAATCTCGAAATGACTTCGAGACTACATATTTTCAGCTTTTGATGCAGAATCAAAATATATAAAAAGGGATTCATAATGTTGAAAGAAATTCTAACTTCTGACAATTATTGGCGAAGATACATCCGTTTGAATTTGGAAACAGAAACTTAAAATGTCAATTTCTCGAAATGACTTCGAGACTACATATTTTCAGCTTTTGATGCAGAATCAAAATATATAAAAAGGGCTTCATAATGTTGAAAGAAATTCTAACTTCTGACAATTATTGGCGAAGATACATCCGTTTGAATTTGGAAACAGAAACTTAAAACGTCGATTTCTCGAAATGACTTCGAGACTACATATTTTCAGCTTTTGATGCAGAATCAAAATATATAAAAAGGGCTTCATAATGTTGAAAGAAATTCTAACTGCTGACAATTATTGGCGAAGATACATCCGTTTGAATTTGGAAACCGAAACTTAAAACGTCAATTTCTCGAAATGACTTCGCGACTACATATTTTCAGCTTTTGATGCAGAGTCAAAATATATAAAAAGGGCTTCATAATGTTGAAAGAAATTCTGACTTCTGCCAATTATTGGCGAAGATACATCCGTTTGAATTTGGAAACCGAAACTTAAAACGTCAATTTCTCGAAATGACTTCGCGACTACATATTTTCAGCTTTTGATGCAGAGTCAAAATATATAAAAAGGGCTTCATAATGTTGAAAGAAATTCTAACTTCTGACAATTATTGGCGAAGATACATCCGTTTGAATTTGGGAAAAGAAACTTAAGCCGCCAATATCTCGAAATGACTTCGAGACTACATATTTTCAGCTTTTGATGCAGAATCAAAATATATAAAAAGGGCTTCATAATGTTGAAAGAAATTCTAACTTCTGACAATTATTGGCGAAGATACATCCGTTTGAATTTGGGAAAATAAACTTAAAACGCCAATATCTCGAAATGACTTCGAGACTACATATTTTCAGCGTTTGATGCAGAGTCAAAATATATAAAAGGGGTTCATAATGTTGCAAGAAATTCTAACTTCTGACAATTATTGGCGAAGATACATCCGTTTGAATTTGGAAACAGAAACTTAAAACGTCAATTTCTCGAAAAGACTTCGAGACTACATATTTTCAGCTTTTGATGCAGAATCAAAATATATAAAAAGGGCTTCATAATGTTGAAAGAAATTCTAACTTCTGACAATTATTGGCGAAGATACATCCGTTTGAATTTGGAAACAGAAACTTAAAACGTCAATTTCTCGAAATGACTTCGAGACTACATATTTTCAGCTTTTGAAGCAGAGTCAAAATATATAAAAAGGGCTTCATAATGTTGAAAGAAATTCTAACTTCTGACAATTATTGGCGAAGATACATCCGTTTGAATTTGGAAACAGACACTTAAAACGTCAATTTCTCGAAATGACTTCGAGACTACATATTTTCAGCTTTTGATGCAGAATCAAAATATATAAAAAGGGCTTCATAATGTTGAAAGAAATTCTAACTTCTGACAATTATTGGCGAAGATACATCCGTTTGAATTTGGAAACAGAAACTTAAAACGTAAATTTCTCGAAATGACTTCGCGACTACATATTTTCAGCTTTTGATGCAGAATCAAAATATATAAAAAGGGCTTCATAATGTTGAAAGAAATTCTAACTTCTGACAATTATTGGCGAAGATACATCCGTTTGAATTTGGAAACAGAAACTTAAAACGTCGATTTCTCGAAATGACTTGGAGACTACATATTTTCAGCTTTTGATGCACAGTCAAAATATATAAAAAGGGCTTCATAATGTTGAAAGAAATTCTAACTTCTGACAATTATTGGCGAAGATACATCCATTTGAATTTGGAAACAGAAACTTAAAACGTCAATTTCTCGAAATGACTTCGAGACTACATATTTTCAGCTTTTGATGCAGAGTCAAAATATATAAAAAGGGGTTCATAATGTTGAAAGAAATTCTAACTTCTGACAATTATTGGCGAAGATACATCCGTTTGAATTTGGAAACAGAAACTTAAAACGTCAATTTCGCGAAATGACTTCGAGACTACATATTTTCAGCTTTTGATGCAGAATCAAAATATATAAAAAGGGCTTCATAATGTTGAAAGAAATTCTAACTGCTGACAATTATTGGCGAAGATACATCCGGTTGAATTTGGAAACCGAAACTTAAAACGTCAATTTCTCGAAATGACTTCGCGACTACATATTTTCAGCTTTTGATGCAGAGTCAAAATATATAAAAAGGGCTTCATAATGTTGAAAGAAATTCTGACTTCTGACAATTATTGGCGAAGATACATCCGTTTGAATTTGGGAAAAGAAACTTAAACCGCCAATATCTCGAAATGACTTCGAGACTACATATTTTCAGCTTTTGATGCAGAATCAAAATATATAAAAAGGGCTTCATAATGTTGAAAGAAATTCTAACTTCTGACAATTATTGGCGAAGATACATCCGTTTGAATTTGGAAACAGAAACTTAAAACGTCGATTTCTCGAAATGACTTCGAGACTACATATTTTCAGCTTTTGATGCAGAATCAAAATATATAAAAAGGGCTTCATAATGTTGAAAGAAATTCTAACTTCTGACAATTATTGGCGAAGATACATCCGGTTGAATTTGGAAACCGAAACTTAAAACGTCAATTTCTCGAAATGACTTCGAGACTACATATTTTCAGCTTTTGATGCAGAATCAAAATATATAAAAAGGGCTTCATAATGTTGAAAGAAATTCTAACTTCTGACAATTATTGGCGAAGATACATCCGTTTGAATTTGGAAACAGAAACTTAAAACGTCGATTTCTCGAAATGACTTCGCGACTACATATTTTCAGCTTTTGATGCAGAATCAAAATATATAAAAAGGGCTTCATAATGTTGAAAGAAATTCTAACTGCTGACAATTATTGGCGAAGATACATCCGTTTGAATTTGGAAACAGAAACTTAAAACGTCAATTTCTCGAAATGACTTCGCGACTACATATTTTCAGCTTTTGATGCAGATCAGAATATATAAAAGGGGCTTCATAATGTTGAAAGCAATTCTGACTTCTGACAATTATTGGCGAAGATACATCCGTTTTGAATTTGGAAACCAAAACTTAAAACGTCAATTTCTCGAAATGACTTCGCGACTACATATTTTCAGGTTTTGATGCAGAGTCAAAATATATAAAAAGGGCTGCATAATGTTGAAAGAAATTCTAACTTCTGACAATTATTGGCGAAGATACATCCGTTTGAATTTGGAAACAGAAACTTAAACCGCCAATTTCTCGAAATGACTTCGAGACTACATATTTTCAGCTTTTGATGCAGAATCAAAATATATAAAAAGGGCTTCATAATGTTGAAAGAAATTCTAACTGCTGACAATTATTGGCGAAGATACATCCGTTTGAATTTGGGAAAATAAACTTAAAACGCCAATATGTCGAAATGACTTCGAGACTACATATTTTCAGCTTTTTATGCAGAGTCAAAATATATAAAAAAGGGCTTCATAATGTTGAAAGAAATTCTAACTTCTGACAATTATTGGCGAAGATACATCCGTTTGAATTTGGAAACAGAAACTTAAAACGTCAATTTCTCGAAATGACTTCGAGACTACATATTTTCAGCTTTTGATGCAGAATCAAAATATATAAAAAAGGGCTTCATAATGTTGAATGAAATTCTATCTTCTGACAATTATTGGCGAAGATACATCCGTTTGAATTTGGAAACAGAAACTTAAAACGTAAATTTCGCGAAATGACTTCGAGACTAGATATTTTCAGCTTTTGATGTAGAATCAAAATATATAAAAAGGGCTTCATAATGTTGGAAGAAATTCTAACTGCTGACAATTATTGGCGAAGATACATCCGGTTGAATTTGGAAACCGACTCTTAAAAAGTCAATTTCTCGAAATGACTTCGCGACTACATATTTTCAGCTTTTGATGCAGAGTCAAAATATATAAAAAGGGATTCATAATGTTGAAAGAAATTCTGACTTCTGACAATTATTGGCGAAGATACGTCCGTTTGAATTTGGGAAAAGAAACTTAAACCGCCAATATCTCGAAATGACTTCGAGACTACATATTTTCAGCTTTTGATGCAGAATCAAAATATATAAAAAGGGCTTCATAATGTTGAAAGAAATTCTAACTTCTGACAATTATTGGCGAAGATACATCCGTTTGAATTTGGAAACAGAAACTTAAAACGTCAATTTCTCGAAATGACTTCGAGACTACATATTTTCAGCTTTTGATGCAGAATCAAAATATATAAAAAGGGCTTCATAATGTTGAAAGAAATTCTAACTTCTGACAATTATTGGCGAAGATACATCCGTTTGAATTTGGAAACAGAAACTTAAAACGTCAATTTCTCGAAATGACTTCCCGACTACATATTTTCAGCTTTTGATGCAGAATCAAAATATATAAAAAGGGCTTCATAATGTTGAAAGAAATTCTAACTGCTGACAATTATTGGCGAAGATACATCCGTTTGAATTTGGGAAAATAAACTTAAAACGCCAATATCTCGAAATGACTTTGAGACTACATATTTTCAGCTTTTGATGCAGAGTCAAAATATATAAAAGGGTTTCATAATGTTGAAAGAAATTCTGACTTCTGACAATTATTGGCGAAGATACATCCGTTTGAATTTGGAAACAGAAACTTAAAACGTCAATTTCTCGAAATGACTTCGAGACTACATATTTTCAGCTTTTGATGTAGAATCAAAATATATAAAAAGGGCTTCATAATGTTGAAAGAAATTCTAACTTCTGACAATTATTGGCGAAGATACATCCGTTTAAATTTGGAAACAGAAACTTAAAACGTCAATTTCTCAAAATGACTTCGCGACTACATATTTTCAGCTTTTTATGCAGAGTCAAAATATATAAAAAGGGCTTCATAATGTTGAAAGAAATTCTGACTTCTGACAATTATTGGCGAAGATACATCCGTTTGAATTTGGGAAAATAAACTTAAACCGCCAATATCTCGAAATGACTTCGAGACTACATATTTTCAGCTTTTGATGCAGAATCAAAATATATAAAAAGGGCTTCATAATGTTGAAAGAAATTCTAACTTCTGACAATTATTGGCGAAGATACATCCGTTTGAATTTGGAAACAGAAACTTAAAACGTCGATTTCTCGAAATGACTTCAAGACTACATATTTTCAGCTTTTGATGCAGAATCAAAATATATAAAAAGGGCTTCATAATGTTGAAAGAAATTCTAACAGCTGACAATTATTGGCGAAGATACATCCGGTTGAATTTGGAAACCGAAACTTAAAACGTCAATTTCTCGAAAAGACTTCGAGACTACATATTTTCAGCTTTTGATGCAGAGTCAAAATATATAAAAAGGGCATCATAATGTTGAAAGAAATTCTAACTTCTGACAATTATTGGCGAAGATACATCCATTTGAATTTGGGAAACCGAAACTTAAAACGTCGATTTCTCGAAATGACTTCGCGACTACATATTTTCAGCTTTTGATGCAGAATCAAAATATATAAAAAGGGCTTCATAATGTTGAAAGAAATTCTAACTGCTGACAATTATTGGCGAAGATACATCCGTTTGAATTTGGAAACAGAAACTTAAAACGTCAATTTCTCGAAATGACTTCGCGACTACATATTTTCAGCTTTTGATGCAGAATCAAAATATATAAAAAGGGCTTCATAATGTTGAAAGAAATTCTGACTTCTGCCAATTATTGGCGAAGATACATCCGTTTGAATTTGGAAACCGAAACTTAAAACGTCAATTTCTCGAAATGACTTCGCGACTACATATTTTCAGCTTTTGATGCAGAGTCAAAATATATAAAAAGGGCTTCATAATGTTGAAAGAAATTCTAACTTCTGACAATTATTGGCGAAGATACATCCGTTTGAATTTGGGAAAAGAAACTTAAGCCGCCAATTTCTCGAAATGACTTCGAGACTACATATTTTCAGCTTTTGATGCAGAATCAAAATATATAAAAAGGGCTTCATAATGTTGAAAGAAATTCTAACTTCTGACAATTATTGGCGAAGATACATCCGTTTGAATTTGGGAAAATAAACCTAAAACGCCAATATCTCGAAATGACTTCGAGACTACATATTTTCAGCTTTTGAAGCAGAGTCAAAATATATAAAAAGGGCTTCATAATGTTGAAAGAAATTCTAACTTCTGACAATTATTGGCGAAGATACATCCGTTTGAATTTGGAAACAGAAACTTAAAACGTCAATTTCTCGAAATGACTTCGAGACTACATATTTTCAGCTTTTGATGCAGAATCAAAATATATAAAAAAGGGCTTCATAATGTTGAATGAAATTCTATCTTCTGACAATTATTGGCGAAGATACATCCGTTTGAATTTGGAAACAGAAACTTAAAACGTCAATTTCGCGAAATGACTTCGAGACTAGATATTTTCAGCTTTTGACGTAGAATCAAAATATATAAAAAGGGCTTCATAATGTTGGAAGAAATTCTAACTGCTGACAATTATTGGCGAAGATACATCCGGTTGAATTTGGAAACCGAAACTTAAAACGTCAATTTCTCGAAATGACTTCGCGACTACATATTTTCAGCTTTTGATGCAGAGTCAAAATATATAAAAAGGGATTCATAATGTTGAAAGAAATTCTGACTTCTGACAATTATTGGCGAAGATACATCCGTTTGAATTTGGGAAAAGAAACTTAAACCGCCAATTTCTCGAAATGACTTCGAGACTACATATTTTCAGCTTTTGATGCAGAATCAAAATATATAAAAGGGGTTCATAATGTTGAAAGAAATTCTAACTTCTGACTATTATTGGCGAAGATACATCCGTTTGAATTTGGAAACAGAAACTTAAAACGTCAATTTCTCGAAATGACTTCGAGACTACATATTTTCAGCTTTTGATGCAGAATCAAAATATATAAAAAGGGCTTCATAATGTTGAAAGAAATTCTAATTTCTGACAATTATTGGCGAAGATACATCCGTTTGAATTTGGGAAAATAAACTTAAAACGCCAATATCTCGAAATGACATCGAGACTACATATTTTCAGCTTTTGATGCAGAATCAAAATATATAAAAAGGGGTTCATAATGTTGAAAGAAATTCTAACTTCTGACAATTATTGGCGAAGATACATCCGTTTGAATTTGGAAACAGAAACTTAAAACGTCAATTTCGCGAAATGACTTCGAGACTACATATTTTCAGCTTTTGATGCAGAATCAAAATATATAAAAAGGGCTTCATAATGTTGGAAGAAATTCTAACTTCTGACAATTATTGGCGAAGATACATCCAATTGAATTTGGAAACAGAAACTTAAAACGTCAATTTCTCGAAATGACTTCGAGACTACATATTTTCAGCTTTTGATGCAGAATCAAAATATATAAAAAGGGCTTCATAATGTTGAAAGAAATTCTAACTTCTGACAATTATTGGCGAAGATACATCCATTTGAATTTGGAAACCGAAACTTAAAACGTCAATTTCTCGAAATGACTTCGAGACTACATATTTTCAGCTTTTGATGCAGAGTCAAAATATATAAAAAGGGCTTCATAATGTTGAAAGAAATTCTAACTTCTGACAATTATTGGCGAAGATACATCCGTTTGAATTTGGAAACAGAAACTTAAAACGTCAATTTCTCGAAATGACTTCGAGACTACATATTTTCAGCTTTTGATGCATAGTCAAAATATATATAAAGGGCTTCATAATGTTGAAAGAAATTCTAACTTCTGACAATTATTGGCGAAGATACATCCGTTTGAATTTGGAAACAGAAACTTAAAACGTCAATTTCTCGAAATGACTTCGCGACTACATATTTTCAGCTTTTGATGCAGAATCAAAATATATAAAAAGGGCTTCATAATGTTGAAAGAAATTCTAACTTCTGACAATTATTGGCGAAGATACATCCGGTTGAATTTGGAAACAGAAACTTAAAACGTCAATTTCTCTAAGTGACTTTGAGACTACATATTTTCAGCTTTTGATGCAGAGTCAAAATATATAAAAAGGGGTTCATAATGTTGAAAGAAATTCTGACTTCTGACAATTATTGGCGAAGATACATCCGTTTGAATTTGGAAACAGAAACTTAAAACGTCAATTTCTCGAAATGACTTCGAGACTACATATTTTCTGCTTTTGATGCAGAGTCAAAATATATAAAAAGGGCTTCATAATGTTGAAAGAAATTCTGACTTCTGACAATTATTGGCGAAGATACATCCGTTTGAATTTGGAAACAGAAACTTAAAACGTCAATTTCTCGAAATGACTTCGAGACTACATATTTTCAGCTTTTGATGCAGAGTCAAAATATATAAAAAGGGCTTCATAATGCTGAAAGAAATTCTAACTTCTGACAATTATTGGCGAAGATACATCCGTTTGAATTTGGAAACAGAAACTTAAAACGTCAATTTCTCGAAATGACTTCGAGACTACATATTTTCAGCGTTTGAAGCAGAGTCAAAATATATAAAAAGGGCTTCATAATGTTGAAAGAAATTCTAACTTCTGACAATTATTGGCGAAGATACATCCGGTTGAATTTGGAAACCGAAACTTAAAACGTCAATTTCTCGAAATGACTTCGCGACTACATATTTTCAGCTTTTGATGCAGAGTCAAAATATATAAAAAGGGCTTCATAATGTTGAAAGAAATTCTGACTTCTGACAATTATTGGCGAAGATACATCCGTTTGAATTTGGGAAAAGAAACTTAAACCGCCAATATCTCGAAATGACTTCGAGACTACATATTTTCATCTTTTGATGCAGAATCAAAATATATAAAAAGGGCTTCATAATGTTGAAAGAAATTCTAGCTGCTGACAATTATTGGCGAAGATACATCCGTTTGAATTTGGAAACCGAAACTTAAAACGTCAATTTCGCGAAATGACTTCGAGACTACATATTTTCAGCTTTTGATGCAGAATCAAAATATATAAAAAGGGCTTCATAATGTTGAAAGAAATTCTAACTTCTGACAATTATTGGCGAAGATACATCCATTTGAATTTGGAAACAGAAACTTAAAACGTCAATTTCTCGAAATGACTTCGAGACTACATATTTTCAGCTTTTGATGCAGAGTCAAAATATATAAAAAGGGGTTCATAATGTTGAAAGAAATTCTAACTTCTGACAATTATTGGCGAAGATACATCCGTTTGAATTTGGAAACAGAAACTTAAAACGTCAATTTCTCGAAATGACTTCGAGACTACATATTTTCAGCTTTTGATGCAGAATCAAAATATATAAAGAGGGCTTCATAATGTTGAAAGAAATTCTGACTTCTGACAATTATTGGCGAAGATACATCCGTTTGAATTTGGAAACAGAAACTTAAAACGTCAATTTCTCGAAATGACTTCGAGACTACATATTTTCAGCTTTTGATGTAGAGTCAAAATATATAAAAAGGGCTTCATAATGTTGAAAGAAATTCTGACTTCTGACAATTATTGGCGAAGATACATCCGTTTGAATTTGGAAACCGAAACTTAAAACGTCAATTTCGCGAAATGACTTCAAGACTACATATTTTCAGCTTTTGATGCAGAATCAAAATATATAAAATGGGCTTCATAATGTTGAAAGAAATTCTAACTGCTGACAATTATTGGCGAAGATACATCCATTTGAATTTGGAAACAGAAACTTAAAACGTCAATTTCTCGAAATGACTTCGAGACTACATATTTTCAGCTTTTGATGCAGAGTCAAAATATATAAAAAGGGCTTCATAATGTTGAAAGAAATTCTAACTTCTGACAATTATTGGCGAAGATACATCCGTTTGAATTTGGAAACAGAAACTTAAAAAGTCAATTTCTCGAAATGACTTCGAGACTACATATTTTCAGCTTTTGATGCATAGTCAAAATATATAAAGAGGGCTTCATAATGTTGAAAGAAATTCTAACTTCTGACAATTATTGGCGAAGATACATCCGTTTGAATTTGGAAACAGAAACTTAAAACGTCAATTTCGCGAAATGACTTCGAGACTACATATTTTCAGCTTTTGATGTAGAATCAAAATATATAAAAAGGGCTTCATAATGTTGGAAGAAATTCTAACTGCTGACAATTATTGGCGAAGATACATCCGGTTGAATTTGGAAACCGAAACTTAAAACGTCAATTTCTCTAAGTGACTTTGAGACTACATATTTTCAGCTTTTGATGCAGAGTCAAAATATATAAAAAGGGTTTCATAATGTTGAAAGAAATTCTAACTTCTGACAATTATTGGCGAAGATACATCCGTTTGAATTTGGAAACAGAAACTTAAAACGTCAATTTCTCGAAATGACTTCAAGACTACATATTTTCAGCTTTTGGTGTAGAATCAAAATATATAAAAAGGGCTTCATAATGTTGAAAGAAATTCTAACTGCTGACAATTATTGGCGAAGATACATCCGGTTGAATTTGGAAACCGAAACTTAAAACGTCAATTTCTCGAAATGACTTCGCGACTACATATTTTCAGCTTTTGATGCAGAGTCAAAATATATAAAAAGGGCTTCATAATGTTGAAAGAAATTCTGACTTCTGACAATTATTGGCGAAGATACATCCGTTTGAATTTGGAAACAGAAACTTAAAACGTCAATTTCTCGAAATGACTTCAAGACTACATATTTTCAGCTTTTGATGCAGAATCAAAATATATAAAAAGGGCTTCATAATGTTGAAAGAAATTCTAACTGCTGACAATTATTGGCGAAGATACATCCGGTTGAATTTGGAAACCGAAACTTAAAACGTCAATTTCTCGAAATGACTTCGAGACTACATATTTTCAGCTTTTGATGCAGAATCAAAATATATAAAAAGGGCTTCATAATGTTGAAAGAAATTCTAACTGCTGACAATTATTGGCGAAGATTCATCCGGTTGAATTTGGAAACCGAAACTTAAAACGTCAATTTCTCGAAATGACTTCGAGACTACATATTTTCAGCTTTTGATGCAGAATCAAAATATATAAAAAGGGCTTCATAATGTTGAAAGAAATTCGAACTTCTGACAATTATTGGCGAAGATACATCCGTTTGAATTTGGAAACAGAAACTTAAAACGTCGATTTCTCGAAATGACTTCGCGACTACATATTTTCAGCTTTTGATGCAGAATCAAAATATATAAAAAGGGCTTCATAATGTTGAAAGAAATTCTAACTTCTGACAATTATTGGCGAAGATACATCCGTTTGAATTTGGAAACAGAAACTTTAAACGTCAATTTCTCGAAATGACTTCGAGACTACATATTTTCAGCTTTTGATGCAGAGTCAAAACATATAAAAAGGGCTTCATAATGTTGAAAGAAATTCTGACTTCTGCCAATTATTGGCGAAGATACATCCGTTTGAATTTGGAAACCGAAACTTAAAACGTCAATTTCTCGAAATGACTTCGCGACTACATATTTTCAGCTTTTGATGCAGAGTCAAAATATATAAAAAGGGCTTCATAATGTTGAAAGAAATTCTAACTTCTGACAATTATTGGCGAAGATACATCCGTTTGAATTTGGGAAAAGAAACTTAAACCGCCAATTTCTCGAAATGACTTCGAGACTACATATTTTCAGCTTTTGAAGCAGAATCAAAATATATAAAAAGGGCTTCATAATGTTGAAAGAAATTCTAACTTCTGACAATTATTGGCGAAGATACCTCCGTTTGAATTTGGGAAAATAAACTTAAAACGCCAATATCTCGAAATGACTTCTAGACTACATATTTTCAGCTTTTTATGCAGAGTCGAAATATATAAAAAGGGCTTCATAATGTTGAAAGAAATTCTAACTTCTGACAATTATTGGCGAAGATACATCCGTTTGAATTTGGAAACAGAAACTTAAAACGTCAATTTCTCGAAATGACTTCGAGACTACATATTTTCAGCTTTTGATGCAGAATCAAAATATATAAAAAAGGGCTTCATAATGTTGAATGAAATTCTATCTTCTGACAATTATTGGCGAAGATACATCCGTTTGAATTTGGAAACAGAAACTTAAAACGTAAATTTCGCGAAATGACTTCGAGACTAGATATTTTCAGCTTTTGATGCAGAATCAAAATATATAAAAAGGGCTTCATAATGTTGGAAGAAATTCTAACTGCTGACAATTATTGGCGAAGATACATCCGGTTGAATTTGGAAACCGAAACTTAAAAAGTCAATTTCTCGAAATGACTTCGCGACTACATATTTTCAGCTTTTGATGCAGAGTCAAAATATATAAAAAGGGATTCATAATGTTGAAAGAAATTCTGACTTCTGACAATTATTGGCGAAGATACATCCGTTTGAATTTGGGAAAAGAAACTTAAACCGCCAATTTCTCGAAATGACTTCGAGACTACATATTTTCAGCTTTTGATGCAGAATCAAAATATATAAAAGGGGTTCATAATGTTGAAAGAAATTCTAACTTCTGACAATTATTGGCGAAGATACATCCGTTTGAATTTGGAAACAGAAACTTAAAACGTCAATTTCTCGAAATGACTTCGAGACTACATATTTTCAGCTTTTGATGCAGAATCAAAATATATAAAAAGGGCTTCATAATGTTGAAAGAAATTCTAATTTCTGACAATTATTGGCGAAGATACATCCGTTTGAATTTGGGAAAATAAACTTAAAGCGCCAATATCTCGAAATGACTTCGAGACTACATATTTTCAGCTTTTGATGCAGAATCAAAATATATAAAAAGGGGTTCATAATGTTGCAAGAAATTCTAACTTCTGACAATTATTGGCGAAGATACATCCGTTTGAATTTGGAAACAGAAACTTAAAACGTCAATTTCTCGAAATGACTTCAAGACTACATATTTTCAGCTTTTGATGCAGAATCAAAATATATATAAAGGGCTTCATAATGTTGAAAGAAATTCTAACTTCTGGCAATTATTGGCGAAGATACATCCGTTTAAATTTGGAAACAGAAACTTAAAACGTCAATTTCTCGAAATGACTTCGCGAATACATATTTTCAGCTTTTGATGCAGAATCAAAATATATAAAAAGGGCTTCATAATGTTGAAAAAAATTCTAACTTCTGACAATTATTGGCGAAGATACATCCGTTTGAACTTGAAAACAGAAACCTAAAACGTCGATTTCTCGAAATGACTTCAAGACTACATATTTTCAGCTTTTGATGCCGAATCAAAATATATAAAAAGGGCTTCATAATGTTGAAAGAAATTCTAACTTCTGACAATTATTGGCGAAGATACATCCGTTTGAATTTGGGAAAAAAAAACTTAAAACGCCAACATCTCGAAATGACTTTGAGACTACATATTTTCAGCTTTTGATGCAGGGTCAAAATATATAAAAAGGGCTTCATAATGTTGAAAGAAATTCTAACTTCTGACAATTATTGGCGAAGATACATCCGTTTGAATTTGGAAACAGAAACTTAAAACGTCAATTTCTCGAAATGACTTCAAGATTACATATTTTCAGCTTTTGATGCAGAGTCAAAATATATAAAAAGGGCTTCATAATGTTGAAAGAAATTCTGACTTCTGACAATTATTGGCGAAGATACATCCGGTTGAATTTGGAAACCGAAACTTAAAACGTCAATTTCTGGAAATGACTTCGCGACTACATATTTTCAGCGTTTGATGCATAGTCAAAATATATAAAAAGGGCTTCATAATGTTGAAAGAAATTCTAACTTCTGACAATTATTGGCGAAGATACATCCGTTTGAATTTGGAAACAGAAACTTAAAACGTAAATTTCTCGAAATGACTTCAAGACTACATATTTTCAGCTTTTGATGCAGAATCAAAATATATAAAAAGGGCTTCATAATGTTGAAAGAAATTCTAACTGCT
Source organism: Drosophila grimshawi (assembly GCF_018153295.1). Taxonomy (NCBI): domain Eukaryota; kingdom Metazoa; phylum Arthropoda; class Insecta; order Diptera; family Drosophilidae; genus Drosophila; species Drosophila grimshawi. Next base: position 305,132 of record NW_025063096.1, read on the forward strand.
GACAATTATTGGCGAAGATACCTCCGGTTGAATTTGGAAACCGAAACTTAAAACGTCAATTTCTCGAAATGACTTCGAGACTACATATTTTCAGCTTTTGATGCAGAATCAAAATATATAAAAAGGGCTTCATAATGTTGAAAGAAATTCTAACTTCTGACAATTATTGGCGAAGATACATCCGTTTGAATTTGGAAACAGAAACTTAAAACGTCGATTTCTCGAAATGACTTCGCGACTACATATTTTCAGCTTTTGATGCAGAATCAAAATATATAAAAAGGGCTTCATAATGTTGAAAGAAATTCTAACTGCTGACAATTATTGGCGAAGATACATCCGTTTGAATTTGGAAACAGAAACTTAAAACGTCAATTTCTCGAAATGACTTCGCGACTACATATTTTCAGCTTTTGATGCAGAGTCAAAATATATAAAAAGGGCTTCATAATGTTGAAAGAAATTCTGACTTCTGCCAATTATTGGCGAAGATACATCCGTTTGAATTTGGAAACCGAAACTTAATACGTCAATTTCTCGAAATGACTTCGAGACTACATATTTTCAGCTTTTGATGCAGAGTCAAAATATATAAAAAGGGCTTCATAATGTTGAAAGAAATTCTAACTTCTGACAATTATTGGCGAAGATACATCCGTTTGAATTTGGGAAAACAAACTTAAAACGTCAATTTCTCGAAATGACTTCGCGACTACATATTTTCAGCTTTTGATGCATAGTCAAAATATATAAAAAGGGCTTCATAATGTTGAAAGAAATTCTAACTTCTGACAATTATTGGCGAAGATACATCCGTTTGAATTTGGGAAAAGAAACTTAAACCGCCAATTTCTCGAAATGACTTCGAGACTACATATTTTCAGCTTTTGATGCAGAATCAAAATATATAAAAAGGGCTTCATAATGTTGAAAGAAATTCTAACTTCTGACAATTATTGGCGAAGATACATCCGTTTGAATTTGGGAAAATAAACTTAAAACGTCAATTTCTCGAAATGACTTCGAGACTACATATTTTCAGCTTTTGATGCAGAATCAAAATATATAAAAAAGGGGTTCATAATGTTGAAAGAAATTCTAACTTCTGACAATTATTGGCGAAGATACATCCGTTTGAATTTGGAAACAGAAACTTAAAACGTCAATTTCTCGAAATGACTTCGAGACTACATATTTTCAGCTTTTGATGTAGAATCAAAATATATAAAAAGGGCTTCATAATGTTGGAAGAAATTCTAACTTCTGACAATTATTGGCGAAGATACATCCGTTTGAATTTGGAAACCGAAACTTAAAACGTCAATTTCTCGAAATGACTTCGCGCCTACATATTTTCAGCTTTTGATGCAGAGTCAAAATATATAAAAAGGGCTTCATAAAGTTGAAAGAAATTCTGACTTCTGACAATTATTGGCGAAGATACATCCGTTTGAATTTCGGAAAAGAAACTTAAACCGCCAATTTCTCGAAATGACTTCGAGACTACATATTTTCAGCTTTTGATGCAGAATCAAAATATATAAAAGGGGTTCATAATGTTGAAAGAAATTCTAACTACTGACTATTATTGGCGAAGATACATCCGTTTGAATTTGGAAACAGAAACTTAAAACGTCAATTTCTCGAAATGACTTCAAGACTACATATTTTCAGCTTTTGATGCAGAATCAAAATATATAAAAAGGGCTTCATAATGTTGAAAGAAATTCTAATTTCTGACAATTATTGGCGAAGATACATCCGTTTGAATTTGGGAAAATAAACTTAAAACGCCAATATCTCGAAATGACTTCGAGACTACATATTTTCAGCTTTTGATGCAGAATCAAAATATATAAAAAGGGGTTCATAATGTTGAAAGAAATTCTAACTTCTGACAATTATTGGCGAAGATGCATCCGTTTGAATTTGGAAACAGAAACTTAAAACGTCAATTTCTCGAAATGACTTCGAGACTACATATTTTCAGCTTTTGATGCAGAGTCAAAATATATAAAAAGGGCTTCATAATGTTGAAAGAAATTCTAACTTCTGACAATTATTGGCGAAGATACATCCGTTTGAATTTGGAAACCGAAACTTAAAACGTCAATTTCTCGAAATGACTTCGAGACTACATATTTTCAGCTTTTGATGCAGAGTCAAAATATGTAAAAAGGGCTTCATAATGTTGAAAGAAATTCTAACTTCTGACAATTATTGGCGAATATACATCCGTTTGAATTTGGAAACAGAAACTTAAAACGTCAATTTCTCGAAATGACTTCGAGACTACATATTTTCAGCTTTTGATGCAGAGTCAAAATATATAAAAAGGGCTTCATAATGTTGAAAGAAATTCTAACTTCTGACAATTATTGGCGAAGATACATCCGTTTGAATTTGGAAACAGAAACTTAAAACGTCGATTTCTCGAAATGACTTCGCGACTACATATTTTCAGCTTTTGATGCAGAGTCAAAATATATAAAAAGGGCTTCATAATGTTGAAAGAAATTCTGACTTCTGACAATTATTGGCGAAGATACATCCGTTTGAATTTGGAAACAGAAACTTAAAACGTCAATTTCTCGAAATGACTTCGAGACTACATATTTTCAGCTTTTGATGCAGAGTCAAAATATATAAAAAGGGATTCATAATGTTGAAAGAAATTCTAACTTCTGACAATTATTGGCGAAGATACATCCGTTTGAATTTGGAAACAGAAACTCAAAACGTCAATTTCGCGAAATATCTTCGAGACTACATATTTTCAGCTTTTGATGCAGAGTCAAAATATATAAAAAGGGCTTCATAATGTTGAAAGAAATTCTAACTTCTGACAATTATTGGCGAAGATACATCCGTTTGAATTTGGAAACAGAAACTTAAAACGTCGATTTCTCGAAATGACTTCGCGACTACATATTTTCAGCTTTTGATGCAGAGTCAAAATATATAAAAAGGGCTTCATAATGTTGAAAGAAATTCTGACTTCTGACAATTATTGGCGAAGATACATCCGTTTGAATTTGGAAACCGAAACTTAAAACGTCAATTTCTCGAAATGACTTCGCGACTACATATTTTCAGCTTTTGATGCAGAGTCAAAATATATAAAAAGGGCTTCATAATGTTGAAAGAAATTCTAACTTCTGACAATTATTGGCGAAGATACATCCGTTTGAATTTGGAAACAGAAACTTAAAACGTCAATTTCTCGAAATGACTTTGAGACTACATATTTTCAGCTTTTGATGCAGAGTCAAAATATATAAAAAGGGCTTCATAATGTTGAAAGAAATTCTAACTTCTGACAATTATTGGCGAAGATACATCCGTTTGAATTTGGAAACACAAACTTAAAACGTCAATTTCTCGAAATGACTTCGAGACTACATATTTTCAGCTTTTGATGCAGAATCAAAATATATAAAAAGGGCTTCATAATGTTGAAAGAAATTCTACCTTCTGACAATTATTGGCGAATATACATCCGTTTGAATTTGGAAACAGAAACTTAAAACGTCAATTTCTCGAAATGACTTCGAGACTACATATTTTCAGCTTTTGATGCAGAGTCAAAATATATAAAAAGGGCTTCATAATGTTGAAAGAAATTCTAACTTCTGACAATTATTGGCGAAGATACATCCGTTTGAATTTGGAAACCGAAACTTAAAACGTCAATTTCTCGAAATGACTTCGTGACTACATATTTTCAGCTTTTGATGCAGAATCAAAATATATAAAAAGGGCTTCATAATGTTGAAAGAAATTCTAACTTCTGACAATTATTGGCGAAGATACATCCGGTTGAATTTGGAAACCGAAACTTAAAACGTCAATTTCTCGAAATGACTTCGAGACTACATATTTTCAGCTTTTGATGCAGAGTCAAAATATATAAAAAGGGATTCATAATGTTGAAAGAAATTCTAACTTCTGACAATTATTGGCGAAGATACATCCGTTTGAATTTGGGAAAAGAAACTTAAACCGCCAATATCTCGAAATGACTTCGAGACTACATATTTTCAGCTTTTGATGCAGAATCAAAATATATAAAAAGGGCTTCATAATGTTGAAAGAAATTCTAAGTTCTGACAATTATTGGCGAAGATACATCCGTTTGAATTTGGAAACAGAAACTTAAAACGTCAATTTCTCGAAATGACTTCGAGACTACATATTTTCAGCTTTTGAAGCAGAGTCAAAATATATAAAAAGGGCTTCATAGTGTTGAAAGAAATTCTAACTTCTGACAATTATTGGCGAAGATACATCCGTTTGAATTTGGAAACAGAAACTTAAAACGTCAATTTCTCGAAATGACTTCGAGACTACATATTTTCAGTTTTTGATGCAGAGTCAAAATATATAAAAAGGGCTTCATAATGTTGAAAGAAATTCTAACTTCTGACAATTATTGGCGAAGATACATCCGTTTGAATTTGGAAACAGAGACTTAAAACGTCAATTTCTCGAAATGACTTCGAGACTACATATTTTCAGCTTTTGATGCAGAATCAAAATATATAAAAAGGGCTTCATAATGTTGAAAGAAATTCTAACTTCTGACAATTATTGGCGAAGATACATCCGTTTGAATTTGGAAACAGAAACTTAAAACGTCAATTTCTCGAAATGACTTCGAGACTACATATTTTCAGCTTTTGAAGCAGAATCAAAATATATAAAAAGGGCTTCATAATGTTGAAAGAAATTCTAACTGCTGACAATTATTGGCGAAGATACATCCGTTTGAATTTGGAAACAGAAACTTAAAACGTCAATTTCTCCAAATGACTTCGCGACTACATATATGCAGCTTTTGATGCAGAATCAAAATATATAAAAAGGGCTTCATAATGTTGAAAGAAATTCTAACTTCTGACAATTATTGGCGAAGATACATCCGTTTGAATTTGGAAACCGAAACTTAAAACGTCAATTTCGCGAAATGACTTCGCGACTACATATTTTCAGCTTTTGATGCAGAGTCAAAATATATAAAAAGGGCTTCATAATGTTGAAAGAAATTCTAACTTCTGACAATTATTGGCGAAGATACATCCGTTTGAATTTGGAAACAGAAACTTAAAACGTCAATTTCTCGAAATGACTTCGAGACTACATATTTTCAGCTTTTGATGCAGAGTCAAAATATATAAAAAGGGGTTCATAATGTTGAAAGAAATTCTAACTTCTGACAATTATTGGCGAAGATACATCCGTTTGAATTTGGAAACAGAAACTTAAAACGTCAATTTCTCGAAATGACTTCGAGACTACATATTTGCAGCTTTTGATGCAGAGTCAAAATATATAAAAAGGGCTTCATAATGTTGAAAGAAATTCTAATTTCTGACAATTATTGGCGAAGATACATCCGTTTGAATTTGGAAACAGAAACTTAAAACGTCAATTTCTCGAAATGACTTCGCGACTACATATTTTCAGCTTTTGATGCAGAATCAAAATATATAAAAAGGGCTTCATAATGTTGAAAGAAATTCTAACTTCTGACAATTATTGGCGAAGATACATCCGTTTGAATTTGGAAACAGAAACTTAAAACGTCAATTTCTCGAAATGACTTCGAGACTACATATTTTCAGCTTTTGATGCAGAGTCAAAATATATAAAAAGGGCTTCATAATGTTGAAAGAAATTCTAACTTCTGACAATTATTGGCGAAGATACATCCGTTTGAATTTGGAAACAGAGACTTAAAACGTCGATTTCTCGAAATGACTTCGCGACTACATATTTTCAGTTTTTGATGCAGAATCAAAATATATAAAAAGGGCTTCATAATGTTGAAAGAAATTCTAACTTCTGACAATTATTGGCGAAGATACATCCGTTTGAATTTGGAAACAGAAACTTAAAACGTAAATTTCTCGAAATGACTTCGCGACTACATATTTTCAGCTTTTGATGCAGAATCAAAATATATAAAAAGGGCTTCATAATGTTGAAAGAAATTCTAACTTCTGACAATTATTGGCGAAGATACATCCGGTTGAATTTGGAAACCGAAACTTAAAACGTCAATTTCTCGAAATGACTTCGCGACTACATATTTTCAGCTTTTGATGCAGAATCAAAATATATAAAAAGGGCTTCATAATGTTGAAAGAAATTCTAACTTCTGACAATTATTGGCGAAGATACATCCGTTTGAATTTGGAAACAGAAACTTAAAACGTCAATTTCTCGAAATGACTTCGAGACTACATATTTTCAGTTTTTGATGCAGAGTCAAAATATATAAAAAGGGCTTCATAATGTTGAAAGAAATTCTAACTTCTGACAATTATTGGCGAAGATACATCCGTTTGAATTTGGGAAAACAAACTTAAACCGCCAATATCTCGAAATGACTTCGAGACTACATATTTTCAGTTTTTGATGCAGAATCAAAATATATAAAAAGGGCTTCATAATGTTGAAAGAAATTCTAACTTCTGACAATTATTGGCGAAGATACATCCGTTTGAATTTGGAAACAGAAACTTAAAACGTCAATTTCTCGAAATGACTTCGAGACTACATATTTTAAGCTTTTGATGCAGAATCAAAGTATATAAAAAGGGCTTCATAATGTTGAAAGAAATTCTAACTTCTTACAATTATTGGAGAAGATACATCCATTTGAATTTGGAAACCGAAACTTAAAACGTCAATTTCTCGAAATGACTTTGAGACTACATATTTTCAGCTTTTGATGCAGAGTCAAAATATATAAAAAGGGCTTCATAATGTTGAAAGAAATTCTAACTTCTGACAATTATTGGCGAAGATACATCCGTTTGAATTTGGAAACACAAACTTAAAACGTCAATTTCTCGAAATGACTTCGAGACTACATATTTTCAGCTTTTGATGCAGAATCAAAATATATAAAAAGGGCTTCATAATGTTGAAAGAAATTCTAACTGCTGACAATTATTGGCGAAGATACATCCGTTTGAATTTGGAAACAGAAACTTAAACCGTCGATTTCTCGAAATGACTTCGAGACTACATATTTTCAGCTTTTGATGCAGAATCAAAATATATAAAAAGGGCTTCATAATGTTTAAAGAAATTCTAACTTCTTACAATTATTGGCGAAGATACATCCGTTTGAATTTGGAAACCGAAACTTAAAACGTCAATTTCTCGAAATGACTTCGCGACTACATATTTTCAGCTTTTGATGCAGAGTCAAAATATATAAAAAGGGCTTCATAATGTTGAAAAAAATTCAAACTTCTGACAATTATTGTCGAAGATACATCCGTTTGAATTTGGGAAAAGAAACTTAAACCGCCAATATCTCGAAATGACTTCGAGACTACATATTTTCAGCTTTTGATGCAGAATCAAAATATATAAAAAGGGCTTCATAATGTTGAAAGAAATTCTAACTTCTGACAATTATTGGCGAAGATACATCCGTTTGAATTTGGAAACAGAAACTTAAAACGTCAATTTCTCGAAATGACTTCGAGACTACATATTTTCAGCTTTTGATGCAGAGTCAAAATATATAAAAAGGGCTTCATAATGTTGAAAGAAATTCTAACTTCAGACAATTATTGGCGAAGATACATCCGTTTGAATTTGGAAACAGAAACTTAAAACGTCAATTTCTTGAAATGACTTCGAGACTACATATTTTCAGCTTTTGATGCATAGTCAAAATATATAAAAAGGGCTTCATAATGTTGAAAGAAATTCTAACTTCTGACAATTATTGGCGAAGATACATCCGTTTGAATTTGGAAACAGAAACTTAAAACGTCAATCTCTCGAAATGACTTCGAGACTACATATTTTCAGCTTTTGATGCATAGTCAAAATATATAAAAAGGGCTTCATAATGTTGAAAGAAATTCTAACTTCTGACAATTATTGGCGAAGATACATCCGTTTGAATTTGGAAACAGAAACTTAAAACGTCAATTTCTCGAAATGACTTCGAGACTACATATTTGCAGCTTTTGAAGCAGAGTCAAAATATATAAAAAGGGCTTCATAATGTTGAAAGAAATTCTAACTTCTGACAATTATTGGCGAAGATACATCCGTTTGAATTTGGAAACAGAAACTTAAAACGTCAATTTCTCGAAATGACTTCAAGACTACATATTTTCAGCTTTTGATGCAGAATCAAAATATATAAAAAGGGCTTCATAATGTTGAAAGAAATTCTAACTTCTGACAATTATTGGCGAAGATACATCCGTTTGAATTTGGAAACAGAAACTTAAAACGTCAATTTCTCGAAATGACTTCGAGACTACATATTTTCAGTTTTTGATGCAGAGTCAAAATATATAAAAAGGGCTTCATAATGTTGAAAGAAATTCTAACTTCTGACAATTATTGGCGAAGATACATCCGTTTGAATTTGGGAACAGAAACTTAAACCGCCAATATCTCGAAATGACTTCGAGACTACATATTTTCAGTTTTTGATGCAGAATCAAAATATATAAAAAGGGCTTCATAATGTTGAAAGAAATTCTAACTTCTGACAATTATTGGCGAAGATACATCCATTTGAATTTGGAAACAGAAACTTAAAACGTCAATTTCTCGAAATGACTTCGAGACTACATATTTTCAGCTTTTGATGCAGAATCAAAATATATAAAAAGGGCTTCATAATGCTGAAAGAAATTCTAAATTCTTACAATTATTGGCGAAGATACATCCGGTTGAATTTGGAAACAGAAACTTAAAACGTCAATTTCTCGAAATGACTTCGAGACTACATATTTCAGCTTTTGATGCAGAGTCAAAATATATAAAAAGGGCTTCATAATGTTGAAAGAAATTCTAACTTCTGACAATTATTGGCGAAGATACATCCGTTTGAATTTGGAAACACAAACTTAAAGTGTCAATTTCGCGAAATGACTTCGAGAATACATATTTTCAGCTTTTGATGCAGAGTCAAAATATATAAAAAGGGCTTCATAATGTTGAAAGAAATTCTAACTTCTGACAATTATTGGCGAAGATACATCCGTTTGAATTTGGAAACAGAAACTTAAAACGTCAATTTCGCGAAATGACTTCGAGACTACATATTTTCAGCTTTTGATGCAGAGTCAAAATATATAAAAAGGGCTTCATAATGTTGAAAGAAATTCTAACTTCTGACAATTATTGGCGAAGATACATCCGTTTGAATTTGGAAACAGAAACTTAAAACGTAAATTTCTCGAAATGACTTCGCGACTACATATTTTCAGCTTTTGATGCAGAATCAAAATATATAAAAAGGGCTTCATAATGTTGAAAGAAATTCTAACTTCTTACAATTATGGGCGAAGATACATCCGGTTGAATTTGGAAACCGAAACTTAAAACGTCAATTTCTCGAAATGACTTCGCGACTACATATTTTCAGCTTTTGATGCAGAGTCAAAATATATAAAAAGGGCTTCATAATGTTGAAAGAAATTCAAACTTCTGACAATTATTGGCGAAGATACATCCGTTTGAATTTGGGAAAAGAAACTTAAACCGCCAATATCTCGAAATGACTTCGAGACTACATATTTTCAGCTTTTGAAGCAGAATCAAAATATATAAAAAGGGCTTCATAATGTTGAAAGAAATTCTAACTTCTGACAATTATTGGCGAAGATACATCCATTTGAATTTGGAAACAGAAACTTAAAACGTCAATTTCTCGAAATGACTTCGAGACTACATATTTTCAGCTTTTGAAGCAGAGTCAAAATATATAAAAAGGGCTTCATAATGTTGAAAGAAATTCTAACTTCAGACAATTATTGGCGAAGATACATCCGCTTGAATTTGGAAACAGAAACTTAAAACGTCAATTTCTCGAAATGACTTTGAGACTACATATTTTCAGCTTTTGATGCAGAATCAAAATATATAAAAAGGGCTTCATAATGTTGAAAGAAATTCTAACTTCTGACAATTATTGGCGAAGATACATCCGTTTGAATTTGGAAACAGAGACTTAAAACGTCGATTTCTCGAAATGACTTCGAGACTACATATTTTCAGCTTTTGATGCAGAATCAAAATATATAAAAAGGGCTTCATAATGTTGAAAGAAATTCTAACTTCTGACAATTATTGGCGAAGATACATCCGTTTGAATTTGGAAACAGAAACTTAAAACGTCAATTTCTCGAAATGACTTCGAGACTACATATTTTCAGCTTTTGATGCAGAATCAAAATATATAAAAAGGGCTTCATAATGTTGAAAGAAATTCTAACTTCTGACAATTATTGGCGAAGATACATCCGTTTGAATTTGGAAACCGAAACTTAAAACGTCAATTTCTCGAAATGACTTCGAGACTACATATTTTCAGCTTTTGATGCAGAATCAAAATATATAAAAAGGGCTTCATAATGTTGAAAGAAATTCTGACTTCTGACAATTATTGGCGAAGATACATTCGTTTGAATTTGGAAACAGAAACTTAAAACGTCAATTTCTCGAAATGACTTCGCGACTACATATTTTCAGCTTTTGACGCAGAGTCAAAATATATAAAAAGGGCTTCATAATGTTGAAAGAAATTCTAACTTCTGACAATTATTGGCGAAGATACATCCGTTTGAATTTGGAAACAGAAACTTAAAACGTCAATTTCTCGAAATGACTTCGAGACTACATATTTTCAGCTTTTGATGCAGAATCAAAATATATAAAAAGGGATTCATACTGTTGAAAGAAATTCTAACTTCTGACAATTATTGGCGAAGATACATCCGTTTGAATTTGGAAACAGAAACTTAAAACGTCAATTTCTCGAAATGACTTCGAGACTACATATTTTCAGCTTTTGATGCAGAGTCAAAATATATAAAAAGGGCTTCATAATGTTGAAAGAAATTCTAACTTCTTACAATTATTGGCGAAGATACATCCGTTTGAATTTGGAAACCGAAACTTATAACGTCAATTTCTCGAAATGACTTCGCGACTACATATTTTCAGCTTTTGATGCAGAATCAAAATATATAAAAAGGGGTTCATAATGTTGAAAGAAATTCTAACTTCTGACAATTATTGGCGAAGATACATCCGTTTGAATTTGGAAACAGAAACTTAAAACGTAAATTTCTCGAAATGACTTCGAGACTACATATTTTCAGCTTTTGATGCAGAATCAAAATATATAAAAAGGGCTTCATAATGTTGAAAGAAATTCTAACTTCTGACAATTATTGGCGAAGATACATCCGTTTGAATTTGGAAACAGAAACTAAAAACGTAAATTTCTCGAAATGACTTCGAGACTACATATTTTCAGCTTTTGATGCAGAATCAAAATATATAAAAAGGGCTTCATAATGTTGAAAGAAATTCTAACTTCTGCCAATTATTGGCGAAGATACATCCGTTTGAATTTGGAAACAGAAACTTAAAACGTCAATTTCTCGAAATGACTTCGAGACTACATATTTTCAGCTTTTGATGCAGAGTCAAAATATATAAAAAGGGCTTCATATTGTTGAAAGAAATTCAAACTTCTGACAATTATTGGCGAAGATACATCCGTTCGAATTTGGGAAAAGAAACTTAAAACGCCAATATCTCGAAATGACTTCGAGACTACATATTTTCAGTTTTTGATGCAGAATCAAAATATATAAAAAGGGCTTCATAATGTTGAAAGAAATTCTAACTTCTGACAATTATTGGCGAAGATACATCCGTTTGAATTTGGAAACAGAAACTTAAAACGTCAATTTCTCGAAATGACTTCGCGACTACATATTTTCAGCTTTTGACGCAGAGTCAAAATATATAAAAAGGGCTTCATAATGTTGAAAGAAATTCTAACTTCTGACAATTATTGGCGAAGATACATCCGTTTGAATTTGGAAACAGAAACTTAAAACGTCAATTTCTCGAAATGACTTTGAGACTACATATTTTCAGCTTTTGATGCATAGTCAAAATATATAAAAAGGGCTTCATAATGTTGAAAGAAATTCTAACTTCTGACAATTATTGGCGAAGATACATCCGTTTGAATTTGGAAACAGAAACTTAAAACGTAAATTTCTCGAAATGACTTCGCGACTACATATTTTCAGCTTTTGATGCAGAATCAAAATATATAAAAAGGGCTTCATAATGTTGAAAGAAATTCTAACTTCTGACAATTATTGGCGAAGATACATCCGTTTGAATTTGGAAACAGAAACTTAAAACGTAAATTTCTCGAAATGACTTCGCGACTACATATTTTCAGCTTTTGATGCAGAATCAAAATATATAAAAAGGGCTTCATAATGTTGAAAGAAATTCTAACTTCTGACAATTATTGGCGAAGATACATCCGTTTGAATTTGGAAACAGAAACTTAAAACGTAAATTTCTCGAAATGACTTCGAGACTACATATTTTCAGCTTTTGATGCAGAATCAAAATATATAAAAAGGGCTTCATAATGTTGAAAGAAATTCTAACTTCTGACAATTATTGGCGAATATACATCCGTTTGAATTTGGAAACAGAAACTAAAAACGTAAATTTCTCGAAATGACTTCGAGACTACATATTTTCAGCTTTTGATGCAGAGTCAAAATATATAAAAAGGGCTTCATAATGTTGAAAGAAATTCTAACTTCTGCCAATTATTGGCGAAGATACATCCGTTTGAATTTGGAAACAGAAACTTAAAACGTCAATTTCTCGAAATGACTTCGAGACTACATATTTTCAGCTTTTGATGCAGAGTCAAAATATATAAAAAGGGCTTCATAATGTTGAAAGAAACTCTGACTTCTGACAATTATTGACGCAGATACATCCGTTTGAATTTGGGAACATAAACTTAAACCGCCAATATCTCGAAATGACTTCGAGACTACATATTTTCAGCTTTTGATGCAGAATCAAAATATATAAAAAGGGCTTCATAATGTTGAAAGAAATTCTAACTCCTGACAATTATTGGCGAAGATACATCCGTTTGAATTTGGAAACAGAAACTTAAAACGTCAATTTCTCGAAATGACTTCGAGAATACATATTTTCAGCTTTTGATGCAGAATCAAAATATATAAAAAGGGCTTCATAATGTTGAAAGAAATTCTAACTTCTTACAATTATTGGCGAAGATACATCCGTTTGAATTTGGAAACAGAAACTTAAAACGTCAATTTCTCGAAATGACTTTGAGACTACATATTTTCAGCTTTTGATGCAGAGTCAAAATATATAAAAAGGGGTTCATAGTGTTGAAAGAAATTCTAACTTCTGACAATTATTGGCGAAGATACATCCGTTTGAATTTGGAAACAGAAACTTAAAACGTCAATTTCTCGAAATGACTTCGAGACTACATATTTTCAGCTTTTGATGCAGAGTCAAAATATATAAAAAGGGCTTCATAATGTTGAAAGAAATTCTAACTTCTGACAATTATTGGCGAAGATACATCCGTTTGAATTTGGAAACAGAAACTTAAAACGTCAATTTCGCGAAAATGACTTCGAGACTACATATTTTCAGCTTTTGATGCAGGGTCAAAATATATAAAAAGGGCTTCATAATGTTGAAAGAAATTCTAACTTCTGACAATTATTGGCGAAGATACATCCGTTTGAATTTTGAAACAGAAACTTAAAACGTAAATTTCTCGAATTGACTTCAAGACTACATATTTTCAGCTTTTGATGCAGAATCAAAATATATAAAAAGGGCTTCATAATGTTGAAAGAAATTCTAACTTCTGACAGTTATTGGCGAAGATACATCCGTTTGAATTTGTATACTGATACTTAAAACGTCAATTTCTCGAATTGACTTCAAGACTACATATTTTCAGCTTTTGATGCAGAGTCAAAATATATAAAAAGGGCTTCATAATGTTGAAAGAAATTCTAACTTCTGACAATTATTGGCGAAGATACATCCGTTTGAATTTGGAAACAGAAACTTAAAACGTCAATTTCTCGAATTGACTTCGAGACTACATATGTTCAGCTTTTGGATGCAGGTCAAAATATATAAAAAGGGCTTCATAATGTTGAAAGAAATTCTAACTTCTGACAATTATTGGCGAAAATACATCCGTTTGAATTTGGAAACAGAAACTTAAAACGTCAATTTCTCGAAATGACTTCGAGACTACATATTTGCAGCTTTTGATGCAGGGTCAAAATATATAAAAAGGGCTTCATAATGTTGAAAGAAATTCTAACTTCTGACAATTATTGGCGAAGATACATCCGTTTGAATTTGGAAACAGAAACTTAAAACGTCGATTTCTCGAAATGACTTCAAGACTACATATTTTCAGCTTTTGATGCAGAATCAAAATATATAAAAAGGGCTTCATAATGTTGAAAGAAATTCTAACAGCTGACAATTATTGGCGAAGATACATCCGTTTGAATTTGGAAACCGAAACTTAAAACGTCAATTTCTCGAAATGACTTCGCGACTACATATTTTTCAGCTTTTGAAGCAGAGTCAAAATATATAAAAAGGGCTTCATAATGTTGAAAGAAATTCTGACTTCTGACAATTATTGGCGAAGATACATCCGTTTGAATTTGGAAACCGAAACTTAAAACGTAAATTTCTCGAAATGACTGCGCGACTACATATTTTCAGCTTTTGATGCAGAGTCAAAATATATAAAAAGGGCTTCATAATGTTGAAAGAAATTCTAAGTTCTGACAATTATTGGCGAAGATACATCCGTTTGAATTTGGAAACAGAAACTTAAAACGTCAATTTCTCGAAATGACTTCGAGACTACATATTTTCAGCTTTTGATGCAGAGTCAAAATATATAAAAAGGGCTTCATAATGTTGAAAGAAATTCAAACTTCTGACAATTATTGGCGAAGATACATCCGTTTGAATTTGGGAAAAGAAACTTAAACCGCCAATATCTCGAAATGACTTCGAGACTACATATTTTCAGTTTTGATGCAGAATCAAAATATATAAAAAGGGCTTCATAATGTTGAAAGAAATTCTAACTTCTGACAATTATTGGCGAAGATACATCCGTTTGAATTTGGAAACAGAAACTTAAAACGTAAATTTCTCGAAATGACTTCGCGACTACATATTTTCAGCTTTTGATGCAGAATCAAAATATATAAAAAGGGCTTCATAATGTTGAAAGAAATTCTAACTTCTGACAATTATTGGCGAAGATACATCCGGTTGAATTTGGAAACAGAAACTTAAAACGTCAATTTCTCGAAATGACTTTGAGACTACATATTTTCAGCTTTTGATGCAGAGTCAAAATATATAAAAAGGGCTTCATAATGTTGAAAGAAATTCTAACTTCTGACAATTATTGGCGAAGATACATCCGTTTGAATTTGGAAACACAAACTTAAAACGTCAATTTCTCGAAATGACTTCGAGACTACATATTTTCAGCTTTTGATGCAGAGTCAAAATATATAAAAAGGGGCTTCATAATGTTTGAAAGAAATCTACCTTCTGACAATTATTGGCGAAGATACATCCGTTTGAATTTGGAAACAGAAACTTAAAACGTCAATTTCGCGAAATGACTTTGAGA